>NW_004524581.1:10469730-10497905 GCF_000260255.1 Octodon degus | reverse complement strand
AAAAAAAAAAAAAAAAAAAAAACAATGAAGCTTCACCTCTGCCTCTGCATCTGTAAACCACTGCAGTGAGTAACTGCTTCAGGGGATACCCTTTGAGGTCCAGGCAAGTGTCCTGCTTATTAAGTTTCATTCATCTCAGTGCATCCATCGTCACATCTGCCTGGAGCAGCTGTCCTGTGGTGCCCTGATGGCGCTTTGCTATTTCTCCTATTCCTTCTACTTTATTTGTTGGAGTCCAGCATCCTTGGTATTGCTTATGAGACTCACGTTGTCCCAGCTTCGGCTGTCATCTTCGCCTGCTCTGTTCTGTTGACGTAGTCTCCATCTTTTATATTTTTGGTTATAAGCCAGTAGTTGTGCTGCTCTTTTTCTTTTTCGGTACCACCTTACATTCTGGCACCACAAAATGCTCCAGATGTGCCTAGCGCAGTTTCTCAGCACAGTCCTCTAAGCTGCTGTTTCTCCAAGGAGCCCCAGCTCCTCTTATTTAATACAACTTTTACAGCAAAAAAATCTGGAACTTGGGCTGGGGAGATGGCTCAGTGGTCTAAAGCACCTACTTAGAACAAGCTTAGCAAGGCATCGGGGACCGCGGTTCAATCCCCCAGCACCACATGCCAGCCAGCCTCACCCCCTGGTGGGCTGAGCTGGCCACATACACACACCACACTCTCTCTCCTCTCTCTCTCTCTCTCTCTCTCTCTCTCTCTCTCTCTCTCTCTCAAATAAATAAAAAAAAATTAAAAAAAAAAATCTGGAACTTGCTCCCCAGAAACAAATCAACCTCAAGTGTACACAGGTGTTCTTAGGACTTTGCTGTTGAACATGCTTATGTAAACACAGCGGGGTCTGCGTGTTCCATTTGAACCCTAGCCAGAGAATGACTTTGTCAGGGTGAGGAGAGCGCTCTGGGTTCCAGTCCGCAGCACTGGGAGTAAGTGTTGGTGCCACCCAGCTCCTGGTGCACCACCTGCATACTTGGGACATGTAGGCCAGAGGCTCCAGCATGTCTTCAAAATGTCGACGAACCATTTGGAAAATATCAAACAATGACTTAGTGATTCTCCCCAAGTTTTACTCAATTATAAATTTAATATTTTTGACATGTTCCTTCACTCTTACAAAGCTTCTGAGACTCAGAGACCGGGAAACAAGCCTCAGAAGGCAGGGTGTGATCATAAAGGGTCTAAGGCAGTGACAGGGCCTCGCCTCCCTGGCTCATTCCCGCTATAAAGTGGAGGCAAGACAAGCCAGATGCAAGAGCGCTGACAATGCCGTGGTTGCTTTTGGGAATTCTCACTGTTCTGCTGGCACTAAGTGCTTTGTGCAAGGAGCGGGTGGACTCTGATTCAAAACCAAGATCCCTCCCCAGCACCTGCGCAACTGCGGGCAAATAGGTTCAGCTCTCCTGGCCTTAGCTATTTCATCTGTAAAATGGGTCCTTGTTCCTAGAGGGACTATTGAGAGGATCATGACCTAATCAAAGCCAAATGCTTGGGGCTGGGGAGATGGCTCAGTAGAATAAGTGCTTACTTGGCAAGCACAAGGGCCTGAGTTCAATCCCTGGTTCCTCAAAAAAAAAAAAAAAAAAAAAAAAAAAAAAGCCAAGTGCTTGGCATCGTATCTGACAGGCACTCAATGACAATTAGTAATAATAACAACCACCAAAAACAGAAGGACAGAGTTTCAATGATCACTCAGAAGGAATGCTTTTAGGTTTGTATTGGATGGATGGATTTTTCATGCACATATTTTAAAACAAACTTTACCTTTAGCACAGTTTGTATTCCCAGCAAAATGGAGCAAAAGATACATAAGTTTCCTAGATCCCCTCACTCCTCTGCATGCACAGCCCCCTATTCTCAAAGCCATTTATTACAGTCAGTGAACCTACAACACTGACACCTCGGACTCTCCCAGGGTCTATTGTCCCCATCAGGAGTTACTCTTGGGGTTGTATATTCTATAACAAATAATGACATGTACCACAATTATGGTGTCCACAGGGTCTATTCGTCCATCCCTCCCCCACTCTTTTACTGTCTCCAGTTTTGCCTTTTTCTGGAGTTAGTACAGCTAGAATCATATAGTACATAGCCTTTCAGATTGGCTGTTTCCGTTTAGTAATACACAAGTTAAGTTTCCTCCATGAAATAACTATTGCTCAACAGCTCTTCCTTTTTAGTACTGAATAATACTCCTTTGTCCTAGTGTACCAAGGTCTATCCGTTCATCTACGAAGGAATACTTGGGCTGCTTAAAACTTTGGCAACTCTGACTAATACTACTATAAATATGTGAAGGGTTTTGTACAGGACTAAATTTTTTGTTCACTTGGGTAAATATTAAGGAGAATAATGGCTAAATTTTACAGTGAAAGTTATGTATTTGGTTGGTAGAAACTGCCAATCTCTCTTCCGGAGTGGTCATATGATTTTTTATCTCCACCAGCACCGAGCAAGAGTTCTTGTTGCTCCACATTTTCACCAGTACTTAGTCCTGATGTATGGCCACTCTAATAGGGATGTAGTGGTGTCTTAGTTACTTCTTCGACCCTGAGACAAAATAGTCAACACCCACAAGTTAAAGAAAGAAAGGTCTTACGTTAGCTCAGTTTATAGAGGTTTCACCCCATGGTCAGCTGCCTCCAAGGCAGGGTGACCTGGCAGGGTGACATCAGTCCCGGGCACAGCAGCCTGGAACAGCAAACCATGAGCTTCCTTTTCTTTCTATCCCATCCAGGATATAAACCCATTAGTTGATGCCACCCACTCCCAGGTGGGCCTTTCCATTGTCCATACCAGAACCGTAGTATAAACCAATTAGTGAACTAATTTAGCTCTTACCCACCCTTAGCCATACTCACACACCCATGATCCAGCCACCTGGACCATCCATCCAAAAGCCCCACCTAGGAGCACAGAGGATTTGGCGGGACATCTGGATACAAGTCATAGCAAATGGTATCTCGTTTTGGGTTTAATCTGTGATCCTTTAGGTGTATATGATGCTTACTTGATGTTTGTCTGTCTTCTTTGGTGAGGTGCCTGTTCAGGTCTTTTGTCCATTTTGAAATTAGTCTATTTGTTTTTTTGTTTTTGAGTACTGAGAGTATTCTATTTTTTTATAATACTTTTTATCCATTAACAGGAAATCTTTGTTGTTGATTGAAACTGGGCTTGATGCCTCTGTACATCTAAATAATTTTGAAAGATTGAACTAAAAAATAATAATTTTTATCTGATATGTCACTTGCGAACATTTTCCCACGCTGTAGCTGGTCTTCTCATTCTCTTGGCAGGGATTTTATGGAGCAGAAATTTTTAGTGTTAATGAAGTGCTGCCTATCAATTATTTCTTTCATGGATTGTGCCTTTGATATCATATTTACAAAGCCCTTGCTAGTCATCTAGGGTTTCCCCTATGTTATCTTTAGGAGTTTTATGCTTTTGTAGCTTCCATTTAGGTCTATGATCACTCTGAGTTAGTTTCCTGAGGGGTGTAGGGTAGCTGTCTAGGTTTGTCTATTTACAGCACAGTTTGTTGAAAAGGTCATGTTTGCTCTATTCATACATTTTCTTCATCCTGGGTTCTCAAGGACATCCATGTACAGGGTCTCCAACCTCTTCAAGTGCCCACACATCCATAGCACCACTCCAGGAGGGAAGGATCCTCTGCCTGGGTCCTGCCAGCCAAAGCCCAAATGGGGCGGAAGGCTCACCCAGGTGTTCCTTCAGAGTCAAGGACAGACCTCACTGCTGGGCTGGGGCTGGAGACAGGTGGTTCTCAGCACATGGCAACCAAAGAATGACCGAGTCTCCAGGACAGAGGGAGGCGGCTTGGCCAACAGGGCCTCACCAGAGCAGAGATAGCAGCCTCAGGCCTATGCAGAGATTCTGCAGAGCCCAAGGCATGCAGCCCCATGAGCAGGTGCAAGAGCACGAACACATTTGCACACTCACGCCCCTCCTTCCCCAGGAACATGGGCAGCTGCTTATCAGGCCACTCCAGGCCTGGCCAATTAAACCCCCACTTTGCCACCTCCCTTTGCAGGGTTTAATTTAGGGCATCCAGGTCCTCAATGGCCTGGGGGAGGGGAGGCAAGGATTTCTGCTCCACGCAGTGCCCAGTAAGTTGGTAGGAAAGTAAGGTTTCCAGACACAAGACTGCTTCCTCCCACCTGTGTTCAGCACCCTAGAAAGGGACCCAGTGGAAGCCTTGTTCCGGAAGCCTAGGGCCTATTTGCCATCAGTTAACTGGCCCCAGCCTCACTAGGGCATAGCCCTTCTTACACAGGTAAGGTCAGGAGGGCTGGAGAATGGATCCCCTAAGGCCCCGGCCTCCTTCTCCCTCTCAGGGCCTAGCTCCCTACAGGGCTATTGGTGGCCTATGCACCAAGAGCCAGGCACTGTGCTGGGCCCCTCCCATGGTGCTGCCTTCCTGCCAACAGGAACCCAGGAGCTGGCGTTGTTAATGTCTTTCCACAGACTCGAGGCCCCTTCAGGGATGCAGACAGAATGGTCAGTGCTCACTTACTTGGAGGATGCCACAGAGCAGAGCATCAGTTTCCTTACCTGTAAAATGCTACCCATCAGACCTTCCTCACTGTTCCACTTCGAGATGAATGATGTGAGATGATGGCTAGAAAGTGAAAGCTGCTGCCTGAAGCATTCCTTGGAAGATGGACCTCAAGTCACCATTGCCGTCCTGGCCCTCTGGGTTCTGAGCTCATGCTCTGGGCCTCAGCCCCGGGCCCCAAGAGCCTGCTGGAGCAGACCCTAAGATGACTCCCAGGGCCTCCCTGAAAGACACGCAGCTCTGTGTGAGTGGAGGGGCACCTGGGCAGGGCCATGGCTGAGGGCATGGGCTGGGGAAAGTCCTGCCCCTCCTGGCTGTCATGTTTCTCTATGGACTTCCCACGCTGAGTGCCCAGTCCAGAGAGGCCTGGGAGGCAGGCCAAGGTCACATAGCGAGCTCCTGGCCCCCAGGTGGGCCCCCTGAGCCAGAGGAGCCATTGCTCTCCATGGCCAACGCCCCACATCTGCTGCTCACATGACCACTGGCCACAGTGGGTCTCGAGTCTTCCTTTTCTTCATCCTCGGCAGCACAGCCTGTCCTATTCCTAGCTTGCAAAATACATCCTGGGCCTACCTCCAGATGCCTCTGTTCCACTGCTTTTCTTCTTTTGGGTTCTTGCAAGAACAGATCCGGGACTCAGATATGGGTACAGGTCATGTGTCCAGGACGCGATCCCAGCAAATGTCAGAGCATATGAGATAGGAAGGGGAAGAAGCCATTGTGCTGGTCTATTTGAGCCAAATGCTGTGACAAATGCCATGGCCAGGATACCCCTGATGCACACAATTGGGCTGCTGGAAAGACCAAAGTCAAGGTGTGAGTGGATTTGGGGCCTGGTGGGCACCTGCACCCCATTGAGGGCAACTTCTCAGTCTGTCATGGTGGAAGGAGCAAGCTGTCTAGGGTTTGTTTTATGAGTACTAGTTTGTCCATGAAGATTCTGTCCTTGTGGCCTAATAAGTGTCCAAAGGCCACATCTCCTTTTACCATCGCCTTGAAGGTTAGAACATTGACACTGGAAGGAGGGTGCCAGGGCAGTGTGCTGTTGAACTACAGCCTCAGCCAGGGTCTTGCTGGAACCACGGGGGCCCCCCTCTCCCCTAGGAGTCATCTCCTGTGTGTATCACCAGGATCCAACCCCTGACAGACAGCAGCGGCTCCATCAATGCCCATCAGTGCGTGACTGAAGGGTCAGGTTCTCCCAGAGGCAGCAGAGCCTAGGGCAGGTTTCCTGGGTGCCATCAAGGAGCCTGGGGGTGCTCTCAGGCGTGCCCTGTACAGAGTGTGGAAAGCAGATTAGGCCAAAAAAAGCAAAGCTAGTCAAAGATGTTGGGGTGGCTGAAGTCCATCAGCCTCACCCTCATGGTTGATTCTGCACCTTACTGGCCCCCTCAAGCAAGAGTGCCAGCCAGCCTTCCCACCCCACTCCTGGGAGTGCAGGGGTTAGGGCAGGGCACGGGCAGCCAGTGCTCAGAGCAGCCAGGGAGAGGCTGGGCTTGGGAAGGGACCTGGAAGGGACCTGGAAGGGCAGGGACAGTGGTCACCCTGGCAACTTCTGCCTCCCTGCACTCACAGCCCCCAACCCAAGGGGACTCTGCAGCCTGGGTATTTTGGGAGCAGCAGGTCAACCTCTGAGGAGACGTCTCCAAGCCCAACGGCTTCTCTTATGGGCCTTGTGTCCTGCCCAAACAGGTGAAGAGCTGGGAGGCAGCGCTGCAGACCAGAGGTCCAGGGAGCTCGGGGCGCTGCCCCACCAGCCTCTGCCCCCTGCTGGGCACTTCCTGCCGGTCCCCACGGCAGCCTGGCTCTGGCAGCAGATCCGGCCCAGTGAGACCAAAGACCCCGCCCACTGACCCTGCCCTTCCTCCGCTCCCCGGCAGCTATTGACGGCCAGGGCACTTGAGTTTTTCTCTTTTCTCTGTCAGCTCTTTTAATTGAAAAATATAAAGAAAACGCCTATTGATTCCCCGTAACCGATAAGCTCCCCACTCTTGGGCCTTTTTAATCAGGAGCTTGAGTCTGGCTGGCTTGAAGCCCAGGGGAGGAGAGGGGGAGGGGAGAAACGGCCAATCTGGGCTGGGGGCTCCCCCCTTCCGAAACAACGTGCGCAGGCATCCAGTGCTGGGTAAGAGAACAAATTAGGGACCTCCCCCCTTCCGAGGGAGTTTGCCTAATTCCTGAAGCATATAATTACCCCTAACATTTACACAACACTCTGTATTTACAAAGCAATTTACATTTGCAAAGCCCGTGCACGTTTATTGTCTCATCTGATCGAGTTGTTTACTGCAGAGTAGGCCAGCCCAGGGCTCCTCCCTCTGCTCTGGACTCTGCCAGGGAAGACTAGGCCACATTCCCAAGTGCGAAAGTCAGCCCAGCAGAGATAGTGTCCCATTTCACTGATGGGGACGTTGAGGTTCAGAGATGTTAGACATTTCCCAAGGTCACACAGCAAATGTATAGTTAGGAAATGCCCCTAGGGAGACTTCTGGGCCCCTTTAGATATTCTGCTCCCGAGAAATGAAGCTCTGGGGTGACTTGGGTGTCAAGTTATGGGGCCTGCTTATCAAGCTCCTGTTCAGTATGGACCATAGTCAGACTTGCAGACAAAATTCTTAAGCGAAGTGATTGGTCATGGTTAGGAGCTAAATGGACAAATTCTCTTTCCCACTCACCTCAAGAGCTCCCAGGCCTCCTGTACCCACTCCTCCCTCATCAGCTCACTGGGTCACCTCCATTGGATGTGAGGTCTCCCTCTCTAGCTCTCAGGGTCTCACCCACCTAATCCCATGGGAGCTTCGAGGCTGAAGGAACCCAGGAAGTGGCTTCCTCTCTTGGGAAAACCCAAAGGCTTTCACTCCCAAATGCAGATTCCACTGTGGAAAACCTCTGGCTTGGTCCCTGTTGGCTGCGAAGCTCTGGGCTGGTTCTGCTCTCTGGACCTCAGTTTCCTCACCTCAAAGAAAACGACTGGGTGGGCATCATCTTTGTGTTTTCTTTCATGCTGTCCTGGAGAGTACAGAATGACCTTCACTCCCAGAGTCACATCCAGTGGCAGAGATTCCCAAATAAGCCAGGGGTGACAATGCAGCATGTGAAAAACCAGAAGTGCCACCTAGGGCTTAGGTGTCATCTGTCCAGTCCAGGGGTTCCCAGATGGTCTGACGCCCAGAGGAGGTTGATAGGATGGGGTACCTGCTGGAGATGGTGTGGGGATTTGGAGAACAGGCCTAACTCAGCCTCACAAGGAGGGATGAGGAAGGGAGGCTGGCCCAGGGATGGCAGGGGATCAACAAGGTGCTATTGGGTTGGGAAGTGCCTGGCTGTTCACCAGAAAAGGGAGCTATGATCCGGTTGGCAGTAAGGGGCTGGTGTGGGAAAATCCCTTGATGGGGCTGGGGCAAACAAGTGACCCCAGCTGTGTAGAGAGGATGGGCATAACTTTCCTGGGGTCCCCATGACAGATTACCACAGAGCAGGGTAACAGCCCAAGTGAGGCCTCCCCAAGCGCAGAGGCCAGGAGTCTGACATCAAAGTGTGGGCAGGGCCTGCTCCCTCCAAAGGGTCTAGAGGAGAATCCTGCCTTGTCCCCACTAGCTTGTGGTGGCTGCCGGCCATCGTTGCAGTCCTTGGGTTTGAGCTGCGTTAGTCCAGCCTGCAGCGTCCCATGATGACCCGCCCTGCGTGTATGTCTCTGTTGCGTTTACATTTCCCTCTTCCTACTTGGACACCGGATTATGTCTGGGATTACATCTCCAAAGATCTTGTTTCCACATAACAGACAGGCTACGGGCAGGGGCAGGGCCATGAATTTAGAGGCCCAGTGTCAGAGGGCTGGGGGGCGGCACCCGGGCAGGGCTGGCTTCAATCAGGCCTATCTGGGTGATCCCTCTGATGCCCACGAGACTGAGAGCTGCTGGTGTCAAACAGGGCCAGCAGGTCTGGCTAGGATGGTGGGTGGGAACCATTCACTGGGGGCTGCCTTAGAGCCCTGAGGCTACTCATGGCAGGGACACTGCCACCCTGTTGTGGCTGCTGGCCAGTATAGGAGAATCTGAGCAGTAGGCCCAGGCAAGTACAGAGAGTACAAAATCCCTCTGCAGAGCTGGTTGCTCCGGCAAGCCCGGGATGAGTTCTAATCCTGGCCCTTCTGCTGTCTTGTGGGGCCCTGAGGAGGTGTCTTTCCCTCTCTGAGCCTTGCCTTCCTCACATGAAACATCAGGCTGGGCCAAGCTGATGTCCTCAGGCCTTGTACCTGGAGGACCCGGCACGGGAATGTCAGCCCCAGGGAAGCTGGGGACCCCATGACTGTTCACTCTGAAAAATAGAGCACTAGTTGCCAGCTCCTCCTATGCGCAGACAGTGAACCCCACCCTCAGCCCCAGCAACACACAGCCAAGCTCGCTGTACCATTTTTAGTGGGAAATCAGGGCTTTGGGGGCAGGCTGTGAAAGGGAGTAGCTGGATAGGCCTGGGCTTCTCCTAGGTGCTCTGGCTCAGCAGCTCACTGGCCTGGGGCCCTCAGACATGGGTTCCAAGTCCACAGGGTGTTAAACACCACTTACATAAATCCTTCCTTAGAGCAGAGTGAGAGCCACATGGCAGCGTGAAGTATGCCATGACAGCCCACACCTATATCCCTGTTTGGTCACAGAAGGCTGGAGCAGTCTTGTCATCCTTCTGCACCAAGCCTGGCTCCACTCCAGCCTCCACTTTCAGGGACAGTGCCCTTCCCTGCTACTAATCAGCTCCTACTCGGCAGAGGGGCCCGGGCCAGAGCCTCAAAGCCGGAAACCCCTTGATCCCGATTCTGAGAACACAACAAACATACAACACCACACTTACATATGTACAGATACCCGCCTGCTAGCATTCATCACTGTCCTCCCTCATTTGTGTCCTCAGCCAGCAGTTCCCAAGCCCGCAAGTCCCACGGCCATGGTGCAGGCTCCCTGCAGGCTCCAGTGTGTGCCCAGGAAGGCAGAGGTCTCCTCTGTCACCCATTGCAGGAAGGGGACACAGGACCCTCTTTGCTCAGAGAAGATGTGCACTCAAGCAGGCTCTGAGAGGCTTTGTTTTTCTGTCCTTCCCTACCCGGTGCCCCTGTGCAGGGCACCAAGAGGACACAACCCACCCACACTGTCTCTCCACCTTTACTTGGGGCCCACGCCAACAGCCCTCAGTCTGGATGCAAGTTGTTCATTTGAGAGCTGAGCCCAGGAGGTCACAGAGGCCTCGAGGCAAGGAGGAAGGGGTCAAAGGCAGGAAGCAGTGTGTCTGGCTCGCCCTGGCCTGGAACCTTCCAGATGAGCGGGTGGAACTCACTGCAAAGCCACTCTAGTCCTCAAGGGGAGGAGATGCCTAGCAGTCTCCCACCCATTCTCATTGTGCACAGCGTGAGGTCCTCTGGAACATTGTTCTGTTCCCTGAAAGGCCAAGCATGTGCCCCTGGCTAAGGAAGTTCCTCCAGAAGAGATACATGGGAACCATCCCCTGGAGCCGAGCGGCTACGGTGTGGGGGACCTGAGGAGGACCGTCCAGCGGATTGAAGGTCTTTTCCCATCCTCACTTTGACCACATACAAAGATCGTGGTATAAGACCCATGTGTCATGGAGCTCAGCCCCACAGCACCTGCCTGGCAAGTGGAAGGTCCTGAATTAGATTCCTGATACCAAAAGTAAAGAAAAAAAGGTTTACATAGAAGTGTGCATGTATTTTCACAAGTGCACACCCATGCACACACATGCATATCCCTCCTCTCCCCACTTGGTCTTTTCTGCTCCTGACTTCTGATGCACTTTCTGGCCTAGAAAAGCAGAGGACATGGACTTCCACCTCTGAGAAAGTGCACCGGGTGACACGGGAGTCTGGCTGCCCCAACAGCCCCCTCCCACCAAATCGCTTGGTGCTCTGGTTCCAGGGCCTGGCTCCCACCCAATATATCAGCCACAATCTCAGGCTTTGAAGCTGGAGACTCCCCAGGCAGACAAAGGGCCGACTGCCAGGTGGGGGAGTCCTGGGGGTGCCAGCCCAGGTGTGTGGCGATTATCTCAGAGGCCTAATCAAGGTGCCTTGTCCCCAGCTCTGCTAGTGAATGATTGTGTCCCGCCCCTCCTGCCACTGCCCCCATGCTGGCTGCCAGGATGGTGACAGACACCTGCTAGACCCTGGAATCCTTCCTTCCCCCAGCTGGCCTCTTCTTTGTGATATCACAAAGGGGACAAAGCAAGGACCACCTGGGGAGGGGAGGCCTCAGGGCTCCCTGTTTCTCAGCTGTGACTGTGCTCCCTCAGGTACAGGTTGGAGGTGGGTTGAAACTGCCTCTGAATGCCAGAGTTTTATCTTGAGCAGGTGGTGCCCACAAAGAGATGAACAGATGACGGGTGGTAGCCTGGGGTGAGCAACAGGATCGGAGGGGACCTACCTGGCAGCCGCCCAGAGTTAGATGCTCCTGGATGTGGGTGCACAAGCCAGGGCCATGCTGCTCTGAGGTGGGTGCCATGCTGTGGTCCCCAAGAATACTGATCAGGTTTGCTTTGTCCCCAAGGCCCACATGGGATGCAGATAGCCCAGCCTTGATTTTTGCAGACATAGCCAGGGAAGAACAAAGCTCAGAGAAGTTGGAGTCAGCTGCGTGCATACTATAGGCTGGGCCTGGCCAAGCCACGGATCTCCACCACCTGGCTTGCTCTTCAGGGTAGGTGGCCCTCTGTAGGTTGAGCATGTAGACCTGATGGGAACAGGGAGTTTATCAGAAATAACATGGATTCGCGCCTGCTTGGGCCAGTGGCAGACAAACGCTCACTTCCCACTCACTTTCCCTTTGACCGTTCAAACTGTTTCTCAGCCTGCTGCATGGAAGGCCTGTGGGTTGTGTACAGTGAGGATGCTGTGGGGGTACAACGTGATGACTCTGCCCTGGAAGCTGGGGTGAAAGAAGGGAGGAGAGAGGGAGAAAGGGAGAGAGAGAGACAGAGACACATACAGAGACACACACAGAGACAGAGACAGAAAGACAGAGTGTGTGTGTGTGTGTGTGTGTGTGTGTGTATGTGTCAGAGAGAGAGAGAGAGAGAGAGAGAGAGAGAGAGAGAGAGAGATCTTTAGATCTCTGCTGGGCCTCTGGTCTCCCTTGGAGAAGTTGGAGACCATAGCAGAGAGAAGCTGGTGTCTGTGGCAGAGACGCTGCACACCAGGGGCCCGCCTGCTGGGCCCATCCACGCTGGCCATTAAGATGAGCCATGGCCTCTCCAGGGCCATCCTTCAGAGTTGGGGATGCTGGCGAGGGGAGGGAACCCATTATTCACAGCTAAAGAAAGACTCATTGCTTTGCACTAACCCTTGGTTGGTATTGAATATACCATTGCACCCCTCCTAACAAATAGCTTCTCAAGGGTTTAATTAACTTCTTAGCACCTTCAGGCAGGCAGCCTGGCCCCCACCTCTGGGCAAAGCCTGAGTCAGCCATAGTGAAGGCCAGCAGGAGTGGACGTTCCCACCACATGTGAGGAGACAATGGGGGTCGGAGACTGTACCCTGCTGGCCTGGGCCAGCCTGCCCCCGTTACAGATGGGAACATGAAGCCCTGGCGCAAGGAAGGCTGTGTGGGCAATGTGCCCACTATTGCCAGCAGGAGGCATGAGCAGACCTGGAACCCATGCATTGGGCAGAGAGGCAGAAAGGCCCTCTTGGAGCCTCAGCCATGCCGACCCCTCCGAGGTCACCAGCCCTAATGAACATGAGGTGCAGAGCAATACTGTGGTTACTGGACCAGCTTGATCCTGACGCATGGCAAAACCGGCCTGAGACTGAGGCCTTCCCTGTCTTCCTCATCATACTCACTGGCTGGGCCCAAACGTCAGACACGTGCTATCCCATTTAGTCCTTATTCAGACTCCAGGCGGCTGGCATTTCTACCCCTGCTTTTCTGATAGGAAGGAGAGACTCAGGAGGATTAAGTAACCAACTCCACACAGGCCACCTCACTGGAAGCACTGGGCTATTCTGCCTCTCCGGAGAAGAGCTTGTGTCTCTGGACCTAATCTTTGCACCAAGAGGCAGACTGAGCCCTTAGCAATGGTCACGCCATTCACACATGGACTTGAACTCCTGGCTTCTAATTCCGTGCCCAGTGCAGGCCCTTTTGACCACGCCCATGATCCCTTATCTCTGTTTTGTTAGCCTTCTCTGGTGAGGGAACCATACTCCCAGCTTCCTGAGCATTTCTGACAGACCCAGGGTGCCACCTGCTCCATCCCTGTGTGTGGTCCTGGGGAATGTCCCTTCCCTCCAGCCTCCATTGCTTCATATAAAGATGCACCTCCCAGGACATCTGTGAGAATTAAATGTCTGGTGCATCCCGGAATGTATTGAACAGCAGTCTCATTAGGGCAGGGGTGTGCCCCCGCCTGGAATCCCTGCCTCTGCCTGCACCCTACTACGGCAGTTGCCCCCACCCAGGAGGGCTTGTCCAATACCTCTCCCAATTAGAGTTGGGACACAGGAGCCCTGGAGGACATCAGATGCCAGAAGAGAACCCTTCCCCACCCACAGGGAGCATGAGCTGCCTCTCAGGCTGCAGGCTAATTAATTGTGAGGGGCTGACAGCAAAGAGGGGCTGCACTGCTCGCCGGCAGGCCCAGAGCAATGATGGAATAATGGGCTCTAATGCACTGGCCTTCTCCAGGGACCTGTCTTTCATCCCCAACAAAACTAATTAATGACAGCAATAAATAAACCAAGCCAGCCCTCCCTCCTCAGACCAGCCAGGGTTCTCAGAGAAAAGCCTGTTGCTGGCTGGATCAGAGTGCAGTGGCCCAGGGTCTTCTGTGGGGTTGGAGGCCCTGTGATGCAATGTGAGTGGAGCAAGAGGAACTGAGCCAGGAGAGCCGCTCGGTCCCGGGCTGACAACATGGGAGCTGTGAGCTCTAACACTAGTTAAGGTAGCACATTGCCCAGTCGCTTTGCCATCCTGAACTTGGAGGTGTGAAACCACCAAGAACAAGGTGGTCTATAAGTCAGTCTATAAGCTACTATCTCAATGGCCTACAGCAGGTGGACAAGACCAGGAAAACAACAGGAAGGGTGTCCTAGCCCCGGGTCTCAGGTCAGTTAATGCTATAACAAAATGCATGAACGTCAGACAGGTGGCTCAGTGGTGGGGCACTTGCCCGGCAGTCAGCAGGCCCTAGCTTTGACCCCCAGCACTGCCAAGCAAAACAGCACCCAAAACAAACCTAACCTAATCAACAATAACTAAAAATTCCCCCAAACACTGTCCCTGGCTCTCTACTTTGAGCAGACATCAGAACTCCTGGATGACTTGAGGCAGCCAGGACTGCGGGCCCTGCCCCAGCCTTTCAGAGGCAGCTGGGAACCACAGCTGGCCTTCCTCCAAGTTGCCAGGAGATGCAGAGGCTGCTGGCAGGAGCTTCACTCAGGACCTCCACACCGAGGGTCAAAAATGGATGCCCATCCAGCCCCTGCTTCCAGCTGGCTCAAGGTCCCTGGCTTCCCCACTGCAGGCTGCAGTTTCCTCTGTCTATAAAGCAGGGTGTGTAAATATGATTGCGCATGGGGGAGCAGGGCTTCATAGCTCTGGGTTCTGCTGGACCCTTTGAGGCCATGCAAGGTCTGCTGGCAACATGTGACCCTGGGCCACATCACGGGCGTGTCTTGGCCCTCTTGGCTTCTGCCCCCAAGAGAGAAATGAGATCACAAAAGAACTAACACCTTCTCAGGAGCCCCCACTTCTGTGTAGCCACATGTCTCAGGTGGTGTGGGAAACTTTGGCCTTACTATGTCACCTACATCTCCTTGCATACCCCTAGTAACAGGGAACTCATTCTGTCCCATTCCAAAGTCATAAAGAGGTCTGGGGAGATAGCTCAACAGCTTAAGTGCCTGCCTGGCAAGTGCAAGGTCCTGAGTTCGATCCCCAGTATTAAAAAAAAAAACAAAATAAAACATAACAAAAAAGCAGTCATAAAGAGCTTTTTTTTTTTTTTTTGTATGTATTTGGTATAGGGTCTCACTATGCAGCTTGGACTCGTAGTGATCCTCCTGTTTCAGCCTCCCCAGAAATGAAATTACAGGTGTGTGCCACCACACCCAATCTTGATGGCTGACTCAGCATACAGTACCAGGGACTGAACCTGGATCCTTGTGCTTGCCTAGACAGGTGGTTAGACCTCTGAGCTATCTCTGTGGCCCCATAAAGAGCTTGTTTGAGTTTAAAAAAATTTTTGCTGCAACTTTAAAATCTGCCTTCTCTTGATTACTCCCTTGGCCACCTCCAGTTGAGCGTCAGTTTCCTCTAAGGTCCCATCAGCATTGGCATGCACCTGGGTAGGCCACTGGACTCCCTGCCAATGCTGAGGTGCTTGGGAAAGCCAATGTGCGCCTCTGAGCTGCAGATGCCCTCTGTCATGGGCAGAGATGAGACAAGGAGGTGACAATAGGGAGCTCAGAGTAAAGGTGAGAGAGTCTACACCCCAGCGATAGTGTGGTCTTGCGAGGGTGGGGCAGGCAGGAAGGCCATTTCCTGGCCAGCTGGTTCCTAGGCCTCTGTGTGCAAGTGACAATGCACTGTGGCTGTCCCCGGGTGCTGTCCCTGGGTGCATTTGAGTCAGAAGCCAAGCTTTCCTCTCAGAGCTCTTCCCAATCCTCTCAGGCCTGTGGCCAGTGCTCTGGAGCCAAAGCCAGAGGACCAGCTGCCCGCACCCTCCGCACGCACACCCGCCGTGGCGCGAGGCCTGGCTCCAGGGTCTCCAGGGAGCAGCTTGGTCTGTAGGGATCTCACAGTTACGGAGCCCAGCGGCAGGTCCCGTGGACACTCTGCCTCCTCTGCATAAAGCAAAGCCATTCATGCAGGCAGCAGTAGCGAAAACAGGTTGAGCAGGAGCAGCACCTCCTGTGTGAATACTGGAAAGGGCTGGAAGTGACAGTGCCCAGACCACGTGTCACCTTGGTATGAAGAGGACACTGCCACTGGGCACAGAGCCACCCCCGCTCCACCTCCAGGGCCGCAGATCATCATCGCTGCTCCTGGGGCCACCACCAGCCTGGCTTCTCCAGGGTCCTGCTGGTGTGCAGCATGGCCCATCTAACTGGCTCGCCTCAGTTGGGAAAGCAAGAAGCTAGATTTTCATCTTCTGTAGCAACAGATAGGAGTGAAAAATCCTCCAAAACTAGGTAGAAGGTTCAGATCTAGGACAGGAAAACAACCCGGTAGCCCCTTCTATCCAGGACAACTTGCCTATGGCAGATAAGGATAAAAATCACAACTCGCCCTGAGCATTTGCTATGTGATAGCTTCTCTTCCAGGAGTTTATAAAACTCAGCTTGTCTGAGACTCTTGGCATCTTCATAAGGAAGGTGCTTTATTTTCATCATCTGCACTGTTTTACCAACAGGACCCGCAGGACCCAACTAGCAAGAAGCACATACTATTAGTCAGTTTTCCAGTGCTATAGCATATAACTAAGACTGCCAACTTAATAAGAGAAAAGGTGAATTTTGACTCACAGTTTTGGAAGTTTCAACCCAAGGTTAGTTAGTGGCCCTGTTGCTTTGGACAGATAGGAAGGGCATCACGGCAGAAGCAAAGCTGCTCCCCTCAGGGCAAAAGGAAGGAGGAAAGAGGATAGGGTCCTACAATCCCCTTTGAGGACACAACCTTAGAAACCTAAAGATCTCCCACTAGGCCGTACCTCCTAAAGTGGAAGCCTCCCATCGGTTCCAAGCTGGGCACTCAGCCTTTAAAACATGAGCCTTTGGGAAACATTCCAGATCAAAATTATAGCAAAGACCCTGGGCTGCCTGGGCCTTGTACTTGTGGTCTTGCAGCTCTTTGCCCGCTGACCCTGCTCGCCAGAGATCATGGGATCCAGGGCTGGCTTGGGGGTGCAATCCATGGCTTCCAGCCTGGCCTGGGGGTACGATTCCATGGCTTCCAGCCTGGTCTCCAGTACAATCACCCAGCAGGCAGTAGATATATGTTTGTGTATCCATGCTTGAGTCCCACTCGGGGAGCAGGACTCATTCAATGACCCATGGTGGGACTTGGCACTGGTGGTATGACTATTCCCCGGGTGGTTTAAATGTGTAGCCAGAATAAATAACAACTGATCCTGAAATTCTGGACCTCTCCTAGGCTGGGAGGCTGGAAAAGGACTCCTGGCTGTGCTTCCTCCACTGCTGTGTCTCAGGGACAGGTGACCCCAGAGGTGGCTGAATGCCATCATGTGAACTTAGAGCAGGGGGCTGGCAAGCAGAATTAAATCCAAGGTACTCAGTGCTCCAAGACAGCCTGGGAGGAAGGGCCAAGCTGCCAAGAGGAAAAAGGTGGGAAAGTTCTGGAAGCCATCTCATCCTTGGGAATGACTAAGCCTGACTCAGAAATACTGCCCTTCTAGGATCCTCGAGCTCTGACTTTATGGTAACAAGAAAGTTGGGAAACTTCTCTGTTTAGATAGTGTACTGCACACAAACCTGCTTCTCATGGCCCTCAAAGTAGTGTCCCAGTACTTAAGCCTGGGGTCCAAGTCCCTCCCAGCTAAGAATTCACCACTGCCTACCTGTCACTGGCCATTCCATTGGCATATGTGGAGAAAGCCAAGCAGCTGTGGGGACCCCAGACCCAGGTGCCCAAGGGGGCTGCTGGCAAATTTCACAATGTGGAACGTTTAAAGTACACACCCCAGGTCATGGGCTACCGAAGGTGCTTTAGAAAGTGGCAATGACCATCACAATCATGATTATCATTCTCAAATTCACTGTCCCCAAGCCTACGTCTGCATGGCAATTCCTCTCCTATCTTAGATGACAGCAGTGGCCCCAGGCTACACATCTGGGGCGAAGTCTGGATTCTGTCCCCTTCTGGGCATGTGGCTCTGGCTGTAGCACCCTCTCTTTGGGGGCCTGGGCTGTCTGCACGGATAGGTTTCTCAGCCCCCTCCTGACTCACACTCTCTGAGTCTCAGCCAGGTGGAGAGAGCTTGGGCTCTTCCCACCAGTCACTCTCTTCCCCTCCTCAATGCTATGTGGTGGCTGAGGGCTCCTTTCATGATCAGATCTGCCTCCTTCCCACCCAGAAATGTAACAGCAGGGGTCTCCTCCATGCTGGGGAGGCTGATTAGGGGTCAAGGCACACCCCACCTGAGGCACTCTGTGGTCCCTCTCAGCTGAAAGGCCCAGAGCCCGGCTGTCAGCTCTGCTGTGCTTGGGTGAGAGCTCAGAGCTCTTGTTCCCTGCGCCTGAGGGAGGGATATTTACGGTTTAATAACTGGCCTATTGATTCTCATTTATATGCCGCCAATGGGGCTTTCCGAGGAAGTGAAGGCGAAAGGGCCATGTTTGTAAATAAGTCTCCGGTCAGTCAGTTCTTCACTCAGCCTGCCAGCCTGGCTTCAGAGCAGGAGCTGAGCTGGGTTAAAGCACTGCATGCCCTCGTGAGCAGAGCCCAGCCTCGGTCCCAGGTCACGCCACCCAGCCCCACTCCCGGGCCTCCAGGGCCCAGCCCTCACTGTGCTCTTCCCCGTTAGCAGTGCACTTCTTCCTCTATGTTTGCTTTTCACTGTCTCCTTAGAAGGAGGAACGGCAGAGTGTCGCAGCTCTACTTAACAGGCCCTGAGATTTGGGGCCTCACACATGCTGAGCAAGGGTGCTACGGCCGAGCTGCAGCCCCACGTGAGATGAAGGGCTTTGCAGTGACGCCACCAGGACCGTACAATGGACATTTGAAGTGACCCAGTTCACGCTGTGTGGCAAACCACTCCACAAGATGCTGCTCTCCTAGAGATGGCTGGGGCCCCAGGGAGGAAGCGGAGACACCAGCGGTCTTACGAGGCCATTCTTCATTAAGTTTGTTACCAAGCTGGCCAAAGCAACTGAAGACTGGAGGGCTCCACTTAATGCCGCAGATACAGCTAAGGGTGAAAAATAGAGGCCTGTCATGCAATAGATCTACCACCCGGACCAAGATCACTGCCCTCTTCTCTGTTTTGTGCAGTATGCTGGCTTTTTCTTCATAAAAAACTGAGCAGGACATCCTTGCGTCTTACCCCAAGTCTGGGCAGCAGGTCAGTTCTCTTGAAAAATATGAGGCTAAATCTAGCTGGCACCGGAGCACAGGACTGAGATGTGAAGGCCTGGGCTTACGATGCTGAGGGAATTTCTAAGGCCAGCACTACCTCATGACAGAAATGGCTCCTTTGACAGGTAGCGAACTCTGGGTCACTAGGAGTGTGGACATACAGATAGGGTGCTGGATACATGGTTGTGGGAGGGATTTGGCCTCTAAGGAGCCTGGATGCAGAACAAATGCTTAAAGATCCCTTCCAGCTTTGTAAGTCCAGGTGCTTATAAAAGCGAGGGCCACTTACTACTACAGACCCACTATAGACCCACGCCGAGGAATGCCGCATCCAGCCCTCCCCCTGGTCGTCATCTGACCGGCCCTACGCAGAGTGAGCCCCAAAAGTGAGCCCAGGAGACAGCTGCTTTCTAGCAGAGAGCAAAGAGTATAAGAGATGGCAGGTATCTCCCCGCTGGTCCCATGGAAAGGAAGGGGGTTGTGGGGCTGGGAGCAGAGAACCCTGGGGAGCCCAAGAAAGGCAGCCAGGCACTGTGAAGCACGGGAACACGGGATCCGGGGTTGGAGGGGCATTGGCCAGGTGCGCTCTCTCTGGAGCCCCAGGGACTCTCTATGAAAGGAGCTGATGCCACCCTGCAGGACAGTTAGAGCATTAATTAGGCGAGAGTAAAGGAGCCTCTGTGATACCAGGGGTGGACACTAACCAGGTCTCTGCTGACAAAAACAAACGCTGACATAAAATCCATTCCTCCTGCATCAGCTTCAATTATATTCCTGCTTGTCCAGAAGAGGGCAGCTTAGACTTTGGGGTTGGGTGGGAGGACATGGGGGTCTGAAGAGAAGGACAGGGGCAGGCCCAGGAAAGGAGCCCCTGGCCAGGACCCGTTCCCACTCCTCAGACCAACACTGACTGGAACACTTCACCAATATCTGCCCCTCCTGCAGTTCCGGCCTCCAGGAAGTGCCCCTTTTCTGTGGCAGGAACCTCATTAATGGAAGAGGTGGGAAGGAGGGGGCTAGGGAGGGCTGTTGGTGGCCTTTCCTACCTTCCGGAGTCTTGAGAGGTTTCTGAGATAATAATAGCACCAGACCTGCTGCTGAACAGGCCCCAGAGTTCCCCCAAGTCCTGTGCTCAGCGCAGATGCAGAGCTGCTGCTGTGGCTGTCCATCTGGCCAGCTGCCTGGCTCACCACTACCTGCTGATGGCCCAACTGATGGCTGCAGTGATGGGGTGACCCAGCAGCTTCTGACTGGCGGGCCCAGGGGCTGGTGGGCCATCTCGATGGCTGGCTGACACAGGAAGGGTTGGAATAAACACACATGGAGTGACTCAAGGCTGTTCACTGACTCGCTAATTCACTGACATGGTGCCAGGCCAATTAATCGTCTGACTGGCTGACGTTGCCCCGGACCAACAGACTTATGGGTTGTCTGACTGAAGATTATCCCGCCAGCTAACTGCCTGGGGTAGAGAATGGCTCTCTGATGGCTGGTTCTTGCCTAGTTGTTCAATCACAAGCTACTTGTCTGACTGACTCCCTCACTCCTGGACATTATGACTGACCAACTCACCGACTGACTGACTCACCGGCTGATATGCAGATGAGCGTCCAGGCACCGCCAGGCTTTTCACACCCATCCTCATGGCAATGACTGTCAGTGGGGCTGGGTTCATACTAACTGCCTGACAGCACTGACAGGAAACGTGGCTGAGCTACACGACCGCCATGCTAATAAGCCTGTGCGCTGGCTGCTTGGAAGCAGACAGGCCTGAGCGGTGACAGCCAAACTGACTGGCTGGCTGATGGACAGAACGCTGCTTGGCCACTGAGCCGCTGCCTGGCTGACCCAGCCACTGACAGATGGCTGACGGGCTGACCAACAGCGTAGCCGCCGCCTGCTGCGCCCACTGACAGCCCCACAGCCGACAGGCATCCTGGCTGATGGATGGAGGTGTTTTAGGATCCTTTTCTGTTCCTTCCTTTTTCTCTCTCCCAACTCCTTCTCTTCCTGCTTAGCTTTTCCACTCTGCTCTCCCTTTTGATTTTATGTGGACACACATGAAGGCACTACAGTGTGAAAATAAATAGACACACACGTACTACCCCCAAAGGCACAGCCTCTGCCTGCTGTGCTGTCCAGCCCCCCTGAGCAGCTTGCCACGGATGCCGCAGCCTGGGCTCTGCCCAGGGCAGCCCACTGCACTGGCCTGGAGCGGGGTCTGAGCACTTCTGAGAAGGCTCATTGTGGTTGTGATCCCCGGCAGGGGCCAGGCATCCCGGTTAGCCCTGCCCTGTGTCCTGCTTAGCCTCCTCATCCTCAGCGTGGTCTGGACATGTGGCATCAGCTCCTCCTGGAAGCTCGAAGAAAGTGCACTCTCAGCCGCTGCCCATGACCCACTGCAGGGACCACAGATGCTGCAGTCAGTCCCACATGCACACTGCCTTGGTTAGCCCGGCCCTTCCTCCCTCCCAGCAAGATGACCACTGTCTCTTTAGCCTCTTCACTTTCTTTACAGTGGCACCACACGTGTGCACCCTAAGCCAATCATGGCGTGCTCTGGTTCCTTCTATCAGTGACATCCCTCTGGGTACCTTCCCCTGTGAGACTATTTTGGCTCCATGGTATATTTTCTAGATGTGTCCACATGGGCAGTTGTAGTGCTTTTAGTTTTCACTGCTGAATAGTATTCCAATGTATGAATTGATCACTGCTTATCCATTCTGGAAATGGGCCTGGGAGATGGCTCAGTAGAATAAGCACTTCCCTGGCAAGCACAACGGCCTGAGTTCAATCCCCAGTTCAGAATGTAGGGGTCAGGGATTCCTGCCTCTAGTGGAAATGAACACTGGGCTGGTTTAAATTGTCATTAGGGATATTGTGGGGGAATATTTGCATGTACATAACACAATTAATCTTTTTTATCTTCTTCCCCTCTCTCTTCACCCCTTCCCTCCATTTCTTGGTCCTCTTTCTTTTTGCAGAAATTCTCTCTCCGTGTGTCTTACGGGTTTCTTTCTTTCTTTCTTTTCTTTTTTTTTTTTTTTTGCAGAACTGGGGATTGAACTCAGGTCTTTGAGCTTGCCAGGCAAGCACTTATTCTACTGAGCCATCTCCCTGGCCCCTGTCTTACGTTTTTCTCAATAACCCTGCACAAACATTCCTCTGTGGGGTGGCTAGCCAGTAGGCATCATATCCAGTAAGACATAAATGTCTATTGTGTTCAGTTGTGTCAAACTGTCCCCTGCACATGCACGGAATGCCTTGCTTATCCTCCCAGTGCAGTGACAGCCTGGCTTTGAAGCGGTCGCCTCCTTCCCTGCAGCCTCCACCCACCCAGTGGGACAAGTACAACCACAGACAGGGAGTGCCTCTGCCCAGGAGGCCAGAAGAGGTGTTACAGAGAAGGGAAAGGCTGAGGGCACCTCTCCTACAGCTTCTGTCACAAACGATCACAGACTCAGGGGCTTGAAATAACAGAAGTATTTTCTCTTTCAGTTCTGGAGGCCAAGAAGCTGGGTGTACAGGGCTGGCAAGGCTGCACCTCCTTCAGGGCCTCAGAGAAGAACCTCTGCTCCTCGCCCCGCCCCACCCAGCAGAGGAGGCAGCTGGCCGCCTTCACCTGTGGCTGCTTCGTGGTCGTATTGCCCCCTCTTTGCTGTGAAGTCTCCCTCCGTCTCACTCTTAGAAGGACAATTGTCCTTGGACTTGGGGTCCATCCAGGCAATCAAGGATGATAGTCACAACTTAAGGTCCTTAACACATCTGCAAAGGCCCTTTCTCCAAATAAGGCCACAGGCACAGTGCAGAGTAGGGCGTGGAAATCTCTCGGAGGCTACCATTCACTCTACTGCACTGGGGCTGACCAGCCGAGCAGGCGCAGGGAGACGCATCTTAGTCAAAGCGTGTATAGGCCCCATCAGGGATGGGCAGAAGCATGGGGAGACCGTGAGGCTGGCGCAGGCCACAGAGGCCCTGCTGGCTCGCTGGAGACGTTTGGGCACTGTCTCCTTACATCCTAGGGAGCTCAGGCAGGTTTGCGGTGTGCTTAGGTACATGATGTTCCCACGCTTCGGTGGTCGTGTGGAGGGTGGGCCTGAGGACAGGGCCAGTGGACAGTGAGGATCGGACCTGGCCAGTGGCAGAGAGATGCAGAAAACAAGATGCTAAAAATAAATACATAGATAAAACCAAGATGCTCTTGAGATTCCCTCCAGAGCAGAGCTGGATATGAAGGGAGATGGGCAGGCAGCCAGGTGACCTCAGTTTTTTGGACTTATGGGACAGGATGAATGGGGTGCATGGGAAGGGGCTAGTGACCTCGAGGAAAGGAGAGAAGGCATTTTGCGTGGACTGGGTTTGAGGCTGTCTAGCGCTGCGCATGTAGCGTTGAAGCCTGATGGTGGGAAGGGTGCCATCTGCATGAAGGAGATTTCTGTTCAACAAGAAG
Organism: Octodon degus; assembly: GCF_000260255.1. NCBI lineage: Eukaryota > Metazoa > Chordata > Mammalia > Rodentia > Octodontidae > Octodon > Octodon degus. The sequence goes on along the minus strand of NW_004524581.1, from coordinate 10,474,781 downwards.
AACCCTTAAATATTGGCCTGCAGCCTGGAGAGGAGGGGTGGAGCAAACCTGCTGGGAATGCCAGTGGGGCAGGCCCAAGGCCACGACGCTGGCTTCTAGCCCTGGCCTGTGGGCTCACATTCAGCATGGCACTGGGCCCTCCCTCTCCAAAGAGGCTGCCAGGCAAGAAGATGCAGAGATATTTACCACCTTGTACCATGGCACTGTCCCACCACCCACCTGCAGTTCGCTGCAGGTCAAGGGACCATGAGAGGGGACTCGGCCTGGGACCCAGAGTGAGCTCTTCAGCCACCATGATCCTGCAGAGGACTTCCATAAAAGAAAGCAAGGAAAGAAGAGAAAAATGGAGGGAGAAAAGAAAGGAATAAGAGAAAGAAAAAGGAAGGGAGGGAAGACCTGGGGTGGCCAAAGAGCCCCAAGGAGCTGCAGCCTGGTCCCTGCTTTCAAGGAGCTTCTGCTCTGACTTGGGAGCTCATGGTGCATTGGTGGAAAGACCTAAGTTTTGTTGCTAAGCAGCAGGTGAGAAATTTCGTACAATTGTCCCTTGGTTGGGGGATGGGTTCCAGGGCATCTGTGGATGCCAAAATCTGCAGAGCTTCAAGTCCCTTATAGAAAACGGCACGATATTTGCATATAACCTAAGCAGACCATCCTGCACACTTTAAATCCAGATTACTTACGCTGAGTGAACGTCGATGCTGTGTAGACAGGTGCAATGACATATTATTTAGGGAATAACAACAAGGAGAAAATACTGCACATGTTCAGTCTAGACACTATTTTTCCAAATATTTTCTATCCACACTTGGTAAAACTGAAGGTAAAGAATCCACAGACAGGGAAGACTGATCACACTCTAGGATACAGCCACCAACTGTTTTGCTTGGCCCACCTGAGCGGTTTCTTTAAAACTTCATTTTATTTTTAAATTATTATACAATAAAATTGGCATACAGTTCCCTGACTTTTTCCAGCTTTGTTGAAGTATAGTTGGCAATTAAATTGCATATATTTAAGTTGTACAACTTGATAATTTGATATAAATATAACTATTTTACAAATTTTAACATATATACATAGATTTGTGTAAACACCACCACAATCAGAATGCAGAACAGTTCTGTCATTCCCCGAGCTCCCTCATGCCATCCCTTTCTGGTGACGTCCCCATGGCAACCACTGCTCCACTCTCCAGCAAAATATTTTTGTCTTTTCAACAGTGTCATATAAGTGAAATGGTCCAGGATGCAGCCTGCTGATACTGACTTCCATCACTCACCGAAACCCTATGAATCGTTGCATGATGTTTGAATAGTTTTTATTGCTGCCTAGTACTCCATTGTATAGGTCTACTGGGGCTTTTTATCCCTTCGCCCGCTGACAGCTATTTGCTCTGTCTCCAGTCTGGGGAAATTATGAATTAGAGCTTCTGTAAATACTTTTCTTCTGTGAAACTTCACTTTTACTTCTCCACTCCCAGGAGTTGAATTGCTGGGTCAGATTGCAGTTGTCTGCTTAACTTTATAAGAAAATGCTAAGCCACTCTCTACAGTGGCTGAAATATATCATCATTAGAAATTGTTGTACATTCTTGCCATGATTTGACTTAGCTGTTATTTATTTTATTCTAATAGGAATGTACTTTTAATTTCCATTTATCTAATGGTTAAAGATGCTGAACATAATTTTAGGCCCTTATTTTCTATATTTATAACTTCTTTGGAATGTTATTTGTCCATTCTATTTGTTTGCTTTATTACTGTTAAATTTTGGGTAGGGCAGTACTGGAGATTGAACCCACAGCCTCATGCATGCTAGGTAAGTGCTCTACCACTGAGCCATACTGCCAGTCCCTCCTTCCTTCCTTCCCTCCTTCCTTCCTTTCTCCCTCCCTCCCCCCTCTCTCTTTCTCTTTCTTTTTAAGACGGTCTCATTAAGTTGTCCAGCTAGCTTCAAACTTGGAGTCTTCCTGCCCCAACCTCCTGTGCAGCTGGAATTGCAGATGTGCCCCAGCACACCTGGTTTACTGACTCTTAGGAGCTTCTCGTAGGTTCCGAATACCAGTCCTTTGGCTCGTGTGCCGTGTCTGCCAGTCTGCTGCGTCTTGTCCCGCTTTTCATCATGCCCTCTCAGTGCTGGAGTCCAAGTTATTTTTTTCTAGATCTTGTTTTTGCTGACATATTTAAGAGCTCTTTGGATGAATCTCAAAGGCATTGTGCTGAGTGAAAGTTCCGGATGACAAGCATTTTCTGCTGTTTTTTTGTTTGGTTTTCTTTGTGTGTGTGAAAGAAGATTATGTTCTATGTGTAGATGTGTGATTCATCTGAGTTAATCTTTACAGAACTGTTCGGTTCAGATTAAGTGTCCAATTATTATAACATCACTGGTTGAGAACACCAGCCCTCTCTATTGAATCATTTTCACACTTTTGTCCAAAAGCGATCGGCCACAGTTCTCTGAGCCTGTTCTAACCACTCAAGTCTGTTCATCACTCTACGTGGCTTTTCTGCTGCCAATGACACGTCTTGACTGCTGTAGCTTTCCAGCAAGACAAAATCAAATACTATCATTCCCACAACTTTGTGCTTCTTTTTCAAAACAGTTTAAATTACTTTTACTCATTGTTTTTTCCTATACAGTTTAAAGTCAACTTGTCTATGTCTACATTAAAATTGTGCTAATATTTTGATGGGAGTTATGCCAAGTCTATTGATTGATTTGGTCAGTTTTGACATCTTTATCATACTGTGTCTGTCTTCTGACTAAAGAATACAGCTCGATATTACATTTAATAAATGTCTACCTATCCATTAGAGTTTGGGTTTTTGTTGTTGTCTTATTTCATCTTTTTTTGGTCTTTTTGAAACCAGGTTTTGCTATGCGGTTCAGACTGGCCTGAAAATCACTTTACAATGCAGACTGGCTTTAAATTCGCAGTGATCCTCCTGCTTCAGCCTCCTGAGTGCTGGCATTACAGGTGTGCACCAACACACCCAGTTCATTTCATCTTTTAAAAAATTTCATCTTTTTATTCAGTTTCAAGTCCTAAGCATATATATATATATTTTTTTTTTGATTTAACCCAACTGTGTTAGTTGATACATTGTGTCAACTTGGCTGAATCAGCCTCTGCAGCATGGGGGCCTCGCCCATCAGGTGGGCAGGGCCCAGGAATTGAGAAAGGCAGGAAGCCGCCCTGCCTGGTTTCCTGCTGCCCCGCCCTGCTTCCGTGGAGAAGTCTCAGTCTTGAAGGAGCTTGATCTGGGCAGCCACGCCACTTTGGAGGAGCTCCGATCTTCACTGTGGAGCGCTGATCTTCGCAGTCAGCACAGAGGGAAGAGAGAGGCTTGGTGGAGGCGGCTGCAGCTGCTGCTCCTTCTCTGCTCTTCATTGTTTTCTGCTGCATGAACTGCTGTTGTTTGCCTTGCAGCCAGGGGAATATGGACTGAACCCTCCAGTAACTGTGAGCTTAATAAACCTTTCCTTCCATCATTTTGAGTGTCCGGTATTTGTCCCAGCAACGAGTAAAAAGTAACTAAGACACCAACTATTTCACATTTTGAGCTATTATAAATATTACTACTTCTTTAAGTTTCTACTTCTAATTGTATATTGCTAGCTTATAGAAAAGGGTTGGCTTCTGCGTGTCAACCCGGTGTCTTGACTTTTTTTATTTATTATTATTATTATTTTTTTTTGTACCAGGAATCAAACTCGGAAGCTTGCACTTGCCAGGCAGGCTCTTAAGCCGCTGAGCTACGAGGCAGGCACAGCATGGCAGAGGAGCAAGCTGATGAGAAACTGCTCACCTCATGGTGGCTAGGAAGCAGGGAGAGAAGGAGGAGAAAGAGGAGGAGGAAGAGGCAGCGGCACAGAGGTGATGTACCCTTCCAGTCACACCCCCAGTGACTCACCTCTGACTAGATCCCCCCTCTTGACAGAAAGTCAGCCATGAGCTCCTCAACAGCCTGATCAATTAATGAGTTAGAGCTCAGTGAGGCACACGGTGGTCCGCTCAGGGGACACACAAGGCTTTGGGAGAGCACGGTAGAGATCAGCCAGAATTGTAATCTTAATATCTGAGATTAAGGACACTGCAGTTTTTCTTCCTTTTTTTTTTAAAGAGGAAAAACCAAAAACTAGAACAAATAACAAGAACAAAGAGAGAAAAAGCAATAAAACATGGTATAAATGGTACAGACTTTCAGAACAAGAATGGAATATTAACAGTGGTCGTTATGTTACGTATTGTTATCGTCAAATTTGTTGCTGAGAGTACAGATTTTCAGTCTATCATTTTCATTTTTTCTTGCCTATTGATTGACTAGGACTTTCGTACAATATAGAGTAGGAGTCGTCAGGGCAGACAAATCTGCCTGGCTCTGCATTTTAGAGGAAAACCTTTAGCATTCAACCTTTCACTACCAGGAATGATATCAAATAGAGGTTTTTGATAGATGCTTTTTGTCACTCTGAGGACAGTTCTTTCCTTTTGTAGTTGTGAGAGTTTTTATCATGAGTGGATGTTGAATTTTGTCAAATATTTTTCTGTCCACTGGTGTAATGATGTAGTTTTTCTTTAATTCTTACTTAATTTATCGACCATACTGAATCAGCCCCAGAAAACCCACTTGGTTGTGTCAGTTTTACAAGTTATACTTCTAGGGGCTGGGAGGATAGCTCAGTGGTCTAAGCCCCTGGCCGGTAAGTGCAAGGATCCGGGCTCAATCCCCAGTACCACATGCCGCACCTGCCCCAGAATCCTGGGCACAATGGCTGTGCTAGCCACAGAGACTGGAGGGGATGGCACATGCCTGTAATCCCAGCACTGGGGAGGCTGAGACAGAAAGATCACTGAGTCTGAGCTGCGTAGTGAGACCCTGTATCAAATAAATAAATGAATTTTTAAAAATTATACTTCTAGGGGCCAGCCAAATAGCTCAGTTAATTAAAGTGCCTGCAAGAAGGTGCAGGAGCTAGGGGTTCAATCCCTGCAGCTGCCGTGCTGACCATGCCCCTGGGGCATGCTGAGACCGCAATTGAGACTGGGC
>NW_004524581.1:10437991-10462590 GCF_000260255.1 Octodon degus | reverse complement strand
ACTTTCTGCAGGGATTTCAGCTGCAGGGTTTCACCCCAGGACTGTATGCCAGGCCTGAGCTGAGTCTGGAGGGGACAAGGTAGAATAGGGGGGAGAGGCAGCTCTTCCACACACTCACCGGGCCTGGACTAGGACTGGATCTTGGGGTTCCTGGAATTCAACAGAAATTCCTACTCTGTGGGCAGGGTGTGTGGGGAGGGAACTACGGAGTGATGGGGGCCGTCCCAAGAGAGTGAAAGAGGGTGTCACCCACACTGCGCCTGCGCTGTTACCAGTAGGTCGTGCCAGCACAGGGTAGCTGGAAGCTCTCCCACATACTCACAGGGCCTGGGCTAGAAGTGGATCTGGGGGTTCCCAGAATGCAGCAGAAATTCCTACTCGGCGGGCGGGGTAGGGGAGGTGCTGCAGAGTGGTGGGGGGCATCCCAAGGGGGTGGAAGAGGGCCTCACCCACACTGTGCCTGGGCTGGAACCAGTAGGTCCCGCTGGAGCAGGTTAGCCGGAAGCTCTCCCACACACTCACTGGGCCTGGGCTAGGACTTCTCACCAGGCCCAGGTTAGGACTCTGGTTTTGATATTAAAGGCTTTATAAAGAGATGGAAAACATCCTTCCCTCTTCTATTTTCTGGAATAAATTATGTATTAATAACAAATTATGTATAAATTATGTATCACTTCTTAAATATTTCTTAGTGTTTTCCAGTAAAACTATCAAGGCCTGGAGATTATTTTGCCAAAGATTTAAAACTACAGATTGTGAACCATTAACAGTTACAGAGCCATTTACTTTATTTATTATATCTTGGTTAAGATTTGGTAATTTGATGTCTTTGAGGTAGATGTCCATTGCATCTAAATTGTAGCACTTACGTATATAAAATCACTCACATATAATAGTCCCTTTACTATTCCTTTACCGTTCACCAGTTCTTTCTTCACATGTGACTTTGTAATTTATTTCTTTTTTTTTTTCATCAGATTTGATAGAAGTTCACAGATTTTACTCTCTCCAGGTAATCAAGGAATTTGGGCCTTATTTATTTCTCTGGTTTTTTTAGTTTTCATTTTAATTGACTTTTTGCTATTATCTGTATTATTTCTTGCCTATTGCCTCCCTTTTCCCCACTGTCTTCTATTTTCTTAAACTGGAAGCTTACTTTATTGGCTTGACTTTTTCTTTATTCTAATGAAGAATTTAGTGTTGTACGTTTCCCTATACATACTGCTTTCAGCTGCCCACCAAGAAGGCCAAAAGGCTGCAATTTCTTTCTTTCTTTTTTCACTTTCTCAGAAGATTGGTGATGCGGGTAGCCATGGGTTTCTTTGGATTTATCCCTTTGAGATTTGCTGAGCTTTTCCTTGCATCTGTAGATTGATGTCTTTCAGCAAGTTTAGATGGTCTTAACTATTATTTCCTCAAATTGTTTCAGCCCAGCACACCTCTCCATCTGAAACTGCTAATAGGAGTGGGAAACTTTTGGTTGTTAGTCACAATCTTCACAATTCTATTCATTTTCTCAATCTTCTTTCCCTCTCTGTTATTCAGATTAAATATTTCCATTTTGATTTATCATTAAATTCTCTGGATTTATTTTTTTCTTGTGTCATCTCCAGTTCCTTACTGAGTACATGAATTTTTAATTCAGTTCCTGTGTTTTTCAGTTCTAAAATACCCATTTTGGTTTTGCTTATATTTTATATTTCTATGTCTCTCAACTGGAGAGAGGAGTAGTTTTGTCCCTTAGGAAACATTTGGAGGTGTCTGGAGCCAGTTTTGAGCTCTCACAACTTGGCTGTCTAGGCTTTCTCTAGCATCTGGTGGGTAGAGGCCCAAGCTGCCAGTAAATATCTTCCAGTACAGGGGACACATACAATAAATTACCCACCCCCGACTAGCACTGGTGCCTCTGTTGAGCAAACTTCTTATTTTTTTATGGAGGATTTCTATTTTTCCACATATTTCTAGAATATTTATGTATTTATACAGAAACTGCATAAAACAACTCCAACACCTGTGTGCGGCAATTTCCCCGATGCTTCCTAAGTAGCACAATTTTGGATTGTGTCCTCAACATTTTGAATATCCTGTTATAAGGCACTAGCTCCTGTTTAAATCTTGTTTTGATGATCATTTAAATTTTTGTCTTTTCCCATCCATTTCTGTTATGGTTTGTGCCTAGTTGTCCCCCCAAAGCCTCATGGAGTCATGAGGTGGCCTCTGGAGTTTGTGATTGATTATTCTGGGTGTGGATGCTGCCCCTGCCCTGAGGCAGGTAATGTGCGTTACAACATAAGGAGGGTTGAGAGGCTAGCTAGCTGCCTGAGCTGCTGCCCAGCCCTTGCTCTCTCTGCGCTTAGCCGCTGCCATGAAAGGTTGCTCTCTGCCATGTGCTGCTCTGCCTTGGAACCAGCTGAGTATAGCCTGAAACCTCCAGTAACTGAGTGCTAAACAAACCTTTCCTTCCTTCATTTTGGGTGTCAGGTATTTGTCCCAGCACTGAAAGAAGAGTAACTGGGACAGTTTCTATTTACTTTTCAGTGTCAATTAGCTGCTCCAAGCAGTCTGTTCAGGTTTCACTGCGTTCAGTGGGAGAAATGGATCGAGTTACTCTGTCACACCCAGGGCCTGGAACTCTGCGTTTTCACCAGCTCTAGAGGATTCTGAAAGACTCAAATGTTTGCATTCATAATTACAGACTTTTAGAACCCCAATAGCGTGATTGTTCCATCTCCACCCTACACCAGTACTTGGTCATCAGCTGCCTGAGTGGTAGCAGTCTCTACTGAGGTGTCTGATGGAGCAGTGAGATCAGCCCTTCCCCAGGAAATCAGCTTTGGTCTTGTTCCTTGTGCAGTGAGCTCTGCCTCTCTACAGTTCTGGGTTCCTGGGCTTTCTCCTGTGAGCACCATCAAAGGCTGTAGCCGGAGACCCTGAAGCACTCTATACTGACACAGGATCTCCTGCTGTTTCCCTGAAACTTACTGTGGACTCCTTTCTTTGTAACCCACATTTTACTCAAGTGGATCTATGCTTGTGTCCTTTTCCAGAAAGCCATCATGGAAGTGCCAAGTTAGAGCAGCACTATTTATTAAGCATTTACTATTTAATAGGAAGGATACCAAGCACTTCACAAAATTATCTTCTTTTGATGTCAGGAGAATCTCCTATCACAGGGTTTTTTGGGGGGAGGGGGGGTTGGTACCAGGAATCAAACTCAGGGTGTTGCCAGGCAGGCACTTGTGCCACTGAGCGCCATCCCTGGCAGAAGGGTCCTCTAATGAATCGATCATATTCCATTTTTCCCCAAGCATGTGTGTGTACAGATGTGCCTCATGGTTCTACACAATAAGTAACTCTAAGTACACTGTTCCCCACCTTGATTTTTTCTGTCAACAATGTACCTTAAAAATTATTATTCTATTACATTGTAGATAGTGTATCATTGTACCATAATTTAGAAAGCAAACTCCTCTTAATAGACATTTCAATTTTTTCCCCAATATTCCTTTTTCTTGGTTCAGTTCTGGGAAAAAAATTCCTAGCAGTGTATTCGCAGCATCGCTCAAGGATTTAGGGAGCCTGGAGTGAAGTTCTGGTAGGCAAGACTGTGGTCGTCGGTGGAGGGAGGGCCAAAAAGGAAGAAGGAAGAGAGGAGGAAGGCAGGGGGTGTGGCTGGGTGGGCAGAGCTGCAGAGCCGGGGATTCTTGGGAGGCAAGCAGGGGTGAGGGAGTGGAAGGTGGAGGAGGACCCAACACCGTTCTGACTCGTCATGCTCCTCCTCTCCCTGTGCTTCCAGCCCTCGTGCTTCTCTCCCTCCCAGCAGGGGGAACTCAAGTCAGAATTAATAAAAGCAGCAGATTGCTTAGAGATGGAGGGCAAAGGATGGAGACGGTTTGGGGCTTGGATATTTCCCTAATGTGCAATAATCTGGTGGTGCACAAACCCCTTTCCTGGAGCCTTTATTAATATTAGCTCCTAATGCATAATTACCTGGCAAGCCCAGGGCCGGTGCTGGTGCCACCCTGCTTCTCTCCTCTCCCCAGCCAGCTCACCTGGTCCATGGGCTGCAGGAGGGCAAAGGTGCTGGGGAAGGGGACAGACACTGGCTCCCAACACAGCAGGCAGCAGGCGCTTGACCAGGCAAGAGTTGCTTGCACCCTGGTGATCTTGGACATTCTGCGGTTCCTCAGTAACCCAAAGGAGCCCAACTCCACGGGAACCTGGGCACCCAGGCATAGGTAGGGCTGGTCCTGATGGGAGGGACATGCTTGTTGCCCACCCCTTTCAGACACCCTGATAGTGGAAGCGGTGGCTACAGTGACTGAGGGCCGTGATGACATAGCTGGATGGCCATGCTTTCTGGTTGGCCCACCGCCACCTGGAGCAGTGGCCACCGTGTCCTCCTGACTCTGGCTTTGTAACCTTCTAGCCTAAGAAAGGCGAGGGCACTGCTGTCACCTGCCCTATTCTCTGATGGCAGAAAACTTGTCCCTACAGGGCAGGGCTGTGGCTCAGCTGTAACTGTCCTGCCATGGAAGCTGGGTGACCTTGGGAAATCAGTTGTCTTCTCTGACCTTGGTTTCTCTGCAGGACAATAAGGACGTCATGTGGGTTCTTTCTCTGCTGCTGGTGCTCTAAGTCTGTGTTGGCATCAGAAGTCCCAGAGTAGGTAAAACCAGCTTGGGCAAAGGCACAACCCCGGGAGCCTGTTCTGAGAGCCCTGGGCCCAGGGTCCCTGCATTAGTTAGCCCAGCCCCACCCCTCCCCTCCAGCTCCGAGCATCATCTGGGACAAAGCCCCTTCCTGCCCCCTCACATGCGGCCTGTCCATCCAGGACGTCCTCCAGGATGGCAGTTCCCAGTCCTCTGCTGCCTTTAACATCCACTGTGCGCTCTGAGCTCGCCCTGGGGCCACCCTAGACAGAGCTGCTCCTTTCCCACACAATTTTCTTCCATTGGGCTAAGAGCAAGGGCTTCGGACCTGAGAACATGGTGACTCCTAGCTTGGACATTTCCCGGTAGTGTGGCCTGGGGTCAGTCATCTCCCTCCCTTGAACTTGTCTCCTATAAAATGGTATTTAACAAAAAAGACTCTTGGTGGTGTCTTCGATGCCCAAGTGCTCCTCGATGCCAGATTTCCCTGCCTTACATGACAAAAGGAGTGGTGGAGGCTGCCTGCAACCTGCCAGGATTCCCAGTTCCTCTCACAGAGGACAGTGGGGAGCGGTGAAGGCTCCAGCGCAGAAAGGTGGCTTCGCTGGTGTGAATCTCCTTCTGTTGTTACCTGATGTCAGCTGGAGGGGCTCCCTGATGGGAAAAGACTTCCATGAGCAGAGGCTCAGGAGAGACTCTCTCTGAAAGCCAGAAGGGCCCCAAGCACCCGGATGCTGACATGTATCCCGACATTCCAAGGAAGCTCTGTCTACAGTGGCAAACAGTGTCCCTATCTGTCTTGTGCATGACAGAGCCATCTCCAATCCCAGATTCCACACCAGTGTGTCCACCAGATATGCCGCCAGTGGCCCATGAGTCATCTCCCCATGAAATCCTGGGGGTTGACAATGCAAGGGACAGCATTGGATGGGTCAGAGCAAGTCTTTTCCCTGCCACCAAGAGACCCCTTTCATTCATGAGGATCAGAGGGGATGAAAAGGACCAAAGTGCACACCATACATTTCCCCTTAGCATTAATTTATCGGCCCTGATTATAAGCTGCACTTTCTGAATCCGTGTGTCTATCATCTCCATCTGCCTATCTGTCCATCTTTCCAATTAAAAGTCCACCTCACTCTGGAGGGGCTGCTACGAGCATCACACAGCAAGATGGATACAAACTGTACTGCCCTGTCCCTGTGCACGGCGACTGTCACTGTGCTTCGGTGAGGTGTGGGACCTGGAAAAGGCCTTTCCTCTCTGAGCCCCAGTATCTCTGCGTGCCAAGTTGCCCTCTGGGATTGTGTAGCTCCCAGACGCCAGGCAGCACAGGAGGGCGGCCAGCAGCCCAGAACATGATCTCCTCTCCCTTAAGGGACGAAGTTCCCGCCAGGGCAGCTGATGATTAATACGCTCCGAGCACCCCCGACCCCTGTCAGGGACATCAAGGTAAGTGCCCTGCGCAGGCTGCGGCTCTGTGGATGAATAAATAATAGCCGCAGCACGGTAATGGGATCCGGGGAGGCCTCTCAGGATAATGGAGCGACAGACGTGGCGTCAGAGCCTCAGGGACCCGAGCGCCCAGAAGAGCCACGCAAGTGGCAGCAGGAGCGCGGATGTGTGCACACGTCCCAGCCAGCATCCACCTGCCGCCTGTGGTGACAGTCATCCCAGGACAGGGTGGCTGTGCAGCAGGACGGTTCCTATTGGAGTTACAAGCACAGGGTTTGGAGTCACACAGACCTGCTGCTGCGAGGCCTGGCTGTGCTCAGGCCTCATATTTGCATGTCGACGTGGTAATCATGGGACTGAAGAGAACATGAGGGCCAGTGTACCTGTGAGGAGCCCCTGCCGGTTCTCGTGCCGATTGTCCTTTGAGTGATTTTGCCCTTATAGCTCCCCAAATTCTTTAATTCTTTCTTTCTTTTTTTCCCTTTCTTTCTTTCTCTGTCTCTCTGTCTCTGTCTCTCTCTGTCTCTGTCTCTCTGTCTCTCTCTCTGTCTCTGTCTCTGTCTCTCTCTCTATCTCTATCTCTATCTCTATCTCTATCTCTATCTCTATCTCTGTTTCTTTCCTTCCTCCCTCCTTCCTTCCATCTTCCCTCCCTACCCTGCCTCTTTCTTTTCTTTTGAGGCAAGTTCTTACCTTGTAGCCCAGGCTGGCCTTGAACCACAGCAATCCTCCACCTCAGCCTCCCAAGTGCTGAGATTACAGGCGCCCAGCTACTGGATTCCTAACCCAGATCAGCCCTGGGGACCAAGCAGGAACAGGACGGTCCCGGTTTGTGAAAAGAGAAAGCGAGGCTCAGAAAAGCCCTGCCCTTCCTCCAGCAAGGCCCAGCTCTGCCGCTGACTGTATTTACTCCACATTGGCTGTTTCTTCTTTGTGCCCAGCACTGTGCCAGGCCCTCAAATGACACCTGGGTGTCACTCTATGTCCTAGAAGACCCCAGAGTCAAGAGGGAGGAGCAGGCAAAACAAAGGGTTTGCCTCAACATAAACTGGATGAGAAGCCTCTGGAATGGAACCACGAAGAAGTTGACCACACCATGTGGTGGCCAGGACACGGTCGAGCTGGAACTCTCACACTTGGCCATGGCAGGTAAGTGGCCCAGCCATTCGGAAAAAACCTCACCATTTCTAATGAGTCTGAACATAAGACTGCTCTTGCCCACACTTTTCCACCCCTAGGTGTCAACCCCATTGAAATGAAAGAAAAATGAAAATGTGTGTCCCCACAGAGCCATGTCTACAGATGTGTGCAACAGTGACATTTAGAGTCAGCAAAGCCGAGGGGACTCCAGTCATTTGCGGTAGAGCATAGCCCAGAGGTTGCTTTCTGGAGTTGCACTGAGGTAGGCAGTGCTGGCTGAAGAAAGGCGGGGGGCACTTTCTGGGGTGGTAGAGACGTTCTGTATCTTGACTGTGGTGCTGCTTGCGTGAGGGTAGACCTTAGTTAAAACTCACAGAACTGTACATTTTTATGAGTGAATTTTATTGTATATAAATTGTACTTTGATAAAGTCAATTAACAAAAATAGAATCCAAACACAAGCACTGAAAAGAAAACAACCAGCTAGTGTAAACCAAGCAGCTGCTGCCCCAGCTGGCTCAGCTGTGTGTCTGGGCCTGGGCCTCCATGAGTGATGGAGGGGTCCCATCCTCCCCCCACCCCGGCCAGGGCTCCCGTTCAGACCTCTCCACAGCCCTCTTCTAGTGGAGGGTCAGCTCAGGGCCACACAGCTTCTTCCTGTGAACTGGAAAAGGCTACTTTTGAGGAGTGGCCTTCACTTGACAGGATGCTAGTGGCTCTGTGAAGAAAACGTCCCCTTCCTTCCAGCTGGCCTAGCTGCCAGACCGAGGATGATTCCAGCCCCACGCGGCCTTCAGCCTTTGTCAGGGGTGCACCCGGAGCTTTCATACTGAGCCTGCGTCCTGGGACGTGCCCTGTGTAACCTTGACTAAGTCCCTGTTTCACCCTGGGCCTCATTTTCTCTTTCTTCAAAATGGGACCAAAGAGTTATAAAGATCTAATGCAGTGAGAAAGGGAAGTTGCTTTAAGATGTGTGACAGAGGGGCTGGGCAGATAGGCCGGCAGCCTAAGCACCTGCCTGGCAAGTATAAAGACCCAGGTTCAATTCCTAGTACTGCATAACATGCCAAAACAGGCATGGTACTGCATGCCTATAATCCCAGAGCTAGGGAGGTTGAGGCAGGAGAATCACTATGAGTCTGAGCTGTGTAGTGAGACCCCGTACCAAGTAAATAAATAAATAAATAAATAAATAAATACATAAATGATTTTAAAAAGTTAAGATGCCTAACAGGCATAACAATGCTGGTTTCTCCCCAGTCCACTGGAAGGATGGGTGGACCAGTGGCCGGGTGAACAAAGGAATGGACAGATGCACAATGGATGAACGAATGGGTGGTTGGACAGACAGACAACTGGGAAGATGGATAGATGGTTGCACAGATCAATGGCAGGCAAGAGAATCTCGCAACTCGGGCTGTGTTCTTTCTTCTCTCTGGATCAGTGAAAAGCAGAGTGGTTTGCTGCCCACGCATCCGTGTTTTCTGACTGTCCTGTGGTCCCTCCAGCCGTCTCCAGTTGTGTCCATCCCCAGCTCCTGGCGGTTTGGACTCTCCTGCCTTGAGCAGGCTCCTCCCTGCCGGCTGGCCCCTCCCTCATGGGGCGGAGGACCCCATCAGCTCTTCCCTGGCCCTTTCGGGGGCTGATCTCTAATGAGATAACTTATTGTTCTGGCTTCTTAGTCTCCTTCTCGATAAAGGGATAGACACAGATGAGACAATTAAAAGGCGGGTTCCCAGCCGCCCTGGAGAGATTCAATGAATATTAACAGACTTCCAGCTGCTGTCTGGCTAAGGCCTTGGGAACGGAGAGCTCCAAAAAAAAGCTTAAGGGGCCCAGTGGGATGACTTAATTTTCAGGAGAACAATGGCCAGCAGAGAGCGGAAGGCCTGCCTTGGCCGACCACCGAGAATCCCCTTCAGGAGGCTGCAGGCCTGCGGCTGGCTGAGCTCTGTCCCACACCAGGCCATGAGAGGCAGGCGCATCTCAGCGTGGGCCTGGTGGGCTCTGCGGCTTCAAGCACACCCGCACCCACTGAGCCTCTGTTTCTGCGTGTGTGACCTCACAGCCACCTTACCCGATCACCCGTGAGTCCCCGCAGGTCTGGAGGAAGTGGAAGAGGCTGTGAGAAGGTTGGGACCAGTGTGATCGGGGCCACTGGGCCTCTTGGGATCTGGGAGATGAGAGTAAGGAGAAGAGGCACGTGTCTCACACACACACGCACGCACGCACACGCATGCATATTCACAGACCTTATCTACCTGTGCTCTGTGACCAAGACCACAGCCCAGCCCAGTAAGTCTGCAATGCCTTCGGCCACATCTGGTTCTTAGCTTCACAGATGCAGAGGAGAGCAGCAGCGTGGCCAGGTGTCAGGACCCAGGCCGTCTCTGCCTGCAGGGCTGTCGTCTGTGGACTCTGTGTTCACGCCCTGTTCCTAGGAAGCTCTTGAGCTCCCAGATTAGGTATGATCCCTCTGTTCCATCTCCCATGGCTCATGGGGCCCCAGCTCACTGGTACTTGGGACCTTCCTTTGCCGCTCCTGCTGCAGGAGCCTGTGTGTCCCCTCTGGGCATCTGGTAGCCATCCCCCGCACCCACTGCAGTTCCTGTGCAGCACAAATGGAGAGCAAATATTCACTGTGCGATTGAGCTTTCTTGCTGCCCCACCCCAATCTTCCAAGTGCCAAAGGAAGAGTGGGGACCCTTGCTATGGAAGGGGAAGTCAGAAATGCCCAGGCTGGCTGTGGAGATCCAGGCAACAGCCACCAAGTCTATACTGGCACTGGCAGGGGCTCCAGGAGGCAGCCAGAGCTGTGGAGAGGACTCTGGCCTCGTCGGCCCTGGTGCTGCCCTGGGTTAGGCCCACTGGGCACCCTCCTGAGGCTTGTCACCTGAAGAGCAGCTGGCCTTGCCTCCCACACACGTCTTAGGCCTCCTTCCTGGCCCCATTCCTCGTCTCCTGGGCTGAAGCTGTGAAACTCATCCAGGGCCTCCAGTGCTGATGGAAGGGCACTGTTGTCTGAGTTCAGTCTTGAATTTCATACCTTCTCTGTGGCTGCAGTGAGTAGTGTGCACTGGACAGTGTGCAGGGACTATGACTGTGACCTCTGCTGCCATGTGACCTGCCCCTCTTGGGACCTTAGCTTCCTCATATACACAAGCAGATTTCCTAATGGGGCATCAGAGAGCGATAGCTCAGCAGCATAAGTGACTGCTTGCCAAGTGCAGGGTCCTAGTTTGATCTCTGGTATGAGAGAGAGGGGGAGAGAGAGAGAGAGGGAATCTTTAATGGCTGAGCAATGTGGCACATGCCTGTCATTCCAGCACTCAGGAGGCTGAGGCAGGAAGGTCACTGTGAGTTTGAGGTCAGCATGGGCCACACATCATAGTAAGCCCAAAGCAAGCTGAACTATATAGCAAGACCTTGTCTTAAAAAATAAACAAACAAACAAATAAAAACTAACAGAGAATCAGCTTCAGTCCCCCACCTACCATTCCAGAGCCTACAGGTGTTAACAATTCATAGGTACTTAAAAAAAAAATTAATAGGTGCTGGTTCTGGATTGGTGTAGAGCACAAACAAAGGTGGGACTGGGGGCTGCCAATAGCCCTAGTCCTGGGCGCCAGGCTTCCTGGGCCCACTGGCACCAAGAAGAGTCTGCTGGGGATGGGTCTGTTGGCAGTGGCCTGGGCCTGTGGCCGCATGAGGAATGGGCAGCTGAGCACTCTGGGACTGTGGCTCAAAGAGGCGGAGGCCTGTGCCCCTGCTGGCTCTGAGCTCGTCTTTAGGAGACAGAGTGCAGAGAGACATCAGCTCTCTTCTTACGCTGTTCTGTGCCCTTCCTGGGTATGGTGGGGACAGCTGGAGAAATAGCTAGACCCGGTCAGGGGAAACGTGGTCTGGCTATAAGGGGCTCCATCAGGCAAGGACAAGGGCGCCCACCCTCCCCATGGTCCTCTGGCTAGGGGCTCAGGACTGCCACCTCCAGGCCCCTCCTGAGGAGACTGCCCTGCTGTGCCTGCTCTGGCTTTCACGTAAGACATTAGAAATGGGACAGGTTTTCCTCTGTGAGTACAGAAGAAACAGCGTCAGCTTACAGCACGTGGCAATCATTGGCAGGACAATCTTCACAACCGGCCTGTCCTGTGAGGATTTGCTGCCTGTCGCCACATGAGGCAGCAGGAACCTGAGGCAGGGAAGCACTGCCTTCGAAGCCAGCTGCAGGGAAGCAAATGGCAGCAAGCCTGCCCCCCCCCCCGCCCCCAAGGAACTTCTGGAGAATGGCTGCACTCCTGGAGCTGTCCCCCAGGCAAAGGCGGGAGCTAGGGACACCAGTGAGGCCCACAGGCCCAAAGGAAAGGGCTTGGGATCATCAGCAGAGCCCAAGTGAGAGGGATGGGAAGCACCCTAGTGACTCACACCTGCAGAAACCTTCCAGGGACACGCTCCTGCCAGCAGCTGAAGGCCCCATGGGGCCCCTCTGTCCAGGGCCACGCAGTCTTGCCCTTGGCTTTGTATCACTGAGTCTCTGACCTATGACCTTTGCCATTGAAGATATTTCACAAGGTGTGACCATGGGCTGGGGGTTATCTAGAAAGTAGATCTGTTATAAAAGCCAGTTGTGGGGCCGGGGAGATGGCTCAGTGGAATAAGTGCTTCCCTGGTAAGTACAAGGGCCTGAGTTCAATCCCCGGTTTTGGAAAAAAAAAAAAAAAAAAAAAAACGAGTTGGCACCATCCTGCATGCACGCCCTCACCCTTGGTGGCCTGTGCTGCCTTGGGACACTGCATGGAGTCCCCACAGCAGAAAGGCCTACACTTACCTCCTGCGCCCCCTCGGCTTTGGACTCCCAGCCTATAGGACCACAAGGACTAAATTTACTTTTTATGGAACATCCATCTGAGGCATTCAGCTATAACAACAGAAAATAGGCCGAGAGAGATGCCCAGAGAGTGCTGGGGACCAAGCAGAGCAGAACGCCAGTGCAAGGGGCCAAAGTCTCCACAGTGCAGTGGCCAGCAAAGCTGCCACTCCTGAGAACCAAGCCCATACAGTCATCATCCTGTAGCCGCAGCCTGGGGCAGCCATGGCCGTGTGATGCCAGCCCAGGAGGGCTTCACTGTGGGTCATGCCCAGCAATGTCACAGCAGCTGGCAGGGTTGCTGAAGCCTCGGGGCCCAACCACCATTTCAGCACATCCAGAGGTGGAGCATCCAGCAAAGAAGATTACCCAATAGCCTCTAGTGGACTTGACACCATTATTCCTCCTCCCTTGCTATTTGTCCCTTCAGAACGGGAATGCCCATCCTATAGCCACCCCAACATTGCGTTTCAGAAGCATTTACCATGTTTGGGGTCACAGGTTCAGAGCTGAAGGGAAATTTGCCTTCAGAGGGATGTACCTTGTCTCTCAACCATATCTGAGTTAGGTTACAGTCTGGTGGATGCTGGACTTGGGGCTTTGGAGTCAATGCTGGCTGAGTTAAGACATGAACTTGGGGAAGCCAGAGGCAGAAGGTGTGATCTGAATGTTGTGTACCCTACCTCCAAGGTCATAGCTGAAAGTGACCAATTTGAGTTCTACCGCTATGCCACGAAGCAGGCACTGTATTAGACCCCTTGGTTTTCTCTGCCACATCTTTCCTTCCCATGGGAGGGTCAGAGCCCAGCCCTGGGGAAAGTGTGGCTATGATAACGAAGTCTGGGAGGCAGAGGCCCTTGTTCGCTTTGAGACATAGCCCGGTTGCACCTGCACCACCAGGAGACCCTCATGCAGCCTGCACATGCCAGGTGTGAGGAGGCGGCGTGCAGAAAGCCTCTGGCCTGCTGGCGCATACCAGCTATGGTCCTCAAGTTCCCTGCACGAAGCAAGACCAACAAGGAGGCAGCACCGCCATTCCCTGGGCCTCAGATTCATGAACCCCTCCTGGGCCTCTCTCGGGAGTTCCTAGCAGAGAGGGACAACAGAGAGCACGCCAGGGGGCCTTAGCAGTGCTCAGAGAGCCCACAGCCCCGCACGCTTAGCCCAGAAAGCAGGCAGCCTGATTTGGTCCTAAGGGTTTCAGGTAGACAGGCCTTCCCTCGACATCCCTCTCTCCTGGGGACCCTCAGGAAATGGGGGCAGAGGACACGTAGGCCACGGGACCCCCACTAGAAGCCCACGCTCCCGTGACATTAGGAACCAGCCATCCATTCGGCTGCTGGGGCTTCGTGCAGTGTGGGTCTCAGAGGTACAGCGGCTTGGGCACCGATGCTGAGCTGGGGTGGCCTGGAGTGAGCCGCTGCACCTGCTGGGGCTCTGCCCTCTCAGCGGCGAGATGGGGATGAACAGGGTTATTTCAGGGTTGCTGCTAGCCTGAGGGCTGAGGTATAAGCAATGCCTGGCACATGGTAGACAACTAATGATGGTGGTGGTATTATTATACCAGAATGGAGGTAGAAGACAGGGCATCCTGCGCTCCGTGCAGAGAAGAGGGGCAGCAGGGCCCACTCCCTAGGTCCAGGGTGCTGTCAGTGGTGGGGCCTGGATCCCACAGGTCTCCATAAGCTTCCTCTGCCCACCCTGTCCTCCCCACCACCACCAATATCAGTGATGACTGGAAGCTTCACAGTGTAGGGATCCATTGGTCTGTTGTACCCGGGAGAAAGGGTGGCAGGAATGAGGAAAAGATAGACAAGAAGACGAGAGCTGGGTTAGGCAGTGGCTCATCTGCTTGTTTGGTAACACCACCCCCTGAGCAACAATATGGATGTTTATTTATACCTTTGCAAAGTTAGTGACACATGACACAAGGTTGCCTAGTGACTAATAGCTGACATTAACCAGTCAGGTGCTTGTCTCAGGAGTGAGGTAGCTTGTCTGCTCTAGGCCCTGAGGTCTAGTCCCACTTTCACACGTTTGACCAATTTTCTAGCTTCCGCAGGTCCCAACATCACAGAAGAGGGGACATTTCCCTTCCCTCCTAGATGCCAAGTACTCCTCACTAAACACAGTTGTTATTACTTTTATTAATCACTCAGGTACTGGCTGAACACTTTCTGGGGCAGTCTATTCTCCAGGACCCCAGAGGACGGATGCTTTACTTGCTTGGGTCAAGCAAGCTGGTTGTCTGAACGTCCCAAAGAGGGAAAGACGGGCCCATGAGAGGGGCTTCCTGAGGTCTCAAGGACAGACCCCACCCAAGCATGAAAGGGAAGGAGATGGGCTAGAGCCAGCACGCACATCCAGCCTGGCAGAGAAGCTGACAAGGTCGGGGAGAGCTGGGGCAGGGGCTGGCCCCCAGGGACTGGCCTAGGAGAAGCTGGGCCTTCATGGTTTACTGCCCACATTACAGTTCTGCCTGTCTCCCCTCCTCTCCCAGAAGTCAGACAGTGGATGGGAAGCCAGCGCCAAGTTCCGAGGAGCCAAGTCCTGTGTGTCCCTCAGTCCCTCAAGAATAGGGCTGTCCCCTCATCCCTGGCATCTAGCTGTCCCCTGCCCTGCCAGGCAGGTGGTGTTAGGCAGCTAAATTCATAACATGCACACCCCTTCCTGTGTCAGCGGATGCCAGGAGGACACCTCCACTCTGCCCAGTTCTAGTTCGGCCCTCGCTAATGACAGGCTCTGTGACTCTGGCAAGTCCCTTCCTCCCTGGGCCTCACTTTCCCTGTGTGGCCACTGACTTGCGTGGATCTCTAAACACTTGCCCAGCTCTCTTCAGCCACAGATGACAGTGACAGTTCTCTCCCTTCTCAGCTCCAGAAAGAATCAGCCTCACCAGAGGACAGGGACTTGTGTCTGTCCTGCTTGTGCCAGGCCCAAAAGGCCCAGAACAGTATCTGGTGCATATCTGATGCTCAAGAAAAACTCTTTACATGAATGAATGAATCTGCAACAGCTACTACTTACAAAGCGCGTACTATGATCCAGTCACTGGGCTCAATACTGAACCCTTGTGACTGTGAGGCCAGTCACCAAGCAGAGTGTGGGATGCAGTAGGGGGAGGGGAAGGGCTGGGCAGGGGCCAGCTGGGAGTCCAGAGGAGTCTCTGCCTTTGCAGTCTGGACCGCCCTCTCGCTGGGCTCCTTCCTCAGACAGGCACCCAGTCCATCTCCCTTCAATCCCAATGTCCCTGTTTAATTCTCAGAGAAGGGGAAAGCATCGCTTGATGCCAGATTTTGGCATAACCCTTATTCCATTCTTCCCAGTAGACTGTAATACTGCAACCAAGTTAGTGACAAAGAGGATGCAACATTTGTACTCTGTGTGAAAGACAAAGAGCTAACAGTGTTCATATCAAAGAATGCTTCAAATCTTTGGGAAAGGACAGGCTAGGAATTCACAGGTTCAAGTAGCTAATCATCTAGAAGGGAAGTTTAATAGATCATCAACTTTACTAATAATCCAAGATGTGCAAATTCAAACAATGATAAATGTCACATAGAGCATAGTAAATTGGCAAATATTCGCCAAATCCAGCATCATGCAGAGGGTCAGGAGAAGACCATCATGAGGCGCCTTGTAGGATGACAGCCACTGAACAGCGAGAGGTGACTGTGTGCTCAGCCCAGGTGCTTAGCCACAGAACGCCTTAATGATGTGCCTCTGGAGGCCAACAGAGGGCTGGGGGGGGGATCACTCAGGGTGCAGCTCTTGCCTGGCATGTGTGGAGCCTTGGGTTCTACTCTCAGTTCCAGAAAAAAACACAATCAAAGTCCACTGAGTGTTGCTGATAAATGTCTGGTGGCCCAATAATGCAGGACCAGTCAGAACCTGGTACCTGCCACTGGAATTGTGCCCAGAGCCAGGTCTAGACATGTCTACCGCTTCAGAGCATCTTTAGGAAGACTTGAGCAGTTAGGGGAGACAGCAGGGCTCTGGAGGAGAACGGAAGCTGGGGGCAGGTTGGGGGAGAACTCATGTCCATTCTGTTCTATTTGTACCCCTTGAATTCTTTACTATGTGTGCATCTTAACTCATAAAAATATTAATTATGCATTTAAAAGGAAATGATACAGAAATATGTATTTGTGTGAACGTAATTAAAATAGAGATTAGATAGTTATCAAACTGTTAACCACGGGTCCGACTTCCCCTGGAAGAACTCTGGATGAGGTCATGGGCGGGGGATATGGTCCAGGAATCTCGGGGTATCTGGCTCTACGTAGCACCACAACTGTTGGGAATCTTCACCCCAAACTTGGAGCAATTCTCTCTGGGTAGTGGGATGTTATAGGGCATTTTCAACTTCATCTTTATGCTCTACATTTTAAAATCTATCCATTATTTAGCAATTTTTAAATATTTTCCCAAGAATAGTGGAGGCAAATGATTGCCTTTGGGGCCACCTTGCTGAAGACAGAGTCCTGGTCAGTGTTTTCTGAGAGAGGCACCTGCAACTTTCTTTTTAATCAGATCATCGAATTCTCCTAAGTGTTTTATGGACATCAAATTGCCTCTGTGCTTGGAGGGGATTAGGAAATGCCAGTTTTGATCCGGAGGGATTGGTGTTTTGGAAGAACCGTGTCTTTTGAAGACCAGAGCGGCTATGAGCACAAGCCTCAGAGACGACGCTACTCATGCCTGCCATTTGTATGCCACCCTGTGGGTTACAGAGAGCACCCGCACCTGTTATCCTCTTTGATTCTCGCAAGACCCTGGAAGTGGCAAACTTTTCCTCCTGGGAATGGGAAAGGAATTATCAGTAGTCCCACTTGAATCAAGGGGACACTGAGGCACAGAGAGGCTAACTCTCTCAGAGGTGGCACTGGACTATAAATGCAAGTTGTCCAACTTTGCATCCTTTTATACTATATTCTTTCCCAAGCTATGAGGTGGAGGAAAGTATTTAATTCTCTTAAGCCTTGGCTTCCCTGTCTGAGAAATGGAGGACAAGGACACTACCCAAAAAGCTACAACTCTTGTTGCATAGGTCCTGCTTTACCTTGGTCTTAACCATCCAGCAGAAAAGTATAAAAATGAAATATAAGAAGTAAAGCCATGCTGTCATGTTGAGCTGTGGGGGACTCAGGTCAACAATTTCTGACATTGCCAGTTAAGCGGAAGACCCAATACTATTATGGACTACTGGACTCTTTTAGAATATTTTGTTGAGTTAACACACCTATAATATTCAAATAACAGAACTTAACAAAAAAGGGGATACAGATGAATGTCCATTTTGTATCTGTGTATTCAAAGTGGGTAGGATAGATATATCATTACATTCTCTTAATGAATAGAGGGATTTGTTGTAATAGTGTTTGTAAATAGGATATCATGTCTGCATCTTGTACAGCAATTAACCACTGGGAGGAATGTATGCAATGTGTTAATTATTGAAACTGTCCTACCAATTTGGTTTGAAACTGTCTCATTGCTATTTGTTTCTCAATAAAATTGTGGGGGAAAAAAAAGAACACTACCCAGTGCCTAGGATTGCTGTGACACCTTAAGACCATGTTTTGCATATAGTTAGTGTTTGATAAATGAACCGTAATGAGAGGTGGGATCTTCCAGGTGTGTGACAGGCCAGGTCGTTGGCTTGCTCTGCTAACCTGCTAATCTGCTCTAGGTTTGCTATGCATCTCTTCTGCACAGGAATCTTGGAGAACTCCCTATGAGGGCTCCTCTCGCCAGCAAGCTTTAATCAAGGTATCAGGATTGCAGAGAAGGAGGTTCATTCTTCCAGAAAGGCATTGAGGCACCTGGTTGATGTCACCTCTATGATGAGGACTGTGTACCAAAATGAATGCACACGAAGTGGCCGGACAGGTGTGGTCTGTTCCTGGCCACAGTAAGGATGTTCTGCCCTTCCCCACCCAGCGCAAAGCAGGAGGCAAATGATGGTGTGGGAGAGGCTGCTTCCTGGATTGCAAATGGGGTGGCAAGGGGGTGGAGAGAGAGAGAGAGATTATGAATGGTAGCCTCTCCCTTCCTCTCCAGCCACAGTTGGAGCTACAGGTCAGGCCAACCTGTTTGGGCCCCGTTGTCTACAGAGGAAGCCTCCTGCGCAGATAGCGGTTGGCGAGCAGGGAGAGCCTGCCCGCCCCATCCTCCCAACCAGGTCGCCATCTTTACTACAAAGCCACTGAGCCTTCACTCTTTCTGCAGTGGCTCTAAAACGTTGGGTGGCCTCGGGACAGTGTCCATCCCCCTTGTGAGGGAGCACAGGGGAGTCTTTCAATGCATGGGAAACACACGTCACGGGAGGACATTGTGCCCCCATGAAGCCCAGAGGAGCGTCAGCCCTAGCTGCAGCTGTGACCTTGAGCAGGTTGGGGAAGGACCAGTTTGCCCCCACTCCTCCCTGCCCTGGTAAAACAAGCACCACCCGAGTCTCAGCACTGTCCTCCTTTGGCTGATGAAGTACACGTTGCCTACATCACCCATGAGCTGGGGCTGGTCACACTCCAACATGTCCCTGGGGATCCAAGGTGATCATTTATGGGAATTATCAACAGTAATACATTATGTGATGTAAGCTGTTACAGTCAGTAGTGCACGTTTTTAAAATAGCTCTGTCTTAATTTAATATCTTAAAGAGAGGCTTCTGATATGGTGATCACTAAGGAGCCTTTGGCCTCCAGTTCTGCTGCATTTTTTTGAAACAACAACATTCTGTGCTCTCAGTTCAGCCTTATCTGAAACCCCTTCACACTTCGGGCAAAATTAGCCCAAGTGCCCTGCGAGAAGCGACGGGGACCACAGCACAGCTTAACACCTACAGGAATATCATCTCCCAACAGCTGTGCGTTTTACAATGGCCTTGCGGACAAAATCCTAACCCTGCCTGCTGGACTTGCTGCCCGAGGAAAGCCAGCTGTCCGCGGTTCAGACACCTCAAGAGCCAGTTGCCATCAGGTTGATGGCTGGAAACGGGCCACACTGGGAGCATTCACGCCAGGACAGAAATGTGCAAATGCTATAAAGCAGGCTCCCCCGCCCCACTTCCCGGAAGACGCTGTGAGGGGCCCACAGAAAGCTTAGCAACCTGTGATGAGAAGTCAAGAAGGAGGTGCCATTTTTAACCCCAGGGCTAATGTGTGCACTAAGTTCACCCCCTCTCCTCCTGATTTCTTTTCAGTCCTGGGCTAGTAAGGCCTCATGAGGGAGAGGCTTGCTGTTTGATACGAAAAGTCTGCTACCTGCAAGCAGGAAGCTTCCTGAGGCTTGGAGTCTGAATGAAGAGGCTGGCATCTGGGGTACCAGTGTCTGGCTGGGTGCCCTTCAGCTAGCTTTCCTGCGTGGTCAAGTGTCCACATTGCCTGAGGTTTGTAGTACACATCTACAGGCTCGGCTCCCTAAACAAATGGGGCCGGCTGTAGGATTCTGTCCAGTGTGCCAAACCCCGGGAAGCAAACAGAAGCTGCCATGGCCTCTGGCCACACCCCCTGCCCCAGGTCAGAGAAGAGGGAGCAGTGGGGGGTGGGGTGGAGGCTCTGGCTCTGGTCTCATACCAGTCAATTCCATGCCATACCCTACCCCTGGCCTCAGTCTGCCCTTCTGTAGACCACAGAGCCCACTCTCAGCCACTGCCCTGAGAAGTCCTCTTTGGGACAGCGCTGTATTTATTTGGCCCAATATATATACTGGACTGCCTCTTGGGGCTAGTAGTGAGACTCAGAGCAATGGGTTAATGTCACAAAATGTGGTCACTCAACTCTTCCTACAGAGTTAGGTCCTGGTTACAGGAATTGTGCCTGCCACGAATTCAAGTGCAAGGTTGGATCAGGAGCTTAGACTGGGCCAGTGTCCTCTCTGTGACTGGAGGGCAGAGGACGCCAGTGCTGGTGGATGGTGGAGGGCTGAGCAGGCGCAGGAAGAACACGTTCAGGTAAGTGATGCTCATGGGGACAGTGGAGCCAAGGATAGACCATCAGGGGATGCACGAGCGAGAGAAGACCTAGGTGCTGGATCTCTCCTCGCTTTGCTGCTCAGCATAAGAAGAGAAGGTGCACACTGCAGGCTACAGCTTGAGGCATCCTCACACAAGGGGACACGAAGGTGGCCTTACAGATGGGACAGAGCCACTGCACCCACAGAGTGGACACATTCACCTAGCCTGTTCGAAGCCCCACGTAAAAGGGATTGTGCAGATGTGTGCATCCAGGTCTGGCTTCTCTCCCTCAGCATTTGGAATTAAGACAGCCACGTTCTTGTGCACAGCAACAGCTTCCATTCCCCTGGATAAATATTGTCCAGGATTTGCTCCCTGTTCTCCCTGGCAGGGACATCTCAGGAGTTACTATTCTTGAAGGTCGTGTTTCACACTGCTCTGACCATAGTCCCACGGACCACACACGCACACCTCTGCTGGGGATGTGAGAGGAGCCAGCTGCTGGGTCATGGAGTACACTGTGCAGGTGGCAGGTGGTGCAGGCTTGTCTCTCCAGGGTGATTGTGCAAGCCCCGCCCACAGGGCTGCTCCAAGTTCCAGCCCTCACTGGGCCTCTTGGTCTCTCACTGCAGTCACCCTGTTGGGCCTTTATCTGCTGTCACCTCTCTTCCATCCTCATAGAAGCCTCTGGCTCACTGACACCCTTAGTCAAGCAGTTTCTTGGGGACATGGAAGGGGTGCCACCTCAGCCCCAAGTGGACATTGAGAGAAGGCGGAGGCTGTGCACAGGGAGGCAGGAGCACCTGACTGTCCCCACTCCCCACTGCCCTGAACTCCTGGCCCAGCTTATAGCAGCACTCAGAAACTTCTCCCAGAACCCTGTCTGTGTTCCCTCCTCACTCTCTACCTCTTGTCCCTGCTGGGACCCCTAGCATCTGCAACCCCAGCACCAAGCCCACAGCAGGAGGTGGCAACAGCCAGGCTTAGAATCCAGCTGCCAGGCCAGCTGGGTGTGGATCCTAAGATGTAAGGGACCTTGAGTGGCAGAAACAGAGGCACAGCACCCAGAGCAGGACGGGGACAGACCTGCTGTCCTCCTCTCCACTCAGCGCAGGCTCCCTTCTGCCCGGTCAGCATACAGACCACCAGGAAGGCCTCGATGGCAGTGTGGCCAACAGGTGACTGACACCTCCTGAGCACCAGACACTGTCCCCAGGACTGGGGACGACTCTAAATGACAGGGACCAGCACTGTGCTTTCATGGGGCTGGAGCCTAGTGATGAAGTGTTAGTTTTTGTTTTGTGGTACTGGGAACTGAACCCAAGGCCTTTGCCCTGAGCAAAGGGTCCTCTGAGCCTTTTAAAATCGCTAAGTTGCCCAGACTGGGTTTAAATTCTCGATTCACCTGCCTCAACCTACCAGGGCTCTGGATTACAGACATGTACCACCATGCCCACCGAGAGTCTTATTTTGTTTTATTTTCTGGAACAGAACAAGATCTCGGGCTGGGGAGATGGCTCAGTAGAATAAGCACTTCCCTGGCAAGTTCAAGGGCCTGGATTCAATCCCCAGTTCTGCCAAAAACCAAAAAACAAAGGAGATGTGACAGAACAAGATCTCTTCAGGAACTGTTAAGAGCTGCAAAGCAGTTGAAAAAGAGAGAGTGGCTGGGGTGGGAGCAGAGAGAGTGATAAATGCGAAGCCAGAGAGGCCCCCCATGCAGAGGTCACAGGAAGAAGAATGGAGCCACGCTTAGGAGACTGGGAAAAGCACTCCAGGCAGGAGGAGCAGCAGGGGCAGCGGCTTTGTGCAGAGGGGCAAGGGGGGAGAAGGAGGGGGAGATCGGAGCTGGTCAGACAGAGCCCCATGGGTGACCCAAGGCCACACTTTGTTCTAATGGCTCTGAAGCACCCAGGAAGGACACGGCCAGCACGGCACTACGCCCACCTTCACCATCACTACACATGAAAAGGGCCAGCACAGAGCCAGACTCCGGAAGCACAGGGCCCAGCGCGTGGAGAGCAGCGACTGTGTCCACTCTCACTCATTTGCAGGGCCGAGGACGGCCACACACGGGCTACTGGCCCCTGGTTGTGACCCGCTTGGCAACCATGAAATATGCACGGACTCCAGGCACTTTATCTAAAAAGCATGAATTACTTCTAATACTTTTAAAATAATGATTGCATTTTGAACTAATATTTTGGATAGATTAGATTAAATAAAATACATTACTGAAATTAATTTCACCTGTTTCTTTTTCCCCCATTTAATGGGCCACCAGGACACAGGGAATCTCGTGTGTGGCTCACCTGGGAGGCATACCCTCGATCTCTCCTCCTTGGATGCTGGACTAGAGCTAGCTGCTCACTTAAAGTTTTTGTCCACAGCAGCCTCTGAGCTGGCAGACTCCCCTTTTCCAACTCTGAAAGCTGCAGTTCAGGGAAGGCACTTTCCCTCTTTTGCCTGCCTTAAGGGAGGGGTGGGTAACTCCATAGTGTACTGACCCCAGTGTTATGTTTTAAGCACAGGATAGAGGTGACAAGCTTGGCACCAATGACCTTGAAAATCATGCCCCCTGGGGATCATGCTTTGGGGGTCACTGGGGTAGGTTAGGGATCCCCACCTCCCATCATTCCCTCGGGCCTCCTGACCCTAAGACTGCTGATGGCTTCTCAGCCCCACTTTCCCACCCCCTGGACTCCCCCCACCTTCCTCCACCTCATCCTCTGCATAATTTATGGGGGCTATCAAAGTTAATTAATGCTGTAGTTACAGAGTCATCCCAATGTAATTATTGTGTAATTAGATTATAACTTAGGTGATTCCCAGCACAGCACCCATTGCGTATGCAAGAAAACCAGGGACTTTACCAAGTGATTGATGGGTGCGGCTGCCGGGCGGCTGCAGCATGGCTAGAGGCTATTGGAGGAGGTCACAGCTGGTCAAGCTGCCCCCTGAGCCTCCATTCCACCCTGAGAAGACCAGGCTGGGTGCACAGAAGCCTTCCCAGGGCCAAGCTTTCCGACCTCAGAAACTTCTCCCTGCCGCTCACATTCGGTCTCTAGTTCTTGCCCTGAAGAAGACCACTCCAGCTCCTCCGCTTCTGCAGTTGCACGGTCCTGGCCACCTTCTCAACCCAAGCCCTGCTCTATCCTGTCCCATGAGCAGAGGAGGTCACATTTCATTTCTCAGGACACTTCTGTCCTACTGCAGGCAGACTACAGCAACTGGACACCAACAGGAAGCCCTGCAGGCAGCCAGACTCAGAGGCAACACAGGGCGGAACCCACGCACTCTTCCTGAGGGTGACCACAGAATCTGGCGACCCCTGCCAGCCAGACCCAGGTCAGGCCAGCCACTCTATGCTTCCTCGTGGTCTGCAGTGGCCAAGAGCTTCCTGCACTGGGGGCAGCAGATTTGCCCTCCTTGCACCCTGATGCATGCAGGCCGCCTCCCCGCTGTGTGGCCTGACTTTGGACAGGGCAGGAGCCTTTGGAGCCTCCACTTCCTATTATATAGTAGTGTCGTGCCTCTTAGAGTTTGTGGTTGTAAGCAACAGAATCCAGCTCTAATTAACTTGAGCAAACAGACTCTCCTAGAAGGCTATAAGGGGAACATGAAGGATCCCCAAAAGACCAAGCTTGGGCGGGACTATCAGAAACCAGCAAGCCTCCAGTGGCCTTGTTCTAGTGTGTCCCCATCACCCCTAAGGACAAAGAGAGGTAAGGGTGCATGTTACTTGCCTGGGCTCCTCTGTCATCACCGAGAGGTCCTCCTGCAGGCCCCTCTACAGGTGGCAGCCATCCCACCCTCTGCCCCTTGGGCTAGAGACCTTGGAGTGAGTGAGAGGCTATGGGAGGCAATGCCATGCCAGCCCAGTCACTGTGTGCCTGTGCCAGAGTCCAACAGAGGCCACCTGAACACCCTGTGCCAAGGGTCATCGGTGTTTCCTTGGTGTGCAATGCACGCACCTTTAGGCCTATCTCCAGCACCAGGCACCTCTGCCAGGAATGAATGCCACGTGGGTCTAGGGTGTTTCTGGGTCTTGTTTGAATCCAGTCGGTAGTAGACTTGCTGGTATGTTCACCTTCTGTCTCTAGAAATAACATACGTGGAAGCTGTTCTAGCTAAGCTCAGACCTTCCATGAGTAGGGTCAGTGTTACATTTAGAAAAGCCAGGTCAAGGTTCCCCGCCTGCCTCGTGTCACAGCCCCTGGGAGCAAAGCCTGAGGCAAGGGTTTGGGGCAGGAGATGTACCAGGGAGCACTTGTGCAGGAAGGGCCTGTAGCAGGGAGCGGAGCACAATAACAAGAAAGCTGGAGAGGCAGCCACAGCACAGTGAGGCCATCCTGCCGTGGGCACTGCCCAGCTGCCTGCCCTGCCATGCCCAGCTCCCTGCCCTACCATGCCCATCTCCCGTGCCCTGCCATGCCCAGCTCCCATGCCCTGCCATGCCCAGCTCCCTGCCCTACCATGCCCAGCTCCCTGCCCTGCCATGCCCAGCTCCCGTGCCCTACCATACCCAGCTCCC
>NW_004524581.1:10417233-10435968 GCF_000260255.1 Octodon degus | reverse complement strand
CCCTGCCATGCCCAGCTCCCTGCCCTGCCATGCCCAGCTCCCGTGCCCTACCATGCCCAGCTCCCATACCCTGCCATGCCCAGCGCCCTGCCCTGCCATGCCCAGCTCCCATGCCCTACCATGCCCAGCTCCCTGCCCTGCCATGCCCAGCTCCCTGCCCTGCCATGCCCGGCTCCCGTGCCCTGCCATCCATACATCACAGGCAGGAGACCCGACGTGGGGGTGAGGAGGAGCTGTTGCCTTCTCTGGTGCTCAAGTGCTCCAGCAGCAGCAGCTGTGGTTGCTCCAGGAAAGTCCCCAGAGTTATGAGCAAGAGCCCGGGACAGCAACTGGGGAGCTGGCACCCCTCAGACCAGGGCCTTGGAGGGGCCCTACAGCACCTTCTATGCGTCTCTTCACCACAGTGGACCCCTTTATTGGATTCTTCTCATGCAGCGCAAAGGAGAATCTGTCTGTCTTACAACCAACAAAGGAAAGGAAAGAAACAGTGCAGCTTCTCTCTGGCCCGTAGCTTGCCCAGAGTCAAAACATGCAAGCTGCTTGCAGAAAGAAAAAGAAATAGGGGAAGAGCGAGAAGGTGCCAGGTGCCCGCAGAGCCCGACTTGCTGACTCGGCAGCCTACAGGTCTCTGGGCACTGAGGGGCTGGGGAAGGCCCGCCTCAGGTCCTGCTCTGCTTCAGCGACTGTACAGCTCACCAGGTCGCCTCCCTCGGTGAGGCTGGCTTCCCTCGCTCCTAGAGTGTGGCCCGTGAGGGAAGCCGGGAAGCTGGTCTGACCTGGAGGGGAGGCGTCCTGTAGTCTCCGGGTGGCTGTCTACACGTGGTCACTCTGGTCCTGCAGGGGCAGGGAAGTGGGGTGCTGGGGCATCCCCTGCACACACCACCACAGTGAGGTCCCTTCCCCTGCAGGCAACAGGAGCCAGCCCTGGCTGGGTGGAGGCAGCAGAGGAGTGGGAGGGACCTGAGGGTGCAGGGTGACAGAGAGGAATGTCACACCCTTGTGACCCTCAAGGAGTCCTTGCTTTAGTCAGGGAGTAAATACTCAGTCCTCACTGCTTGTGCTGCTCTGCTGCCTTGCCAAGGCCACACACACACACACA
Source organism: Octodon degus (assembly GCF_000260255.1). NCBI lineage: Eukaryota > Metazoa > Chordata > Mammalia > Rodentia > Octodontidae > Octodon > Octodon degus. The sequence goes on along the minus strand of NW_004524581.1, from coordinate 10,434,869 downwards.
CACACACACACACGTATGCACACATATACACACAAGCACACACATACACGTACACACACACTTAAACACATGCACACATACATGTACCCACATGTATACATACAAACACACATACACGTACACACACACTCCATCTCTGCTCACGTCTGACATTTGTCAGCATCATTCCCTGGAGGACCCTCATCCCCATTTTGCAAAAGAAGGAAACAGGCCCAGAGCTCCAAGGTCACCCCGACTAGATTCAGAATCAGGCCTCCAGACACTAAGTTCCCATGCTCTCTGCTATGCCACAGGGAGATAGGAGTTAATAGGGCTGATGTCTTAGAGGCAGTGACACTATAGCAGAAATAATCTTCGAGGCCTTGGGCTTTCTTTTTTTTAATCATTGTTTTGGCAAAGTCAGAAGCATACAGAACATGTGTTTTATAAGCCTACTTTTTTCCCTTTAATATCTGGTGAACATTTTCCCATGTCATTAAATATTCTTTTACTGGGGCCATCATTTTTAATGGCTGTATGGTATTCCATCACAGGGATGCCCCATAATTTATTCAGCCAATCTCTGTATCGGACCTTCAAGCTATTTCCAGATTCCATCCCTCATAAAAAAAGCTACGATGAGCATTCATGGATGTAAATCTTTGCACCCATTTCAGATTGCCTCCTGGGGGCTGAAAGGATACATTCTTATTTAAAAAGGATTTTGATATGATACCCATTACACATTTCGTGAGGTGGTTCATTTTGTTTCTCTTGTCCTTCAAAGATGCTACAAAAGTTTCTCAAAAGATTCGAAACCCTGATTTCTATTGGTTTATTGAAAGGAATAGCTAACGTTTAATTGTTTAATAAATCTTGCATGCCTATATCTGGTAAGCTGAGCAACTACTTTGAAAATAACGTATGTAATACAACAACCACTGTTAATTTCCTGTCATCTTGCTTTGAAATTCTGAAGTGTTTCTATTATTTTTATGTTATTTTGTTTTTGTCTTTGTTATTTTGTTTTAGTTCATTCTTTTTAAAACAAAATTTCAAAAAGTGGAAAACTCAAAATTTTAAAAATTGAATTACTCTCCCCAGTCACGAGGCGATTAGCTTTTTAATTTTTGTTTTAAAGAGAAAAAGATAACAAAACAGAATTTTAAAACAAATTAATAGGAGAGTTATGATAATTAATACTTTGCATATTGTTGTCTTCATAGTAGTTATTCCAAGTGCAGGATTGGCGTAGAAGGTGGTCGGAACAATATTAGCACAAGCCTTTCTTTGCAATGACCTGAGAGAAACTAGCCGCATAACTATATTAACTGTCTTGTATGTAAATATATCTTTTCTTTTTCCCTTTCTTCCTTTCCCCTGTTCCCCATCACAATTTGTCTTTTCTTTTGAACAGTTTCTTCCTAATTCACAATATCTATTGTACATTTTGGATCTTATTTTCTTGTTCCGTTTCTCGCACTACTTACACAATATGATGCTTACGTACATGGGCCTGATTTATTCCATTCATGAATATGGTCTTGAGTTGCATCCATTTACCTATGAAAATCCCACTTTGGTCTGGGGAGATAGCTCAGCAATCTAAGCACCCGCCTGGCAAGCACAAGGACCTGGGTTTGATCCTTGGTACTGCATGATGTGCTGGCCCTCGGACCGGGCATGACATGCCCTGCTGGCCGCTGAAATCAGACATGGTGGCACATGCTTGTAATCCCGGTGCTGGGGAGGCTGAGACAGAAGGATCATGATGAGTCCCAGCTGCATAGCGAGACCCTGTACCAAATAAAAAAAAAATGAAAGATTTAAAAAAAAAATTAAGTTCCAGTTTATCCTTCTTTATGGTTAAGTAGTATTCCATTGTATAAAAAACATGTAATTCCACTCCTTAATTGATGGGTATTTGGGTTGTTTCCAAGATTTAGTATTTACAAATTGTGCTGCTATAAACATGGGAGCACATATATACCTGTGGTATGATGCATTTAATTCTTCTGGGAAGATACCCAGAAGAGGAACAGCTGAGTCAAATGGGACCAACCTTCTAATTCTAGTTATATGTTTGTTTGGTACTGGGAATCAAATTCATGACATTGTGCTTGCCAGGCAGGCACTGTGCCACTGAACTGTAGCACTGGATAATCCTGGTTTTTAAAGGAATCTCCACACTGATTTCCACAGTGGTTGCACTAGTCTATACTCATACGGTAGACAAGGGTTCCTTTTTTCTCTACAGCCCTGACAGCATTTGTTATTGGTTAATTTTTTGATGATAGGCATTCTTTCTGGGGTGAGATGGAATCTTAGTGTTGTTTTAATTTGCTGCTCTTAAATGACCAATGATGTTGATCATTTTTTCATGCATTTATTTTCTAGTTGTATTTCTTCATCTGAGAAGTGTGTATTCATCTCAGAAGCCCATTTTTGGATGAAGCCTTTGAATTTTTTTCAATTCTTTATACATTCCATATGTAAGTCCTTTGTCTGAGGGACAGCTGGCTACAGTTTTTCCCCAGGGAATCAGTCTTGTGGCTTTGGCAGGTCATGTTCCTCTCTGGTCCCGTGTAGACTCACGTGGCAAGTAAAGGCTTCGAAAAGTCAGTCCCTACCCCTCAAGAGCCCCAGATGGCTTCCACTGCAGCAGCCCAGGGAGAGAATAAGTCCTGTGGGTTTCCTGGGCCAGGACTACCCTAGAAAGATACGGAGGGAGACCAGAAGCAGGAGCCCAGATGGGGTCCCAGAGTCCCCTGCTGTGCTGAACTGGCACTTGGACGTGAGGATTCTGAAGAAGTCAGAGGGCCAAAGGCCACAAACAGGGAGCAGGAAATACTCGGCTGGGGAGGCGGGAGATTCTCCCAGCAACACCGACGTTTGTGGTGCAATGAAAGCCTCAAGACCCTCCAGGCCCAGCACGCTGGTGCACGGCTCACCCTGGAGAGGCCGAGAGCAGAGGCCAGGAGGGGCTGGGAGGAGCCACTGCAGGCGGAGCCTCCGCCCAGCAGGCAGACGCGCCACAGGCAGGGATCCGGCCCTGGACAGCAGCGCACAGGGCAGAGAAGGGGTGGGAGATGGTGGGATCCAAGAGGCAGAAGCCAGGAGCTGAATTCTGCCATGCTCAGGCGGGCAGCCACCGATGCGTCTGGCTCAGATGCCCAGTGAGGGCTGAGCCTCCTTCCTCCTCCCGGGAACCAGCTCGGCCTGCAGGCTGGGGGCTTCAGAGGCTGGAGAGGACAGGGTCAGCCTCGAGGTTCTCATCGGTCAGCCGGGACCCCAGTGAGGTGGGAAACTTCACCTCTGGTCTCTGCAAGAGGGCATACAGACACGCGCGCATAAGCACAAGACGCCGGCTTCTCCTGCTCGCGGGTGCAAAGGGCAGCACCCAAGGGACCTTCGAACCCAGCCCAACTGAGAGCAGTCGGTTCTCCCCGCTGCCTGCAGATTCCTGACTTGAACAACGTGCCAGACCCCGAGCTGCTACATTCACCAAAGTCCCTTAACACCAAGGCACCCCATGGGCAGATGGGGAAACCAAGGCTGGGGAGCAAGCTACCCAGAGCCACACAGCCAGCAGGCAGACGGGCGCTCCCACCCAAGCACATCTAAGCCCCCGTGCTGCGGGAGTGCACAAGACAAGACTGGTTGCTCCTGAGAAGGAACAGGAGCTGCAGTCTGGTCTCTGGTGGAAGTCCTGGCTTGCACCTGGCAGCCCCCAGCCATGTCCCCTGACCTGTTTGCTGACCTTGGCCCGCCCAACGCAGCAGCCCTCTGCCTCATTTTACCCATTTGTGTGCCAGGATGTAGAGTGCTGCACTCACAAAGGCAGGAGGGTCACAGAGGGAGCGTGCTACGAATGAAAACAAGCACGGCACCAGAGGGGACGGTGTTGTCGGCGCGTTTATTAACGTCATTAATAAAGACGAGGCCCACAATAAATCCCGAGACCGCCGCATCGCGCGCTAAGTGGAGGCTGACTGCTAATTTCCTCTCACACGTGTCTGGCATCCGGGCTCCTCAGGACCCTTCCCATCCATCACCCTTCTAATCACCCACAGCCCGCCCTGCAAAGGAGGCCCTGGTAGGGACTGCGGGAGGCCAGGCCTCAGGATGGGCCAGGGCTGCCCCATGTCAATAGGTGGGGCCTGAGCCCGGGCACAGAGGGAGCCATCCGGGTCACCCAGCAAGGGGCAGGAGGAGCCAGAGCCGGATTCAGCCTCCTGATGCGAAAGCAACCTTCCAGCTTCCCCTCCACTGCCCCCTTCATCCCACTCTAGGAGCAGGTACCTTCAGCCCCGGTGCTCCCAGAGGCCAAGGTCCCACGGCCTGCAGGAAACGCTTAGGCCCGGACCAGGAGCAGCAGATGGCTTGGGACAGGGCCCTTCGCCGGGCCTGGCAGGAAGAGCCCATCTCTGCCCTTCCTCACCCGCTTTTTCTTTGCCTTGTGGGGGTGCCCTGAACACGGTGGAAAGGTAGAGTGAACTGAGACTCAGCATTCCAGTCCCTGACCAGTTGTTTGGAGTCCTATTGCGTAGTGTCTCTGCTCAGTTTACCCACCTCTGCAACGGTCTGGAAAACTGGCTCCCTTGGGGAGAAGGTCCCTGGAAGGAATTCCCAGCTGATTGCTGGGTGGGACTCGGGAGGGCAAGAGGCGCACCTCTGCATCCACGCACTCCACGCCTTCCCCTCGGAAGCCCCCAACGCGGCCCTCGATTTCCCACCCATCTCAACCCCCTCGCCTCCATCATCATCTGAGCGGCTGCAGCTGCCCCCACCCCTGCTCCCCAGCCAGCTCTCCCTGGCACTGTCCAAAGTAACCTTGATACAACACAAACTCAACCGCAGCCCTCTTCCTTGGAGATCTCTCTGGCTGTCCTCACCTGTACAGGAAGCACAGACCTGTCCATCCAGGGCTCTTGGTGACACCAGCTCAGGCATTCGCTGACTCCAGGGCAAGTGCACCCTACCACACATCTGCCAGTAATCTCTTCCTTACCTCCTCCTCAAAGGCCGTCTCCCGCTGGGGTCCTAACAATATATCAAGGAAACCCTACCAACCCATTTTATCTGCCATTTGGTCACAGAACAAGCTGCTGCACCAGCCAATGAGCTCCCTGTCTCTAAAGGTGATCAAAAGGAGACACATCTGGAGTGTTATCAAGAGGGCCCCAGCTTTGCTGGGGGCTCAATTTGAAGACCTTTATTTTCCCCACCTTCACTAATCTTGAAGATCATGCAGCTGAGTCATACACGATTACCTTCTCACTCGCTTTGCTACGGCCAGCATCTCTGGTATGGAAGTTGTGGTAACAGTGGCCTAGGTTACTTCCCCATGACCTGAGGGCCACTTTTGCTGTGACACACTGTCCACTTGAAGCTGCAGATGTCTGAGGGGTGACTGCAATGGAACAAAAGGCTTGAGGCTTCTGTCTTCATACTGCTTCCGCCTGTCTCCTCATCTGCCTTAGCCCTTGAACCAGGTTCTACTCAGCATTGCGTGTCTACTCGCTGATCACTTAAGCAGCAGCCATGGTTTGTTCAAGTCTGTGATACAGCGTTAAGTGGACCTATTGCCCACTGGCACCAGTCTGCATCTTCTTCTCCTTTCTCTCCTCTCTCTTTTCTGCCCCTGCTCCATTCTTCTTCAGTCCCTGAAGTCCTTCAGCCTTGTCTTTGGTCATAGACCATAGGCTCGGACATTTTGTATGTGACACCAGCTATGTGGAGATTCAGCATCCTCTAGGACAAGTTGCCTGTGACCACCTGATTATCACAAGAAGAAATATCTTTTGAAACTGTCCCCCCCCCCACCATGGAAATGAACAGCTTCTGTCCCACCCCGACAAATCAATAACAACTTGATGTTCTCTTTATTTGGACTCATGGTGATCCTCCTGTTTCAGCCTCCCCAGTGCTGGGATTATAAGCATACACTACCATGCCCCATCTCGGTGGTCAACTCTGTGAGCCCAGGGCAGGGCTGGCACAGCATGCAGTGCCCAGGATGGAACCTGGGTCCTTGCACTTGCCAAGCAAGTGTTTAGACCCCTGAGCTATTTCTGCAACCCCTGTTCTCTTTATTCTATGAGCACCATGGCCCCTCTCTTGGTCAATGCTGAGATCCCAATTTAGCCAGTAAAACTTTGCCTGTGCAAGACAGATTTGCTTGCCGCACCTGACTGGGCCTTGTTTCTACTGTGTGTGGGTCAGAAGATTCTACCATCCAGTATTACAGGGACTCTAAAATTCAGTGTCAGGGCCAGGGAGATAGCCCAGTGGCACAGGTGCCTGCCTGGCAAGCACAAGGTCCGGTGTTTGATTCCTGGCACCAAAAAAAAGGGAGAAACTTTCAGTAAAACTCAGGAAAGACAGTTTGCAGTCTGGAACTGGAAATACTGAGTCCAGAGAGGAAGGTCTGAGTCCAGCTCCGTCATTCTCAGACGGGTGTTTTGAGGTAAGTTGCTCCAGCTCTGGGCCTGTTCACCCTGCTGTAGAAAAGTGCTGATAGTGCCTAGGAGGATGTATTTTAAAGCAACTAGCACAGCGCCTGGCCCTGGATTGCCCCATGCCCAGGGCTTCTCCTTTCCCTCTTATGTTAGTCAACTTTACTGAGGTAGAATCTTTGTCCAAAAAAGGGCATTCTCTTTAAGTGAGCAGCTCATGAATTTAACCAAGGCCAAAATCCCCCTCAAGACAGAGCAATTCCCGTAACCTCCAAGTTTCTCTGTGCCTCTTTGCAGTTATCCTCCTCAGCCTTGGCTGCAGATCCTGTCATCAAAGATTTCTGCATGTGGCTCAGCTTTGCATAGCTGTGACAGAACACCAGAGGATATCGACTTAGAGGAAAGATTTATTTTGGCTCTTGGTTTCGGAGGTTTCAGTCCATGGTCAGTGGGCTCTGGGGATCCTGGGCCCGTGGTGAGCCAGAGCTTCACAGTGGAGGAAGCTGGCAGAGCAAAGCTGCTCTTCTCATGGCAGGCAGGAGGCAGAGCGTGAGAGAGAGCCAGCAGGGAAGGGCAGGGGCCCAAAGACACCCCTTAAATTCACACTCCCAGTGATCGACTTCCTCCAGTTAGATCTCAACTCCTAGGAGGCCCACTGAGCTATGAACTCACTATTAATTCACCAAGACAGTTAGAGCCCTTGAGTTCTGATCACTTCCCAAATGCCTCACCCAGAGCACTGCTGACTGGGAACCAAGCCTCCAGCACAGGGGCCCTGGGGGGCGAATTGTAAACCAACCACAATAATGCTGCTTGCTCTAGAAATTCATCTGAGCAGCACCCTACAGGGGACACTCTCTGGGACTTGTCTTTTTTGATCTGCATAATGGCCATTTGGATGTATGCGTACTGCCACGTGCAGGAGTGGCTCACGCCTCCTGCTTCCGTGTACTCCTTCATTACATGAATGCACCAACACGTGCTCACCTGCACTTCTGTTCTCCCCATTTTCAGTGACTAGGAATAAAAAGGATCTAAACATTCATGTGGAGGCTCTTTTCCACCTTATTTCTGAATTTTTCTTGCATAAATGCCTAGAAGTAGAATTGCTGGATCATACGACGTGTCACTTAACAGGTTTTGAAACTCACTGTTTTCTGAAGTATTTGTATCGTGCTGTATCCCACTGCCTTTATACAGAGTTCCAGTCACTCTGCACCTTCCCAGTGTTTATTCTTGCTTTACGTCTGCTGTTTTAATAAGTGTATGTTGCTATTTCATTATAGTTTAATTTGCAGCCCCTTGTTTGTTTTTGTTGTTGTTGTTGTTGTTGTTGTTGTTTTGCGGAACCAGAGATTGAGCTCAGGCCCTTGCACTTGCCAGGCAAGCGCTTTTTCTACGGAGCCATCTCCCCGGCTCCACTTGGTAATGAATGGTGTTGCGTATCTTTTATGGATATCCTTGGCACTGTGTCTTTTCTTTGGGGAAGGCCCAAATATGTTGCCCATTTTAAAAATTGGGTTGATTTATTTCTTATTATTCACTTGTAAAGTTTCTTTATATATCCTATGTGCAAATCTTTTTATCATCTTACAAATGCTTCTGTAAATCTATGGCTCTCTTTTCCCTTTCTTGCTGGCCTTTCAAATCCAAAAGTTTAAATTTTTCATGAACTATAATTTATTAAATTTATGTTTAATTGTTTGTGCTTTTTATGCCTAGTCTAACAAGCCATTATTTAACCTAAGGTCATAAATATTTTCTTTCATGTTTTTAGTGTTTTACATATTATGCTTAAATTCATGATCATTTTGGGGAGAAAGTGGTATTGCATGGGGTAGAGCCAAAGTTCAGGGTTATTTGTTTGCTGCAAATGACCAACTGTTTCAGCATAATTTATTGAAAGAAATGATCTCTCCTCTCTTAAACTACCTGGCACCTTTTCCAAAAACTAGTTGGCTGCGTATGTGTAGTTGAATTCTGATCTTTGCATTTTATTACATTTATATATACATCTTGATTATAGTAACCATTTGGTAAGACTTGAAATTGGCTGTGTAAATTTTCCAACTCTGTTCTTTTTTTCAAAATAGTCAGTGGCATAAGCTCCTGACTGCCAAGCACAAGGTCCTGAGTTCAAGCCCTGGTGCTGAAAGAGAGAGAGAGAGAGAGAGAGAGAGAGAGAGAGAGAGAGAAAGTAGTTTCTTCTAAACTCTATTTCTGTATATTTTAGAATCATCCTGGTAAGATCCATAACAAGTATGCTTGAATTTTATTAGGATGCCTTAAATCTATGGAAGAAATGGGGAGACTTAATCTCTTTCTAGATTCATCTTCCCCATAGTCCAGCCTGAAGAGTCCATCTCCAGCCTGGGCTAACCGTAGAGTCCACCATCCTTGTTGTCCTTACCTCAAAATTACTGTCATGGTCAATGTCTGAAAAATGCTTGTTTCATATGTTATGTATGGTTCTCTCTGTGTTTATAGAGGGAGGTAAGCCCAGCCTCAGGAACTGTGACATGGCTAGAGAGGGACCTTTATCACAGCCCTTTCACACCTCTGCCAGCAGGAGACTCCTCCTCTAACATCTGGGAAGAAACCTGGGCGAGACTAGGCCATGACCTTGCCAGCCCTCTCCTGCTCCAGATGGCCTCTTTTTACTCTGCCCACTTCTGCCCTCTTACCAAGGTTTCCTGGGATCCCAGACCTGGTTTATCCTTCCAACCCCAAGGGCTGAAATCAACAAGGATTGACCTGTTTATGGCAAACAATGATTTGGCTAGTCTAGTAAGGATCGTTTCACTAACCTCTCCCATTGCTCCCGAGAGCGAGTGTTTATTGGGCATTGGCTCGGGGCTGGGGACCATTTTGCACACATAATTCCGTCTCACACTCGCCATGGCCCTGTGACATCACGACTGCCAGCCACATCACAGATGAGGAAATGGAGGTGCAGAGATGTCAAGTGACTCGACTGAGTGTCCAAAGCCCTGCAGCTCTGCAGTGAGAGCTCCCTAAAATGCACAGGGATCCCTTCTCCGAAAGCGCAGGCTCTCCGCTACAGCACACTGGCTCATCCAGAGCCTCCCTCCATGGCTGCTTCTCTGGGGCCTTCTCCCCTAGCCTGGTGCCAGCTTCCAGCTCCAGGAGTCTGCAGGGTGGCTGGGAGAGAAGGGGCAGGAGTCCCAGAGACTCTCTGATTCTGGGACCCCCTCCAGCAGCCCTCATTCACTCAGCCTTTCAGCACCGTGTCCTAGGCAGCCCCTGCCTGTCTTTAATCTGCTTGTGACCAGCTTGGTTAGTTCCAGTCCCTGCACTCACACCTCAGGCAGACCATGGGTCACAGGCCCCATTTTGCCCCTGCCCCTGCTTTTCATCTTGGGCCCCAGGGGCAGGGACTTATGTCTGAGGACTACAACTGACAATGGAATGTGCCCCTTGGGGAAATCCCCAGGACCCAGGAACTCCTAGGAACAAGAAAAATAGTCACTGACTGGGCAGTGTTCCCCTCAGCTCACTATCTACTTCTAGTTTGGGATCCAGTTCCCTGGGGAGGATGGTTCTTGGGGTGCGAGACAGAGAAAACACAAAGCTAATGGCAAGCCAAGAACTCCTCTCCTCTCTTCCTGGTCCCATCTCTTCAGCCCCTGCCCCTCAGCTGGGCCCACTGAGGCAGGACCTCACAAAGTTACTTAAGGACCAAGGTCAAGCACAGGACCAGGAGTTGTGTGGTTCCTAACAAGGGCACCAAACCCAAAGCAGCCCGTGGGTGCAGCCTTGCCTGAGGAGAACACTGTCTCTCACTGGGGGACTATTTCATCCTTGTGCGTGTGAAGGAGAAGGGTGGTAGCAGTCACATGCACAGCCCTGCCTCGGGCAGATGGTGCACACGGCTCGCTGTAAGTCCCCACAGCGTATGGTCATATGCAGATGCTACCATGCTACTAGACCCAAGAGGAAACTGAGGCACTTGGCCAGGGTCACCCCCCCAGGCCCAGGAGGGGGCAAACTGCCTGGCCCCTGGCCCCTGGCCCCTGGCCCAAGGAGGACTTGCTTGTGCCTTTGCTTCTATATGCTGAGCAAACGAGCGACTTCATCCAGTCCAGCTACTCACAGGCACCCTGAAAGGAGCAGAGCTGAACTCACCATGCCCTCTATTAGGTGGAGAGACTGAGGCACCCGGCCCAGTGGCCCCCAGCAGGCCAAGGGCAGGACCAAGACAAGCACTTAAGCTTGCTCACCTGACCTGAGAGTGACCTCTCTGCCCACACATGTGTGAATGGCAGAGTTCTGTGGTTCCCATGGAAACCTAACCATCCTTAACAGAAGCCAAGGGTTGAAAGGAAAAAAAAAGTACCATCTTGGGCCTGCCTTCACAGATGTTCCCTCAGCATGAGGTACCTCTCACCAGGTGCACGGTACTCCAGAATATGCCAGAAAGCCCTTCTCATGCCCCTCATTCCAACAAGAAACTGGTTAGGGAATTTTTTACCCATCTTCTAGATGAGAAGCCTGAGGTGCCAGGGGGTGACATTGGGGCCCACCGCTAGTCCTCAAAGGCTTCATGGACACCCCAAGTAGAGACTGCCAGCAGCTGAATGACAACTGTCGCTGTGAGGCTGACACACATCTGAACATCCTTGGTCCAAAGGCACTGAGGAGCCAGTGGGACACCAGGCTCCAGCCCAGCTGGGCCCTCTGGGTCAGGATTGTCATCAGGACCTGAATGGGACGGGTGTGCAGGGAGCCCGGAAGCCTGGAGGCCACTGCCAGCCACCGTCCCATAGCACTAATTGGGGCTGAGCTGGGTCAGAGGGGCCTGGTGTCCTACCAGGATGATGTTTGGAGCCAGGCAGGGGGCCAGCAGCCTTTGTCTCTCTTTTGTCCCTCGCCTCTGACCTCAGAGCAGAGGCCTGTGAGACCTCGCCCCAGCCCCAGGGAACCTGGAATCTGAGCTAATGAGATGACCTCCAAACCGACACAGACTCTGGGGCTGCTGTCACTTCAGTAGCAAGAGCCAGGTGGCCTGGGACCTCCTCTGCGAGCAGCACCTGGAGTAGCAAGTACCCACGGAGCGTCTGCTGTGTGCTGTAACTAAGTATGCTGGGAAAACAAGCCTAATAGGGATTGTCCTGTCTGTTGAGCATTCACACGATCGTCCCACTGAAAGACGAACCAAGGATGAGAGACGCTGTGACGTGCTGGAGAGACACAGCTGGCCAGACACAGGCCGCAGACCTGAAGGTTCTACTCCTGTTTCCTCACTTGCCAGGGCACTAATATCTCTCATGGACCAAGCACTGCCTCAGGCTGACACTGCTCTAAGCGCTCTCCATTCAAAATCTTATTAAATTCTCATCATCAGCCTAAAAAAGGGACAATAATCCTTGTTAAAGATGAGGAAATATGGGGCACAAAAAGGCTAAGTGACTTGCCCAGAGTCACATGGAGAGGAGCGTTAGACAGCCCAGGGGGTGGGGTATGTGGTGGGTGGGTAGGCAGTAGGGAGACAGGCCAGCTACGCTGGGAGGGCGCGAGCCCGAGAGGACTTCCTAAGGAAGCAGCTGTGGTCTGGCGGGAAGTCCGGACCACGCTCCCGAGCTCAGCCCCCTCTCCCTTCCCACCTCCCACCCCCGGGCTCCAGTGGCCCGCAGAAGAATGTGTGTTCCACGCTTGGCGTCCAAACCTGGCAGGTCGAGATCCTGTGTTTCCACGGCAACCATATTCCTAAACAGCATCCAATAAGGACATTATTTGTCTGCAGTGAGCACACAGGATCTTTTGATTACTGCTGAAGGTATTGAGAGGCAGCTCTCCCTCTCTCCAGGGGGACCCACCCCTCCTTGGAAAAATAGATGCCGCCCGCCTGAAAATGGGGTAGATTGAAGGCGAAAAAGTCCTCACACAGGAGAGGAAAACAAAGTGCTCACACAAGAGAGGGGAAAATGGAGAAGGAATCAGAGTTTGCATTGATAGAACTGCTCGTTCAGCACTTCTCCTCTCTTATAGATTTAGATAACATGCTCGTCAGGGATATCTTTGTTTCCCAGAGCAAAGAAATTAATTACTCACTAATGGTGCAATTCAGAAATTAATTTACGCCATCACCTCAAATATGTCGTTATTAATCAATTGACAGTAGGGCATGGGAGGAGGGGGTGTGCCTCAGAGTCTGGGGTGCTCAGAGGTTGATTCTATGTGATGCACCATTCAGAGGCTACATTGGGGCCACCCTCCTGAGCCTGCACCCAGAGAACACGGAGTCCCAGGTGCTCAGGAGGGTCCATCCTTCCGGGAGGTGTCCCCCACTCCCAGCACACAGAGCTACACACTGCTCAGTTGTGCCGTGACCTCCCCGGGCTGGGCGACAGCTCCAGTGGGACAGGGCCCTCCTTCCTCACTACTGCACCTGGAAGGGCGCCTGGAGCAGGCATGGAACCCGGTAGGTGACCAGTAAGTGCTTATTTCTGGATAATGGTTTGGGTTTTGGTAACTCAGCTGGGAGGGCTGACCAGGCGGGGATGGCCCCAGGGACAGGGAGCCTGGATGTTGGTCTGAGAGGGAGGGAAGGGCAGAGTGGGCAGTGGGTGGGGAAGGCCGAGGCTCAGGTACATGCACTGTGCCTGGACAACGCTGGAGCCTCTGCAGGCTGATGAAGCCAGGCCCACACTGAGGCTGTTGGGTGCTTGCTGCCTCGGGTCCCCTGTAGCCTACACCCCACATGATCCCTACTGGGACTTCCTCATTGCACACCAAGAAGCCACTGGGGAGGCCCGGCAGAGCCTCCTTTCATCCTGGCCTCGTAGGTCCAGCACCCTCACTCCTGCCTGTCATCCCAGCCACCTCCTGTATGACCAGGTCTTTAGCACCAGCTTTTGCTATGCTTTCATTCTTCAGTGATGTCCCCACCCCATCCTGCCCAAGCCTGGCCCGATCCCATGGGGTGAGCAGTGTACACACTGCTATTCCCATGTGACAGATGAAAGTGGGGCTCAGAAGCACCGCCCCAGGCCCGAGCCAGCTGCAGCCCCTGCCTTCCCTTCCAGGCGCAGCTTTGGCAGTTTTGACCCAGTAGCTCAACCGGCCTCGCTCTGGCGAGTGGAAAGACAAAGGAACTGCCCACTGCCCACTGCCGGTTCTGTGCTGCTCCGAGGAGTCGTGGGTACATGAGAGCTGTGAGGAGTGACCTTGCCGTTTTACAGATGGGAACACTGAGTCCTGTGGGGAGAAAGACCACTCAGAGAAGGAAAACAGACTCCCTGGGCGAGAGCCCGAGAGAGGGCCTGTCCCACAGGACATCATGTCCTCCTAGGCCAGGGCCTGCCTGCCCAGTTGAAGGGCGGTGTCTCACTATAAGCTGAGAGGTGGGCAGGACACCCCAAGCTCCAAGAAGGCCAGGGGTGCTGAAGTTGAGAGGCAGAGGCAGCAAGTGAGCTGGCCAGGAAAGAGCAGGCTCTGAGCTATTTCTCAAATGGCTCTGGACCTTAGGGGACCACAGGGGAAGAGCTGATGGGGATCCCACTCCCCCAGGCCCCTGCAGGCCTCACACTGCTGCTGGGGAAGGGTGGGCCTGGGCTCAGCTCTCATGAGCTGTCATTTCGGTGTGCTGTCTGCAACCCACAGATCACCACCCGTCCTTCCACTTAGTGTCTGGCACCAGGCCTCTCGCAGATGAAGAGACTGAGGCCCAGGAGGGCAGAGGCCAGCTCAGGTCTCCCCAGTAGGCACAGGGCCCGAGCACAAGGCAGCGGCAAGGAGCTGCTCAGCAGGTGTGTGGAGGGATGGAGACGAGGACCACTTGGTGTGGTTTCCCTGGCAACGAAGGCTGCCCACAGCCACCCTCACCCAAAACAATCAACATCCTCAGCATCGGCAGACCCTGTGGCAGCTCTCTGTGCCCTGTGCAGGTGGGCTGGGGGCGCCGACAGAGGGGTCAGGAGGACACCATCCTGATTCGCACACTGCCTGCCCCTGGAGGCCTCCTGTCCTCTCATCAGGGAAATAGAGTTCCATCTATCCTCAAAAAAGAGGCCTCTGAAACCAGAAAACGCCATCAGCGCCCCTCACTGCGGTGACCAGGAGGGTTCCTCCCACACTGTGACATCCAGAGGGCATTGATTAGTTCACCAAGGCCTGTGTGGCCGCTGGGTGACAGGTGCCCACTTGCCAGGCCCACACAGGGCAGTCTGGAGACACACCTTTGGCTACAGCTGCTTTTTCCAGCAGCTGCTCAGGCGCACACTCCCAGGCACGCATTGCTAGGGACATCTGACAGGCACACCCAAGTACACACACGTGGGGACACTCAGCACACGGGATGGGCACACCCAAGTACACACTCATGGGTGTGCAAGCACATCTGATGTGCACACCCAAGTATACACACGCATGGACACACACAGGCACACCAGATGGGCACACTCAAGTACACACATGTGGGCACACTCAGTACACCTGATGGGCACACCCAAGTACACACTTATGGGTGTGAAAGCACATCTGATGTGCACACCCAAGTATACATGCATGGACACACACAGGCACACTGGGTGGGCACACCCAAGTACATATTCCCAGGCACATCCTGGTGGGCACACCGGATGGGCACACCCTAGTACATACATGTGGGCACTCAGCATACCTGATGGGCACACCCAAGTACACACTCATGGACACACGCACACTGGATGGGCACACCCAAGTACATACTCCCAGGCACACCCCGGTGGGCACACCAAATGGGCACACCCAAGTACACACTCATGGGTATGCAAGCACATCTGATATGCACACCCAAGTACACATGCATGGACACACACAAGCACACCAGATGGGCACACCCAAGTACACACATGTGAGCACACTCAGTACACCTGATGGGCACACCCAAGTACACACTTACGGGTGTGCAAGCACATCTGATGTGCACGCCCAAGTATACATGCATGGACACACACAGGCACACTGGGTGGGCACACCCAAGTACATATTCCCAGGCACACCCTGGTGGACACACCGGATAAGCACACCCAAGTGCATGCTCAGGCACACACCCAAGTACATACTCCCATGCACACATGACGGGCACATCTGATGGGCACACCCAGGTACACACTCCTAGGCACACACTGATGGACACACCCAAGTAGACACTGGTTGGCACATACTGGCACACCGGATGGGCACACCCAAGTATACACTCCTGGGCACACACAGGTACACCTGGTATGCACACTCAAATACACACTCATGGGCACATGCAGGCACAATTGATGGGCACATCTGATGGGCACACCCAAGTACACACTCCTGGGCACACTCAAGTACACACTTGTGGGCACACACAGGCACAGACATGCACACAGCACACACATGTACACAAGGGACATGCAAAACACCACAGGCACACTCAAGCACACATAGATGCATTCCATGGTTACACACTGTGGTCATGAAAGCCAGTCCACACAGGCACACACTCACAGGCATGCACACACAGGCACCCATCACCATGCTCATGTATACACTCGCATTGCCCACCCACAGCCACTTATGTGCACACTAAGCCCAAAGACACATGCACAAGGTGCATAGACACAGAAGCACCTTTCTCATTTGCACCTCTGTCACAAAACACTTGCAGTCACACATATCCATTAGCTCATGGGTCATGAGCACACACACACACACACACACACACACACACACACACACCCTGACCATGACTATGAATGGAGACAGCAGGTGGTAATGAGCACAACTGCTGCTCCTCTCGAGGGAAGAAAGCATCCTGGGCATCAGCAGAATCCATCTCTCCCTCCTTCTCCCTCCCTCCCTGCCCCCCTTCCTCTCTCCATTCCTGCTTCCCTGCAGTTCCCCTGGTGCCCTGGAGATGCCCTGCCCTGGAGGGTTTGATACCACCTGGAGCTGCTCAGTTCCTCTCTCTGGCCCTGGTCAGCTGGGAAAGATTAAGAACACTGTCCTCCTAGACGGGGTGACCTGAAAACCACCCAAAGCCACATTTGAAGTCCCACCTGTTTGATGGGTACAATTGGCCGCACTTGGAGTCCCACAGTTAACCCGAGCTCTCCTGGGCCTCCTTCCCTGGCCACCCCACCTGCTTTCCCCCTCTTCCATGGCTCCTTCTCCCGCCTCCGCCGCTCAGCTCTCTGTCCCTTCTGTCTGGGACACCTTCTTCTGTGTCTCTCTCGGGCTCCGGTTCTGTCTCCATGACTCTAGTGTCTCTCTCCTGAGTCGCTCTGTAACTTGCTCCCTGGGAAGGACATGTGAGGGTGTCCCAAATGTGAGGATCACACGGAGTCTGTCCACCTTCCAGCCAGGTGGAGAGCACCACGTGCATGCTCTGCACCAACCTGTCCCCTGCTGAGACACTAGGCAGAGGCAACGCCCCCAGAGAAGTGATAATGTGTACACAAGTGTGCTCAAAGCTTATAGCCCATCCCTTACCCCAAGCGGCTTGGGGGCTCCCAGGCTCCTGGCCGTGTGCCCTTGCCAAGCTATGGTGTATTTAACCTTTCCCAGGGCCCACCATCCAGGGAGATACCATTGCTTCTAATTAGTTAGAGTGAGCTGGGTGGGCTTGGACAGAGCCTGTGTGTTTGATGGGTATAAATGGCAGGGCTGAGCTCATTGGAAGAGTAAAGTTTGTGCTGAATTAGACAGCAAGGTGCCCTCTGGTAGAGGTGCTAACATGCTATGAGGCCACAGCAGTCTTGGGATGACAGTGTCTGGTCATCCATTCTCTCATGCTTGTTGCAGCAGAACTAGATTCAGCCCCAGTGCAGAAAGCGGGAGGGGCAGATGCCAAGGTGGCCTCAGCAGGCTCCGCTGTAATCCAGCTGGGCCAGCCCTCAAAACCACACACCTTTACTTCCTTCCCACCAAAGGGCCTCTTTGAAAAACTAAAAAAAAGAAAGAAAGAAAAACTAGCCAGAGAGCAGGCACCTCTATCTCTATAGGGTCCCTCATGTGGTCATTGTAATCTTGTGCATGGGATGGCAGGCTCAGCAGACACTAGGCTTCCATGACAGCTCATGGTGCCAAGGAGCTGTGAGGAGCAGTGTCCAGACCCAGGCCTTAGAGGTGCCTTTGAGTCACACCAATCAAGACCACAGCCATCCCAGAGGAAAGACAAGCCATCCCTGCTGCCTGTGGTCGGAATCACTGCCTGCACCATAA
>NW_004524581.1:10414067-10416998 GCF_000260255.1 Octodon degus | reverse complement strand
GTTGTTATTAAGTCATTAAGAGTTGTAATAGTTTGCTATGCAGAAAAAAATCCCCAGACTACCACCATATTGGTCCCAACTCCCAGGGTCTCTCTCTTAGTCCACCGCCCAGCTCACTCATGGTGCTGCAAGTGATCCATTCTGGAAACTTATGGGAAGAGTCTGAGGTAAGGGTCAGGCCTGGCTTGGCCACACCTGGAAAGGCTACAGGGCTTGCTCACCAGCCCAACTCTGCACCTCCAGGTCAGAAGCTGTAAGGCCAATGCCACCTCTCTGTGGTGAGTGCTGGCTCTGGGAATACTGGAACCTCTCTCTGGGTCCCTGGTGCTACCAGAGGGAAAGCTGTCCCTGATGGCGGCACTTCACACTCAAGGGCTGCCTTATCCATATCCTTGTAAATAGACATGATCTCCCTAGTCTCACCTCCCCTGGGCCACTCCACTCAGCCCAGAGAACAGAGAAAAGGGTTTCCCCCCAGCCATACCTCAGCTCAGCAGAACTGGCAAACTCTCAAGCACTCCCAGAAGCAGGAGGCACCTTGTGCAAAATAGGTAATAAATCAACCTAAACCCAAAGAAGGCCACCCGACTGTGATGATCATGGTGAGGAGAGGCTGCATCCCCAAGGACCTATGTGTTGGGAAGAGAGCAAAGTCCTTCAGTCCTTCAGTCCTTCAATCCTGATGCAGCAGTGGTGTTGGGGGGGGGTAGGAAATGACAGGATCATGGGGTGCAGCCCCCATCAGTGCTGGTGCTTAATGGGTTGGCATTGTTAATGGGTTGGCATTGCTGGGAGACAGTGGAAAGGAAGGAGGGAAGGTGGGGGGAAGTAGGTCATAGAGGCAGGCCTTGGAGACCGCGACCTCCTCCCTGTCTCCATCTCTCCATCTTCTCTACCTCTCTGCCTTTGCCTCTGTCTTTCTTCCCTTCCCAACCACCATGAACTGAAACATGTTCTTTCCACCACCACGTATTTCCTGCCAGGATATTTCTGCCTGTTGTGGGCCCAGAAGCCACGGTGTTGGGTGACCACAGACGGAAACTGCAAGCCAAAATAAACCTTTCATCCTTTAACCTGTTTATAGCAGGTATTTTGTCACAGGGACAGAAGGTGACCCACTTCCCTAAGGATACATTTGTAGTTATGTCTTCCCTGGGAGGTGAGGGCGGAGACCGTGCCTGAGATCTTTCTGGGTGGCCAGCAGGCCCCTGCACAAAGCTGACACTCATGAAGGCCAGAGAATGAAGGTCAGGCAACAGCTCTGAACTGAAACTATGGGTGCACACGTCAGGACCAGGAGGGTACAGCAGGGACCCTTGATTCCTGGAGGCTCTTGTGCAGAAGCTGCACAGCTGCAGTCTAGAAGCTGGGAGAGGGATACAAAACCCTGTCCCTTCTACCTCATGTCCACCCTCAGCATCTCTGAGACAGCTCCAAGGAACACTGAAACCCAGAAAGCAGAGTTCAAACCCCATGAATCCATCCACTTCTGTGGTTTTATAGCAAAATAACTGAGCTCAGGGAGAGCTCATTTGATCTGTGACGGCACTACCTTGCGGCTCAAGATGACCCTGATGACATCCCCCAATGACTTGCTGGGGAAGAGAGCAGTGGGAAGACTTAGTCACCTACTCCGGAAGTGACACACTGTACTCTCTGCTTGTGTTCTATTGGCCAGGATGAGCCATAGGAAGCTGAAAAGGACAAAGGGGCTCCAGGTGCGGGTGCTCCCCAGTGGTCTTAGCCAGAGCTGTCCATAACTAGTCACTCACTAGATCTTCACTCTAGTGACTCATACTGCAGGCCATCTATGGGCAGGTAGGCCTGTGCTGCCACTGGGAGACCACAGGACCAGAAGTAATGCTGCTGCCAAGATGGAACTATGGGTGGTCATGGAAGAAATGGAAGGGGCATTGGCTCTGACTTGGGGGAAGACAGACCTCCAGTGTCAGCCAGGAACAAAGAGGCAGGCAGAGGGCCACAGCAGAAAAGCCTGCTGGAAAAAGGGTCATGCAGAGTAGAGATGAGAGAGAGTGTGGTGCCCCTGTGAGCATGTGCTGCCCAGCTCTCCTCTGCCGTGCTCATGAGCCCTTCCACCCCCTGGGTCTGGGGGGTCCTAGCTGTGCACAGTTCCACCTAGTCCTGAATCACCACCTCCCCAAGCCAGGAAGTTAGCAAAGATGACACATTTTGCTTATGCTGTGTGGCCTCAGGCAAGTGAGTAAGCCTCTCTGGGCCTTGGCTCCCAACTAGTTGAATAAAACAATCAGAAAATTCCAGAAGGGACTTACAGCTCAGTCTATGACTTTGATCTCTCTTTGTGAATGTCCTTGCCCTTTTGTAATTGCTCCTGAACAGTAGAGCTAGGTACACTGAACTGTCCAGGGCACAGGGAGGCCAGGTTCTGGTCGGGTGAGGCCAGGCTCTGGTCGGGTGAGCCCAGAAAAGGAAGGAAAGGCTGTCTGCTCTCCACCTTGCAACCCAAACCAGCCACTAATGAGGCCTGTCTGTGGAGTAATTAGCCACTGCCATAGCGTGGCACATTAGGCAGATGGCCTTGGTGCAGCGGCGGCAGCTCCTGGGACATGGGATCCCGGGGCTTTGAAAAGTACATTACAGCGGGGGTGCACCCTAATGTCACTTAATTACCCCAGGCAGCCTCAGATGTAATTGAGCCTGGATGGCTGGCAGGAGCAGTGTGGGCATTTGGAGGAGGCTGATGTGTTTGTAAGGATGCCACTTTGCAAGACAAAGCTGGCCTTGGTGCGCTTAGGAGGAGGAGGAGGAGGAAGTGGGGGTGGGCAGCGGAAAGCAGCAAAGGCATCCAGGCAGGGCTCTTCCTTCCCCCAAACTCTTGAGGGCCTGACCCCAGGTCAAGCAGATGTCCAGGTAGGAGTGTGTGTGTGTGTGTGTGTGTGTGTGTGTGTGTGT
>NW_004524581.1:10360875-10412642 GCF_000260255.1 Octodon degus | reverse complement strand
CCCCCCACCCAGGACCTCCTCCTCAGGAGTCTCCACCCATATCTTCTCACTGTGCAACCTTAAGGCATCCACTGTTCCTCTCTGGATCTGTGTACTTCCTCTTGAACAATTAGCAAACTGGGCCAGGTGATTATTGCAGCACCTCTTATTTTGGTATTCTGTCTCCCTGTCACACAAGGGGTCTATGAGAGCCTATGGCTCTCCCTAGGATCTTTGTCACGGCACCCAGAGCCCACACACTCCCTCCTGAGGGACCCCGCAGTCATTGTGACCCACAGTGACATTGAGGGACATACTGTTCTCTATCCTGCCCAATGGGCCATGTGCCAACACCTGCCTTCTCCTCAAGAGCCATCTGTCACCACCCTGGCATGTCAGTGGGAAGATGGCTTCATTAGCTCCTCCGGAGCCATCCATCCCCTAGTGCAGAGACCGATGGAGTTCTCCCAAGCCCTTAGCCAGAGAGTGCACAGAATCCAGAGGTAAATCTCTAAAGGGCCACCCTGACATCTCTGCTCTCTGTCCAATTCTTCCACCTGAGGCTGTACCCACCCACCTTAAGGTGGGAGGAGCCAGCTTCTCAGGACACATCCCCAAAAGCTCTCTCATGACCACTCACCAAGCCTGAAGTTCTCCCAGTGAGAAGGTCCATTGAGGCCCTTACTCTCCACGTGTCTATTAAAACATAAGCAACTCTGGCTGGAGAAAGAAGAGCACAGGACTGGGAGCTGGGACACAAAGGGGCCCCTTTCTGCACTGTGTGAACTTGAAGATGGCTTTCCCCTTTTAGAGAAGCCTGGCTTTTTCATCTTTAAATGAAAAGCCAGCTGGGCATGGTGGTGCATGCCTGAGAAGCCAGTACTCAGGAGGCTGAAGCAAGAGGATCATTGCAAGATGGAGGCCTGGGTTACACGAGTCCAGGCCAGTAGGACCCTGTCTCAAAAATATATAGATATAGATATAGATATCTGAAGAGTCAGCCTAGATTCCAGGTGATCTCTAAGATCTCGCTGACCTCGATATGAGTTTCCACAGTGGTAGCTCTGAAATTCTGAGAACACGATACTATATCCTTTACAGTCTGGAAAAAGCAACTCTTGGTTTTATTAAGAGATTGATGGGAGTACTCAACAAACAGGTACTCACCCATTCCCCTACGTGCTCATAAAAAAGTCTAATGAGCCCCAACCATGGCTTGAAGCATGGCCAGGGCCCTGGGAAATACTTCAGGGGGAATTGTAGTGCTCAGCCAAGGCCAGCTCTCCAGACTCGAGCACACTTAGGGTAAGGACATTGTGCACCGAGGGACAAGATGACCAATTTTCTCAAAGTTTAGGTGTGAGAGTCAGGGGTGGAAGCAGGGCAGTAGGAATGGAAAGGCTCAGTAGCAAGGAAGAGGAGTTTGTCTGGGACAAAAGGAAGGCTCACCTAGCTGGGGTGAGAGCAGCATAAGGATGTGCAGAGAGGACAGAATGGGCCTTAAGGGCTGGTCCCTTGGTGCCACATGCAGAGAGAATGTATTGAAGGATTTTGGTAACAGAAAAGGCTCGAGCTTAGAAGTCCTCGAGAGGACATCTAATCCAACCCTTCATGTCTCAGGTGGGAATCCTGACACCTGGAGAGAGAAAAGCATGTGATTAAAGTCATCCAGGATTTTTCAGAACCATCATCAGATGTGGCAAATTTAAGTCACAATCACAGTCCCCATGCCAAAAGTAATTGTGTTCTATGGGAGAGGAGAGGCATGCTCACCACCCCAGCCCTGGGGACAGTAATTGCTTTCAGCAGTGCATAGGGTATGAACAGCTTCCAGCCACCCCGGGCTTCCCCCTTGGTGTTAAAGGAAATGCGAGAGGGAGATTGTTTCGGACTTTCAGCACCAGCGGTCACGGACAGCTCTAGTTCATTGGCTTCCACTGAGGAAGGGGTTCGTAGATGTTTTAACACCACCGACAGCTCCAGGTCACCCAGTTTCTCTGCGGAGGTTGAGAGAGGGAGTGAGGAGTGTGTTGACTTCTATTATCAGGGGGCCCAGATGTAAAATGAATGCCTGTGATATTTATCCCTGTCATCGCTAATAATAAGTGGCCTGATTTGTCAAGCGGGGACAGATTCAAAGATGTCAATTAAGAAGAGAAAAAAGCCCAGCTGTACTTTATTTATCTGCTGTGCAGATGCTTTGTAGAGAAAAGGACTTGGGATCTTGGGACCCTCAGGCCCCCGCTCGCACTCCCACCTTCTTTCCACATTAACACTCCTGCACCCCCTCTTCCCCTCTCTCTCTCCTCTGCCTGCCCCCACCCTCCACCCTAGTGCCTTGTCCTCACCTCTCACTTTGCTTTCTCTCTCCTTCCTGTCTTTAATCTTTCACTTCTGAACCCTCTCCGAGCCCACCAAATTTCCCAATTTCACTCTGCTTTACCAGTTCTCCCGGCCCCATCTGCATACCTGTCTCTCCTCTCCCAATTTCCCTTCCCCTAAACCTCTGGATTCTATGACCCTTGACTTTCTTACCTGGCCTCCTCCAATGATTTCTGTTCACAAAACACATTCAGGACTCCAGGTGTTAAATGTATAGGAACCATTGATGGAAAACTGGAAAAGCTTCAAAACTTGAGATTTTGCCTTGAAAAAAAATAAAATAAGATCCTAGAGTGTCAGTTTGACTGGTTTCCTGAATCTAGATTAAAATTTAAAACCATGAGCTAAATCTAAGTAAGAGCTCAAAACTGCTTTTTCTGGCCTCAAATTAATCATGTCTGAGCCCTGGGATCCCCAGTGCAGCCTTTTCTCTCACAGCTGAAGTTCCTCACAGTAATAAGACCCCATCCTACATTTGGGCTCTATACAATCAAGATGTTATAGAGACCCATCCCACAAGGGCCACTGCATTCTAAGGGCCCAGGAAAGATGGGGAGGATTTGTCCATTTGGTGCAGTCAGCAGCCTGGCCCTGTCCACCCATGGACATTGTGGGGAGTTGTTAGCATCATCCAGAGAACACATCCCACCTAGACATCCCAATCTGGGCTGTGTACTCAGTTCTGCCTCCCCCACCAAGGCCTGGACATTCCCTCTGTAATAGTGGAATGGTTCACTGCATCATGAGTTCTAGATTCAGAACTGCATGTGTGAATAGACACCCCTCTCCTGGACCTCAGTCTCCAGGCCTACAAGCTCTCTAGCCTCTGGGGACTTCATGTGACCATACCAAGCAAGACTGATCATTGACATGGGGCTTCAGAGCTGCATTCCCCATGGCTGGAATCAAGAGCTACAGAGTGTATCTGTCTGTGGTCAGAGACAAAGGAAAGCCCCCTGACCTCTACACCACCACTGGTTTTGCCAAGTTGGCCAGTAGGCAGAAGACCCTCTAGCCACATCCTGAGATGTACCTGCATCCACAGAAAATGAAGAAAGTTTTCTCCAAGTGGTTACAGTGATTCAAGCAACCACCACAGCTCCTGGTTTGTTACTAACCAACCCATCCTCTTCTGCCTTCCTTCCCCACCCCCACACCTGCTGGGCTCATGTCCTTGAGCAAGAACTCCCAGAATTCCCTCCAAGGACCAGGATTCTCTATATACTGTTTCTTCTGCTCATCCTGAGGCATCTTTGATGAAACACAATGACGTGTATAGCTTCTCCAGTGGCCATGGCTACTTGGATCCTTTGGAAGAGGCCCAGAGTCCAGAAACCAAGTCTCCTGACTAATCCCAGCATTGTGTCATGGGTGAGGACTTTTGGAGAGTAATTTGTAGTTTTCAAGGTAATTGCGCATTTATAATCCCTTTTTCTCATGATCTTTTTTGATCCCCATGAAAGCTCCAGGAAAAGCCTGAAACCATGTGATTTGATCACACTGGGGAGGAGGAATCTTACTTTCCCTTCAGAACCAGAACTGAAACCCAGGCTCCTTGCTCAGTGCCCTCCCCTGCTCCACGGTGGCAAAGCTTGTATCAAGGGTCATCTGAAGATCACACAACAGTGACCAGATAATGTCAGAAGATGACCTTTGAGTTCCTGGGGAGTTCCTATGCATGGTCCCAAAGTTCTCATGCTGGAAACAATCTCCAAATCCAAATGCTGATATTTGGATGTGCGGGTCTTTGGGAGGGAATTAGGATTAGATGAGTGTATTTGTCACCTTCTCCTTGCTGGGTCCAAATATCTAATACCAACATCTGAAAGGAGGAAAGTGTTTCTTGGCTCAGGGTTTCAGAGGACTCAGTCCATAGCTATCTGGCTCCAAGGCAAGGACCTGATGGGGGAGGTTGCTCATGCCATGACATCCAGGAAGCAGAGAAAAGAAAAGGAGCAGGCCTAAGAGACAGCTCAGTGGGCTAAGTGCCTGCTTAGACAAGCACAGGGACTGAGTTCAATCCCTGGCACGACATGCTATGCCAGCGCCACCCCTGGGCATGCTGAGCTGGCCACTGAGATGGGGTGTGGTGGTGCACACCTGTAATCCCAGTGCTGGGGAGGCTGAAAACAGGAGGATCATTATGAGTCCCAGCTACATAGTGAGACTCTGTACCAAACACATAAAAAGAAAAGAAAGATGAGGAGCTGGGGGCAAGAACACCCCCTCCCAAGCCACGCCCCATGACCTGCCTCTTCCAACCAGGCCCCACCTGCTCATTGCACATGATGAGTTCATCAGTGGAGGACTCCCCTGGTGAGTACAGCACCCCCACTCCAGCCCCAGCTCAGAACACCTGAGACCTTTGGGACACATCATGGATCTAAACCATAACAATGAGGTCATGAGAGTGAGGCCCCGTGATGGGCTGGTGGCTTCATAAGAAGACAAGAGACCTGAGTGGCCCATGCTCTCTGTGTCAGCATAGGAGACCCCGTGCCTCACCATGAAGCAGCCAGGCAGCCCTCACCAGGTGCCAGCACCCTGCTGTGGGACTTCCCAACCTTTGGAATTGTGAGCTAAATAAACTCTTGGTCTTTATAAATTACCCAGTCTGTGGCATTCTGTTATAGCAGCAGAAACCAGACTAAGATAGAGAGGCAGGTGTCAGAGACAAAGAAGCAATCTTCACCAAGTCACTTGTTATGGTTTAATTTGAGCTCACAAAGTCAGGAAATGCTACATGAGCCTGTCGTTCAACTCTCAAGGACAAAGCAAGCCGTTGAAAATTTCCCTGGGTTGATAAGTTGGCACTATTTGCTTCAAGGCTGCATCTAGCAACTGGCTCTTTTACATATCGCTGGAACAATAATAATAAAATTAGAATAATGATAATAAACATTTATTGGGCACACAATATATCCAAAGCCAGGCTAAGCAATTCATTGCATTATCTCACGTATTGATCACTACAGCCCCGTCACGGAGGTACAATTGTGTCTCCCTTTGTTAGGAAGACCGAGCTTAAAAGATGATGACTGAGTTGCCAAGGACACAGCTTATCCGTGGCAGTCAGCACTTGAACTCAGAGCTGTGCTTCTAAAACTCTCCAGCTTAACACCAGTTTTTGAAGCCTCTCATTTTAAGGTCTGGCCCCCAGGCTAAGTTCTTGGAAAGGGGCAGATGGGCACTATTCTTGCATCAGCTGCAGATCACTGACTCCGTTTATTCGGGTGGGTGGTGACAAGCTGAGCAGCTTCTGTCCTCTTCTGGGAAGTTCTCCCTGTTCCGCCCCACCCTCTTCTTACTGTCACAGGGCAAGCCCAATTGCCACCTGCCTGCCTCTTGTTCTTTGTGCCCAAGGTCTTTGGCTGCAGGGTGCACTTTGCTATCGAGGGAAGGCCAGGAGTTAACACCTCCTGGGAGCAGCCTTCAACCCACATCTGATGGGAGAGGAGACGGGAACCTAGCTCCCTAGCTCCAGGATGGGCCAATGCGGTCTGACACTCTTGGCTCTGCTGTGGCTTTAGGCTCTGGTGGCCAGGCTCAGAAAGCCCAATGGGTGATCTGTCCCCCAGCCCTTAGCCTGGCCAGGCAGCCAGCATCTAAGCCACACCTCCTCCACTCCCACCCTAGCCCAGGGGAGCAGCAGAGAGGGTGGTGATCTGGGGGGAGCCCCTGGGTTTAAGCCCAGCTGGCTGGGGCTGCTTGGGCAAATGACTTCACCCCTGTTTTCCTATTTGAACCTTGGTTTCCCCAGCTATAATAGGGAGGTCTAGACTAGCTCTTTCCCAGGGAAACTGTAGGCACTCCAACCAGTAATCACAAGGGCCTGGGGCTCCGTCTAGAGCGCAGACACTGCTCCCTATAAACAGCAGTCCCTCAGGGGAAGGGGCAGGGCCTGGGATGGGGAGTATGTCAGGCACTGGAGGAACTTCAGCCAATTCCATCCCAGCTACTCCATTTCACAGATGTGTAAACAGGGCACAAAGAGCAGTCATGCTGTCCAGGTCAGAGAGGGCCTGTTGGACAGAGCTGCAAGTCCAGCCCTAGATGTGTTCCTGTTGTTGTCATGATGCCATTGACGGGCCAGTGAGATAGCTCAGGGATCTAAAGCTCCTGCTAAGGCAAGCTTAGGCAACCTCGCAGGGACCTCAGTTCAATCCTGGGCACCACGTGCTGCGCTAGCCCCTCCCCAGGGCAGGCTGAGCTGGCTACACACACACACACACACATACACACACACACACACACACTGCCACTGATGCTTAGCTACACTAGTTGTTTAAAATGTCTTCTTTCTCCACCTGCCCTAGGGTGGGTCCCAGTGCAGAGTTTACTTAGAGTTCCCTTTCACCACCCTACCCAAGTCTTCCACCTGCCTCACATCAAATGTCTATGCACCCCAAAGTCTGCATGCTTGCCAGGCCAAACTGATGGAAGGACAAGGGAAGCCATGGAACCACCTGTCCTCTCTCTCCTGCCAATGCCTGCCTGGACCCCAACGTCTCCCAACAAGTAAAATCCAAGCTGGATGCCACCTGGGAAGCAGGTGGCCCCTCGCTCATTCTGCAAATTCCAGTTGATTTCCAGCAAAACCCTCCACTCTGCACTAGGCTTGAAAATCCATGGCTGAGCCAGTCACAACCTGTGCCCCAGGATGTTTGGGGTTGGGGTGCAGGCAGCAAGTGAACACGCAAAGAGTGACAAGCACAGCAGCTGGGGATGTGGCCAGCACAGGACAGAGGAGGTGCTGGGCCCACACCATCTTCTCTGAGGCCCACAGCCTGCTCCCCACCGCCCTACCCCACAAAACCCTGAGCACCATGAGGCCTGGCTGTAGACCCCATTCCCCCCCAAAATAACTGTGATTGGTCAGTGTGCAGAGGAGACCCCCGGAGGGGCCGGGGAGCAGGGAATGGGGCACCACCTATTCCCAATCTTCTGCCCCACCCTGCACACCAGCCCTGCCCCCAGTGTCCTATTAGTAACTTGTGACACCATGAGCTTTTGCTGTCACCAGCACTGACAACTCAGAAGCCCCCGAGAGCTGTCTGCAAAGACACAATAAATGAGAACTCTTAATTAACACCTCCCTTAACTAAATAAATTAATTTTATGCAGTTCTGATGTCAGCAGTGCGACTTGCTGATGACTGAGGCGGCCTGGACAGACTTGGCAAGGGTTGCAGCGCAGGACCAGCTCGCGAACCTCTGGGAGGCACCGCGGGCCGTAGGGCTGGGGTGCGAGTTCCCTGGCTGGCCTGGGTAGAGCGGCAGGCACACGGCTGCAGGGTGGGATCCCCGGTGGGAGGTCAGGAGCTCTGAAGGCTGCTCTCTGCCTTGCCTCCAGCTCCACAGTGTCCCTGGACACTCCGGGCCTCTATTTACCTCTTCTGTATAATGGACATCAACTCTTGTTGTGCCTGTTTCTCAGAGCAGTGGAGAGAATTGGAAGATGCTGAATAGAAAGGAGTTTTAAGGTACTGTGGGGTACTGTGCACAGGTGGGAATGGGGACTGCTCTTCACAGAGGGGTGCAGAGAGCCCTAGCCATCCCCCAAACCTCAGCTCCAGGCCAGGCCCAGCCCAGCCCACCCTGGCACCCCAACATCAGTCATGGGCCAGACCTATCCTGGGTGGTAGAGACCCTGATTCCTCGAGTGTTCTCACCTTGGGCACTGTCCATAGAAAGGAGCGCCCCATGATCCTCTCAGCGCTGAGGTGACATTAGCCATTCCCAAACATCTATGTGTGCACAGAGACATCCAGCCACTCACCTAGGGCCACACAGCACAGCTACGGCCAAGCAAGTACCGAGGTGGTCCACCAGACACTCTCCTTTTGCCTTCTGGGCAGGAAGGTTTACGATCCTTGCTTCCCCGGGCTGGGGGAGCAGCGGTTCCTAATTCCTTCTCTCAGTCACCACATACTGAGTGCCTCTCTTGTGGCCGGCACAGAATGGCAAAATGGACACCTTCTGCTCCTATGAGACCCACAGCTGCAAAGACTTACATCCTGCTAATCACAGTGGGTGTGTCGCAGTGGCTGCCTCCCGGCCTCCCTAACCTGCACACGCACGCAGGAACTCACGCACACACGCACACACATGCGGCTGACAGAGCAAAGACACCTACAAAAGAGCTGCCATGGGTACTGGGGATGAGGATCCAACCCCCAGTGAGGCCCCTGTGCTGCGTGTCCCCAGGAAGAAGCTGTTGCTGCTGGCTGTGGGAGCGCGGGGGGCTGCACTAGCAGTTCAGTGTGCATGGGTGCAGGTGGGCGGCGATGCCATCCTGTCCGCCCCGAGCCTGGGCACCTCTGCCTTAACTTTCTGGAATCATGGAGTGCTTGGCCTCAGGTGTCCTCGGAGGGGGCAGCTGCCCCTCCTGTTTCTCCTGGGAGTCCCCTTGATGCCTCAAACTGAAGATTCCAAGCAGAGCCTGGCCCCTTCTGCCCGGAGCGCAGGGTGGGAGGTAACAGAAAATTGGAGCTGAATGCTATGAGCCGCATGTCCTAAGAAATGGGGCTGCCTACCATGCCTCTCCCAGCTCAGGCCCAGGCTGGGGACGGGTGGGTGTTCAAGTGCTTGGAGTCCACGTCCTCCTGTCCCTGCCTCAGAGCCAGCCTTCCAGCGTCAGAGCCCCAGGGATGTGGCACCCACATTCCTTTGTCCGAAATCCTCATCTCTGTTTGCATACCTCCAAAGACAAAACCCTCACTCTACCCACAGTTGGTTCCATGCCTCTCTGGACCAGCCAATGTCCCTAGTAACCTGTGCCCTCCCACACCTGTGGCATCACCAGGGTCTGTCTCTGCATTTTCATTCAAGGTGCTCTGGGGGAAATGAGCCCAAGGCCATGTCAACCGAAGGGGCTGCTCCCTTCCCTGTGGCCACCTGACACCTGCCTGCCCCTGGCCACCACTCACAGAGCTCTTCTGATTCCTTGGAGTGTCAGTGGTCCACCCACCTGAGCCAAATGAGCCTTCCTTCTGTTTGGACTCAGGGATGTTGACATGAATTCACCCAAAGGAATGACTTCCCAGTGTGGAACCAAGGGTTTGAGGGCATCTGGGCTGTGAGGGACTTGAGAATGACAGCCTTCTTACTGTCCCTCTGTCCACTCTCTCTAGGCTGCCACGTGCCCAGTGGGGGGCAATTCTTCCTGCACAACACACTGGAAGGGGGTCACAGCCCTCCATCCCAGGCTTGTGGAACCCAAAGCCTGCTCTTCCACAGGAGGCTTCAGTCAGGGCAGCTGGGACAACTGCTGCTTTAAGAATACCTTGGAGTCAGGAGCCAGGAGTGGAGGAGGAGATTGATTTTTGGGTTCTGCTGGAGCCTCGGACCCAGAATCAATCTGGCGATTACCAGGCGAAGTGTGAAGTGGCTTCTGCGTTTCAGGTTTGTCCACAGCACAGCTTTCTGGGGGCTCAGCACAGAGGAACAGACAGCTGTCCATTCCTTTTCTCCATCCATGGCGGGCAGGACACAGGAACAGTTCAGCTCAGCACCCCCAAGTCTCTCCCAAGCCCTGGGGAGGACAGAGTTCCAGGGCTTACCTAAGGGGGAGTGGAGGGCTAGGGGAGGGGGCTGTTGCAGGAGAGCCATGCCACTGCCTCGAAGAAGCTTGGGGCACAGGGGCTTCTCCTCGTCTGTCCTCCTGTGTGACACTATTGGATACTCCCCTTGCCTCCCTGAGCCTCTGGGTCCTTCTCTACCATGAGGGTGGCACCAGTGGCCCAACTAGCTAGTGAGGCAGGGTGGGAAGGCTCACAGAGCCTGGACTAGGACACCACTTGGGGCTTTCCAAAGCAGCCCTTGCCAAGTTCAGCATCCTTAGATCCCCAGGAAATACATGCCTGGCTCCTGAGGCAGGACTGACCACGTGCTGCCGGGTCTCTGATGGATGAGCACATATTTGGGGCTGCACCCCCACTCCTGGGCTCCGGTCCTTCCCCCTTCCTGTGGGACCTGGCCTGCAGTGGGCCCAGTGCCTGGAGGGGCTCAGCTTGGACCTGCTGCACCCCAGGACCCAGGGCCACAGCGCAGAGGGGCACCCTACTGGGCACAGAACAGGGCGGCTGGGCCTTGAGCCTGCACCTACAAAGGGCCCCAGTGCTGCTGCTCTGGCTGGAGCCTGGGCTAGGAGTAGCAATCCCCAGCCCCAAACAGCGAGCAGCCCCCTGAGGTGCAGGCACAGGCCCTCTCCCACCTCCTCAGACCCAGACAGATTCTTTCAGTGCCGCCCCCCCAACACAAGATCTGGGAGTCTGGCTGAGAGACGAGAACCAAGGGAGGACTTGCCCTGAGAGGGTATACTCAGGGCCTTCCTCTTCTCTGGGTTTAGCAGCTCTGGTCTGAGCAAAAAGCATCCTATCCCTCTCCCTCCAGCCCTTCTATCTTTCATTTCCTCCTCTTCCTCTCACCTTATCACCCAGTGAAGGATAGAATCATTCCTACACAGCGAACTTCACCCTTGGCCAGGGGGCATGCAGGTGCACACAGTCCATCCATCTGTCTGTCCATCTGTCCATCCATCCATCCATCCATCCATTCATCTCTCTACCATTCCATCCTTTCCATATGCCCATGGTGTCAGACCAGAGGCTGGGGAAGGCCAGCAAGGAATCTAACCCAGCCTCTGTCCCAGGCGGGTCTTGGCCACAGGGAGCACAGCATGGACAAGGCCAATTGCCCTGGGGCAGAGCAGGGTTGGCAGGGCCTCCACTTTCCCATGAGAACAAGACACAGCCCAGGAAGTGACACTGGCAACCCCTATCATTCCTGGCACCAGAGTGGCCCAGGAGAAGGAGCCTTGGGGTCACCCAGAACATGCTCCCTGCAGACGTGCTGCTTGAACTCCCAGGAGTGTATATCCATCCAAGTGCTAAGTGGGTGACACAGTCCCTAAGCCCTCAGAACGGGGGAATGAGGTGTGGGCCATGAGCCTGTCAGGAAGGCTTTCTGTGGCTGTGAGGGAGGACTGGCTCCGAAGGGCCTGAAGGAGCAGTGTGGCCAAGACGGGAACCAGGAGCAGGATGAGTGAGGTAGAGGGCAGGGCCGGGCATGGGAGCAGCGTGACCTGCTGGGCAGGCAGCCTTTGCGACATGGGCAGAGGTGGCTGCCCTCCCTGCCGTCCCCAGCACTGCATCCGCCGACTCCTCTCTTCCCGGCGGGATGGCATGCAAGGGTCCATCTGCATCTGCAGATCTGAGTCTCTCCTTCATCCCCTCAGAGCATCTGGGCAACCACAGACTGCTCCTCTCTCAGCCTTCATAATGTCTCCACTGCCCCAATTTCTGCCCCTCATTTTCTTTGCTAAATAATAGCTTTAAAAATGAGTCCCTGAGCGTGATCTTTCCCAGCCTCGTTAGCTTTGTACTCACCTTGTTTGCTCCAGGACCTACTCTCCCCTTGCCCACTGCTGCCTTCCTCCCACCAGCTATATTCAGATTTCTGCTCTGTCCTCAGTGACTTTGTGTGCCACTTAGAGTTCTGCAGATATTTTTCCCTGCCAAGGCTCTCTGGGCTCAAGGAACCGCAGAGGTCAAGTGTTTACACCCAACCCTCTCACCATACCTGAAACCAGACCCCCTGCTCCAGAGCCTCTTCCCAAGGTGATCCGCTCCCCCTGGCTTTCCTCCAAGAACAGGCTGTCTGCCCAGGAGCCTGGTAGCTTTAACTGAAGCCCATTTCTTCCAGAGAGGTAGAATATACCTGCACTTCATCACGCTCCCTGCCCAGTGCCCCGTGTGTATTTCATCTGATTCAACGCTCCCAACAATACTGCTAACCGCAAAGCAGACTTGTCACATTGACTGGGCATCTTTGAGCCAAGTGTTCCCTGGGTACTTGGACATGCAGGGCATTGCCAAAGCACCACCTTTCATGGCACTGCTGTTGGCATGAAACCACAGTAACCACCAGGAGGTGGTAACCTAGAAACTTCTTCCTCCTTTGAGCTGAGAATTGTTTCCAGCCTGTGCCGTCCTCAGACTAGAGCTCTCCTCAGAAATCACCAGGGACAGGTGCACTTTGTCTCCCACTGGAAAGCCCTTCAGATGCTTGAGGAAAACCTCACGGCTGATGTCGTTCATCCTCCTGCCCCTGCCTGGCTCTGCAGCCCAGGCACTGCCCACTCCTCTCCAGGAGACATGCAGTTTGTCAGTGTTTTTCCCCAGGCTTTGTTCTGACCTTGGCAGGTCCAGTATTTCTTGTTCATATGGCAACAGCTTGCACCAGAGTTCTGTCACCTGCTGCTCCCACTGCTGGCTCAATTGAAGTCACCTATGTCCCCCAAACAGATGCTAGAGCAAATGGGCCTCAGCACTCCATGGGCCGGCTTCACCTGCTCTCCCTGGAATCCTGACTCAGCTCACCCCACATGTCTCTGCCTGTGGAAGCCCTTTGGGAGCCTGGCAGGGCTTCCCTTGGGTGGGCCAGCTCTCCCAGCCTTGTGACATTCCCTGGCCAATCAGCAAAGGTGGCCTCTAGCAGAGGTGGGGTAAGGAGAGATTCCCAGGAACCCTGGGGACACACTGTCACCCAACCACTGAGAAGGACTCCAGGGCTTCAAGTAGAGGTTCTGGGTGTGGCCAATCAGTGTGTAGAACGCAGGCCAAGCAAAGCCAGCTAGCCTGGTGGGGCCGGTGCTGACTGGAGGCCCTGTAGCCTCCCTCTGCAATAGGGCTTCCTTGAGAGAGGAATCCTGGTTCTGCCATAACCTCAACCATAAAATTTCAAACTAGGAATCAGGGTCAGAGAAGAAAGCTACCTGCAGCCACCAGATGGGGTGTGCGGAGCCAGACGAGGGGGCCTCACTCCCAGGAGAGTGACCTACAGTGTAGCCTCAGGCAGCCACAGCCCCCGAAATCCACTCAGACCGCCACCTTCCATGACTCTACCAAGCTGGGACCTCCAGAACTGCACAGCTAATCCTCTTGGGGGGCTGTTCCCCAGGTGTGAACAGAGTGTTCCCCGTGCGCTGACATCCTGCCTCTCTTTCAAGATCAAGCCTGACCCAAAAGCCCCGGGCACTGCCCTGTCACTTTGGATGCTACCAAGTCCCTGTGCCCTTCCAGCTGCAGTGGTCTCACCCACATCAGCCAATGCCAGGGATTGGATGGAGCAGACACGTGACCCACACAGGCAGGCCACCTGGGCTCTCCTGTGGCCTGGCACCAAGGGCTGTACTGGCGGTGGGGAGGATGGAATGGAAGACATAAGACAGGATCCTTGAGGGACAGTGAGGGCAAGAGAGCAGAGCAAGGAGGAGAGGAGAGGAGAGGGGGCAGAGCTGCAGCAGAGCAGTGAGACCCAGAGATGGTGCTAGGCCACCAGAGAACTGCCTGGCTCCTGGCGCTACCTGCTTTGGCTTCCCTTAGAAAGCTCCATTCCGAGGCTTCCTCTGCAGCTTTTCCAAGCTGGATCCTGTAGCATAGCACCCGGGGAAGACCTGCATCTCGGGGTCCTCCTTGCCCTGTCTCAGCCTCGGTAGAGTCCACCTACTCCTCTGAGGGAGAGCACACAGAACACTGGAAACCAGACAGGGTTTGGGCAGCACAGGGACATTCACAGGGTCGCAGCCCATCTCTGGGGACTGTGAGGATGGCCTACATGGTCCAGAATTCAGTCCCCTGTCACCAAGACACACAGGGGTCCTTGCCAGCTGAGGTCCTGATGTGGCCAGTGAAGCTGAAGACTTCTCAGGGACACCAAGGCAGGGAAAGGCTGGGGACCATGGCCTGGACA
Source organism: Octodon degus (assembly GCF_000260255.1). NCBI lineage: Eukaryota > Metazoa > Chordata > Mammalia > Rodentia > Octodontidae > Octodon > Octodon degus. Next base: position 10,398,528 of record NW_004524581.1, on the reverse strand, counting down.
GGCTCCATTGCTGACAAAAGGGGAAACTGAGGCCCAAGGAGCATGACTGTGACCCAGGTGGAGAGGGCTGACTGGAACGCAACCAACAAGTTGCTTCCAGGGGAGCTTCCATTGCATCTCTGTGCTAGGGATTGCAGCACACCTCCCAGCCTCCCTGGGGAGATGTGGTTCCCTTCCTGGTTTCCGTGTGACCTTGGGCCAGTCACCTTCACTCTCCCTACCTCATTTCTACCCGCATTATGAAGAGCTTGACAGCTCAGCTCTGTGTCAGTGTGATGGACTCAAGAGAGCTGGCCACTGCCTGGAATCAGGCTGTGGGAAGGGGCGCTAAGAGGACAGGGCCCAGTGGTTCCCAGTGGACTACTTAGCAGAGAGCAGCGCTGGAGCAGGACCATAACGGGGACCCAGACCTCCTCCACCCCAGGGCAGGGCCTCTGCCCACAGCTCCCCAGGCCTGAATCTTGCCTGTAACCCTCTCAAGCCTCTGGAGCAACTCTCCATCCTGACCTACCATCTCCCTTTGCTCATTCTGGGGTGTGTGTGTGTGTGTGTGTAGGTGTGCGTAGGTGTGCCGATACGAAGGTGAGTGAGGCTGTGACAGTGCACTGGGGTGTCTGGAGGTGTGGGTAGAGGTGGCTGCACGTGGATGAATGTGGGTGGAGGTGTTGGAAGGTGTGTGTGTGTGTGTGTGTGTGTGTGTGTGTGTAGTGAGGAAGTCTGCACATTGCTCAGCGTGTACTGCACAAAAGCTCAGCAGTGGCCACCTTCTTGGTGAGCTGAGTACAAGCTCGGGCTGCGACACTTTAGCTTGGTAAGAATCAGTGCCTGTGGTCCTCCCAGGTGCTAGAAATGCACTCTTACCATCAGGGTAAGAGTGATCGGCAAGAAGGGAGGGTTTGCTGTCACATGGGGACCCTGAGGCTCTGGTGCTGGCCTCCTGGGGCCAGGAGGATCTACATGGAACCTGAGCTTCCCAGCTCCCAGGAGAGGCTGCCCCTTAAGTCTATGGACACTCAGCAGTGGTGGGCTTGTGCCCAAATCCCATGTAGCCACCCTTGGTGACCGAGCCTGTGTCCTCAGGGGGCTAAGCGGGAGGAGGCCCCACCTAGCACCCCTCGTCCTGCCAGCCCTCTCCAGCTCCTCCTTGCTGAAGCCCCAAAACCTGGCACGGGAGTGACAAGAACGCCTCCTCCCTCCATACCCTGAACAGGGCCACATGTACCTGCGTGGGGGGCGAGCCTGGGAAGCCAGCCTCAGCCAGGCGGGACAGAGGGGCCGAGGTCTGTATCTCAGGACAACCATGCAAACGTCCCCTCCAGCTACCCAGCCACATGTCCCCACCTACAGGAAGGAAAAGAGAAGTTCAGATCAGCAGGGCATAGGAGAGGCCTCCAGCTGGCAGGCCCAGCCCTGAGCAGAATCACTGGCCCAGGCTCCACGCTCACCCCTCAGAGCTCTCAGCTGAATTCCTGGCAGTGGGGTTGGAACGTGGGCGTTCACAGGGAGAGCACAGCCACCCCAGCTTGGGAGGGAGTGTCCCCACAGGCGTTCTTGTCAAGGGGCCAACTCGTCCCATTGGCCAGACTCCTGGCTTCAGCACACAAAACCCTACATTCCTGGGAACATGTCAGCCCCAGGCAAACAAGGACACCCCTTCTCCCTGCCCATCCCCTTTATCTTCGGAGTACAGGGGACTAAGCCAGTCCTTCACCCTGAGCCACATCCTCACCCCTTTCTATTTACTTATTCTTATTTTGAGATAGAATCTCTCTAAGTTGACGCACTGCAGTCTGGGCTTCAACTCACAGGCCTGCTGCCTCAGCCTCCCAGAGTGGCTCCTACTCTTTGCTCTCCCAGCAGGCCCTCCCAGTGGCTTCTGTTGTGGCCACACTAGGATAGAAGTGAGAGGCTTGGGGCCCCCTAGCTTCCCCGCTTGCCCCTGGCTTGTTCTCCTCAGCTCTGGGAACCCCCAGATCAGCTTGTCCCAGTGGCAGCACAGTGGCCAACAGTGGCTTTCTGCGGCCGCCTCTCACTCGTACCTTCCCATCTCTGCCTGCTCCGACAACTGTCGGGCACAGTGCCTCCTGTTTCCCTGTCACTGCCTCAGACCCACACAAGCGGTGTTCATACCTACTGTGGCCTCTTGGGGCGGCACTTTCCTGCTGGTGACGCCCACCCTGGAAGTGATGGCGGTGAGTGTCCAGTGTACATGTGGGCCACATCGTGGCCCCCTCAACCTGTGCCCTCTCCCTCTTCCTTCAGGCCTCTCTCTGAGTTCATCAGGCCCCTTTCTGAGAGGGGACAGAGTGCAGAGGTTGAACTGCACTAAAGTTGGGGAAACTGAGGCCTAAAAAGTGAACAGGGCCCCAGATCACGCTGTGAGTTAAGACGCAGGAGCTGGCTGGTAGCCTCCTCCCTGGAGATCCCCCCAGCCCCTGAAGCCCCCACATGGTGGGGTGGACAGGAAGGCCTTGGAGAGGAGCAGGGTCTGTCTCCCCCAGAACACATGCTCAGGGCTTGCTCAGCTCTGCCTGAGCCCAGGAGAGGCAGCACCTCTTCCTCCCTACTTCTCGGTCTCCTGCATGCCATAAACCTGTCTTGTAAAAACCGAAGAAAGGCCTGGCTGTCAGCCACAAAAGCCTTCTCGGGCCTCCGCTCCGGCCACAGCCGTGTGCAGCTTGGGAGAAAGCAGGAGGGAGCAAGATGCTGGCGTTCAGCTGCTCCGTAAATCTTTCAAAGATATTTTTTATCACTTCCCGACATTCCTCTGTAAAAACCACTCAGCTGCATTTACAAATTATAGAACTCATTTGATGTTGGGGACCTGGCTAATGGCCTGGGTAAACCCAGCAGCAGATGGGCCTCTGTGCTCAGCTCCTGTCAGGGTTCTAGGTGAGGAAGTTCTCGCTGTCTCTCTGTCTCTCTCTCTCTTTCTGCCTCTGTCTCTGTCTGTCTCTTTCTCTCTCTCACTCTGTCTGTCTGTCTGTCTGTCTGTCTGTCTGTCTGTCTGTCTGTGTCTGCCTGTCTGTCTCTGTGTATGTGTGTCTTATGTGTGTCTGTCTGCCTATTTCTGTATATGTCTGCCTGCTCTCTCTCCTCTCTCTCTCTCTCTCTCTCTCTCTCTCTCTCTCTCTCTCTCTCTCACTGGGTGTTGATCCCAGAACCCTAGGCCTTTTTCATTTTTCATTTTGGGGCAGGGTCTCACTAGCTCACTAGGTCACTAGAACTCAGACCTGCAGTCTTCCTGCCTAGAGGCTGGGGTGACAGGCATGTTCCACGGCACCTAGGTTTAAGGATTCTGAAACTGCTTCTGGCCATCTAGCAGTGCCTGCCTGGGCCTGAGAGCAGGATGGCCCCCAGGTTGGCCCCCCACTTCACCACTGGTCAAGTTCCAGGGTCCTCATTCCATGGACACAGGAGCTGATTCGGAAGGAGGCCAGGGACCCAGGCAGAGGAGGCAGCAGGAAAGGGAGCCCACTGACCTTCCATGCCTACTGGGGGCTGCCAGCCAGGGCCACTCCCACGTACTGCTGCTCTGAGTCCCCTCAATCCCAGCCCATGTCCCTGGAGGCTGTGGGGTTGGAGCCATCCCCTGGCAAGCTGGCAGTGTTGTGGAGGGGGAGCCATCACACTGGATGCTGGGGCTCAATCAGCAAAGCACAAGCAGGGATCAGGCTCCTGGAGCAGCCAGGGCCGGGGTCCCCAAGGCAGAAAGAGCAGTCAGCAGAGGCTGCAGGGATCTCCCAGGAGCTCCATGCTGGGCATTGCCTCCAGGAGGGCAGTGCCTCCTCCTCACCAGGGCCTGAAGCCTTGTCCTCCATTCAGAGCCTCACAGAGGTGGACAATAGCAGATCAGCCTGTCCCCATTCATAAGGGAAGATACTGCGGCTGAGGGAGGCTTTGGTCTGAGGCCACCCACCCTGACCTCCCAATCTGCTGCCAAGCAAATGACACCGTGGGCTTCTTCTCTTCCCTCCAGGACAGGACAGACTGAACAGGTGCAGAGCTTCTTAGCTAGTGTCCCAGGAGAGGTCACTGTCTCCCCTCACCTCCTTGTGGGCTCCTCAGTCCTGCTCTGCTCTGAGGAATCTTAAAGATCTGCTCATTAATCCCAACCACAGTGATGGAGAGGGGAGCTCTCATTGTACAGAAGGGGAAACTGAGGCTCGAAGCAGCTGAGGGCTCAAAGCAAGACTGTGTTGTGTCAGCCTCCAGTCCTGTGACCTGCAGCTCTCCTGCCTCCTGGTCCAGCAAGGATGCACCTGTTGGGACCCCACCCTGCCAGAGACACCTGGAGGGCAGTCCCCTCCCGTGAATGTAGGGTCATAATGAGTGTCTCCCTGCTGGGGGGAGGTGTGGAGCCTGGACCAAGTGTGCAGCTTATCACTGTGTCATCCATGTGCTTCCTGCTACCCCCATATGATACAAGATGCCAGGCGGACTCTCAAGAGCCTCACCTGCCACCACGCAGGGGGACTGAGGGCTCAGGGGAGGCAGGAGGACTGTGAGGCTTTGTGTTTTCAGGGATGATCCTGTGGGAGCAGAGAGGGTGAGGCAGCTAGCCCAGAGCTGGAGCCAGCCCAGGCCTGGATGCTCAGCAGGTCCAGCCCAGCCACCCAGCATCCTGATTCCTACACTGCCATCTCCTTGGACCTAAACTCCAGCAGTCTTTGGGCTCTACCAAGTCCCCGGCTAGTGGCACCTCTGAGCAGCGGTGATGCAGGGAGAAGCCTACAGCCCAGTGCAGGCCAGGCCTGGCCCCAGGTGGGCAGAGTCTCAGGCAGCTCCCGGCCAGTGCACTGTGGACTCACGTGACTACCGACGGATGCCTCAGTGAGTGAAGGCTGTGCCCTGGCCCTTCTGGGCCTCCTCTGCAAAGCTGGATGGTGGCGATGATTGGACAAGGTCCCTGCAGGCTTCCAAAGCTCCAGAAGGTATACCCAGCACCAGGCTCAGGGCGCACTGACAATGAAATAGCAGAAGTTGTTGCTACAGGCAGAGGCTGCTGCCCTCGGGGCCCACAAAACAACTGCCTCTCCATAGACAGCCCTCACCAACTCCCTAAGGGGCCACGGGTCAGCCCACAGCCCCAGAAACTCAATCACCATCTGGTAAAACTCTGGGCTTTGCATTTCTCTCTCTCTCTCTCTCTCTCTCTCTCTCTCTCTCTCTCTCTCTCTCCTCTCTCTCTCTCTCTCTGTCTCTTTCTCTCACTACACACACACACACACACACACACACACACACACACACACATATACACACACAGAGTAATGGGAGCAGATGTTATAGAAAATCAGAGTGGCCTGGATTTGAAAAATTCTGAGTGTGTTTCTGAGTTTTGTTTCAGAAAATGAAGTCATTGTGGCTGATACCAATTAATATAAATACCAATATAAATGTCCTCCACCTGGTCGTCAAATGGTGTGAAGTAGGTCACCGGCTGTCACCCCAGTCTGAAGCAGCACTTCACACATCCCCCCAAGACACAGGAAGCCCAGCAGGGGTGGGGGCTTCCTGTGCACTCATGTCAGCCCTCACAGGTGGCCTCAAGAGAAGGGAGCTGGGGTGCGGCTCCTCCAAGTCAGGCCACACTGGGTCCCCATGGGCCTCAGCAGCCTCTCCCAGAATCCCCCTGTCTCCTTTCCCAAGGGGAGGGAGGGTTGCTGAGGGCCCTCAGTGAGGACCGCTGCCCCTCCTGCAGCTCCTTTGGTCATTCTGCAAATACCCACTATGGCTCTGCTCTGTACTAGAGGAGGCTCAGCAGCACAGCCCCGCCCAAAGGGAGCCTAAGCCACACCATTCCTGCAGATTCAGCTCTGAGCAGGGTTCCACCTGGCCCTGGAGCTCAGAGGGGAGCAGGATGCAGGCTGAGCTGGGCAGAAGTCTCCAGGCACTCTGGGGGAGAGGGAAGCTAGGGTGTCCTATGGTGGGGGAGGGGTGGTGAGAGCAGGAAAACGTGGCCAGCAGAGGGTTAGACGCAGGTCCTGGGTGGGGCAGAGGGCTGGGTCTTAACCCAGGCTTCAGCTCCCTGACTGTCCTCACCCCACCTCTGCCCACCTCCGACAATGCCTGGGTTGTGTATACACACACACACTACCCTTGTGAATCAGTGCACACACACATGGGTGCCAGGGCTGCTCCTGACCCTAATCTGGGAAGAGGAGCAGGGTTTTGGCCCCCAGGCAGACTCACCATCCCATGGGCTCCCCCAGTTGCACCCCTGCCCCTCTCCCAGGCTCACAGCAGCCACCATCCCAGAAGACATGCTGTCCCTGCCAGCAACAGTGACTCAAAGAGACAAACACACTGACGTCTCCAACGCACGAGCGCTGTGACTGGTGAATGAATGAACTTGGCAGCTTGAAGGGCTGGTCCCTAGCACCTCACACGTTACCTCAAAAGAGGCAAGGTGTGCCCTGAAGCCTCGTGTGTAGGGTCCACTTTCTACTCTCTGGAACCAGAGCAGGGCAAGTGGGGCTCCCGACCTGAGTGCCTACACCTCCTCTTCCAAGAAGCCCACCTTTCTCTTTGTTCAACGCTGGTTTCCCTTGTCTCCATTAGAGGCTGGACTGGAGGTTTCATTCATCTTCAAGGGCCTGAGGACGTGGTCTCAGATTACCCACAGTGCCCTGTAGGAAGCTGGCTCAGGGGTAGTCAGAAGAAGAGGCTCAGAGACCAAGATCCCCAGGATTAGGGTTAGGGTTAAGGTTAGGGCTAGAGTTAGGATTATGGTTAGGGTTAGGTCCCTTGGCTCCCATTGGAAAAGAAAGCCTTGCTTCTCTGACTTTAGAGCCAGAAAGAAAACAGGTGTAGTTGCTCACCTGTCTGTATCCCAGAAAGGCTTGGCCAGGAAGCCAGGGAAGGGGGTGTGGGTGTCACTGAACGGAGGACTAGAAATCATAGTGCAAGCTTCCTTGCTCACTACCTCCCCGAGCTGCCCAGCACCCACCTCTCTAACCCAGCTTCCAGCCAGCCAGCGCCCCTCCCAACTGGATCCCAGCAGCATGGGACCTTAACTCTCAGAGAGCCTGGCTGCACCCCTGGCCCAGTCCTCTGGGAGGCTCCCCAACCCACGCACCAAGAAAACCAAGCACCCAGATGCATGTGTATGACTTATGGCTTTAATCTCCCTGATAGAACGCCTTTAAAGATTATTTCAGGGATGAAAAAAATAATCCTGGGTAATGAATCACGGCCTTAAGAAGCTGATAAGCAGCCAGGAGGCGGCTGGGCCTGAGTTCCTGATTTAATTAAAGTCTTACAGATACTCCCTGAAACAAAATCCATTGTGGCCATCAAGGTGATAAAAAGACTGCGGGTCTCTTTAAACTAACTCACCTGCCTGGTGCATCTTCTCCCTAGCAGAGAGTGGGGACAGCCTGTCCTCAGGACTCAAGTCTCCTCCACAGGCCTCATTTAGGGCTCCTGGGGACAGGACCTTGTGGGGCACAAGAGCCAAAACAGCTCAGAGCTTAGAGGGTCCCAGGAGCAAGCTCAGGTGCTGTGTGGCCTTGGACTGTTTACTGCCCCTCTCTGGGATCCCTGAGGGTGAGGCTGCCTGGGCTCCACAAAGGGGCCCAGAGCTGGACTTCCGGGTCCTCTGCCCACTCTTGCAGGAGTGAGGAGCGGGCAGAGGGATGGACAGTGTCTCTGCATGGCTGAAGCCCTCTTCTCTGCCCTCTGGGCTCTCCAGGGCTCTGAACCCTGTGACAGCACCAGCCCCCTCCCCAGCCACACCTCCTGCTCCCCACCCTGCCTTTCTGCTCCACCAGCTCTGTAAGGCCCTGCCCTAGAGGACCTGAGCCCACTCAGCCCTCCTGCCCCAGTGGTCCAGCGGAGGGAGTGAAGCTCTTCTCTGGGGCCAAAGCACCCTGTGGGACACAGGCTAGGACACTGCTCCCAAGCAGCCAGGAGCTGCGGTGCCCAGAGTTTCCTGAGGCAGTGGGCTAGGCCCAGGAGAAGGCGAGGACAGTGGCGTGGTCTCTGCCCCTCAGCTAGCCTGTCCTTGGGGAAGTGGACAGATGTGCTTGGGCACCTAGGGGTGGTGCCTGTGGGGACCAGCACCCAGGGACAGGGTTGCTGGATAAATGTAAATTTCAGGTTCATGGTTAATTGCTTTAGTATAATTATGTCCCACAGTATAAACGCTGCACTTATTTGCTGCACCTGACAACTCCATCCACGGTGTCCCTGCACCCCACACACAGACAGAAGTCCCCGTGTTGGAGACGGTTTATCATGCATGGCCCTCTAAGGCCCCTGAAGCCCTTGGAACTTCCAAGTGTACATGGCCAGGTGGGAGGGTGAGGAGAGAAGATCCCGCGCGGAAACAGTCCCCTGGCATTGGGCAGCCCTGAGCCTGGTTCCCGCAAGCACAGGAAAGTTTCTGGGCCCCATTCCAGGGCTGCAGGCGGGGCAGCCAGGCACCGACTGCCACCTACTGGCCAGAGAAACTGGCCGGCATTGTCTTCCTTACCACCCCAGAGTGTGACACCCCTCACCACTGTCCCCACCTGAGGGCACCCACTCACATTTACACACACACACACACACACACACACACCACCCTTGGCCCACCATCACTCACCGGCCAACTCCAGGCCTCCAGGCCAGCCTCCCTGGTTCTACCAGGTCAGTCTTTCCTCCCTTCATTCATTCCAGGACTGGTGGGACTCCCGTTGTCACAGTGCTCCCAGGGGCAGGCAGGGACTATGGGAGGCTGATCTCAGACAGTCCACTTCATACTGCAGGTCATTTCAATCCCCAGTTCCACCAAAAAAAAAAAAAATGCAGCATACTGCAGGTCATGGAGGCCCCGCCACAGAGGAGACAAAGGAGGCCCAGGAGTCATGAAGGGAGCAACAGGGCGAGCCCCGCAGTTGGAAGACGCACTCAGTCCCCAAGGGCTCAGCAGGCAGGATAAGCTCTGGACAGGGATGGCACTGCCTGGATAAAGGGAGGCAGGAGAGGGAGACGAGGGGGCATGGCAGTAGGAAGCACAAGGAGGAGAAAGAGGACCTGCCAGGAATGGGCCTGGTGTCAGCGCATCAGACCCAGACTTGCTGGGCTGCTGCTGGCAACCGAGCTTGGGTCCTGCTCTGGGAGGGAGCAGGTGGGGTGGGATGCTTGGGTGCTCCTTCAGGATGGGTTTGCCCACTGTCTTAGTTACTTTTCTCTCATTGCTAAGACAAAATACCCAACACCCAAAGTTAAAGGGGGAAAGGCTTATTTAGTTCACAGTTTGTGCAGGTTTCAGTCCATAATCAGCTGGCTCCAAGGCAGGGCGGTATGGCAGGGGTGGGGGGCCAGCTCATGGTGGCAGAAAACAGCAAAAGCAGCCCCCCTAGGGGGCTCTTTTCCTCCCCTATACTGTATGCAGGTTACCCTTCCTAGATGGGTGAAGCACTCGCAGCCCCCAATCCCAGCTTTAGACAATGAGCCAATCACAAACTCTAGATTCAACCTCCGAAAAGCTCACCCCACATGGCTGCATGAGGCTTTGGGGGACATCCAGACACAAGCAATAACACCCACTCACCCCTAATTCTGGGCCAACAGGGAGGCGGGATGTGAGCAAGATCAATTCACTATAAACAGAATCCATGGCGGGAGATCCTGCAGCTCCACTGTGGTGCACCAGGGGCTCTGAGGGTCTTCCTGCCCAGGTCAGGGGTGGAGGCCCCAAGCAGCCCCAACAATGCAGAAGGATCACTGACATGGCTTTGATGACAGAGTTGCCCTCCCAGAGGCAGGTCATGTATCCAAGGGCCTTGGCCGTGTAGCCCACAGCCTCAGATGTTGGCCAGGATGGGATCAGACTTTCACACGGGCTGCTATGCACCACCAGGGCATGATCTGGGTTCATCACAGGGCTCCCAGGGAGCAGCTTCTGAGAGATCTGGGGTCCCTGAGCATTCTCAGACTGACTTCTAGGCCCATGGAGGCAATCGGGGAAGGCTCCCTAGAGGAGGAGATGGGGCTGAGTCTGTCTGTTTATTTATTTATTTATTTATTTATTTATTTATTTATTTATTTATTTGGTATAGGGTCTCACTACACAGCTCTGACTCACAATGGTTCTCCTGTCTCAGCCTCGCCAGTGCTGGGATTGCAGACGTATACCACCATGCCCAGTTTCGGTCCCTGGGATTCTAGGACCGGCACAACATGTGGTACTGGGGATTGGACCCAGGTCCTTGTGCTGCCAGCAGGCACTTAGACTGCCAAGCTATCTCCCCAGCCCAGAGGCTGAGTCTTGCAAAGGATCCACAGTGGTAAGTTAGACGACAGGGGTATCTGCCTGGCACCAAGTACTGATGAACGAACAGGACAGATAGGGTCTGACTATTGGGAGGAGCAGGAAAGGACAGTGAAGCCAGATTTTGAAAACAGCTGAGTGTCTCTAGCTCAGGGCAGAGGCAACATTGTGAGGCCACCTCTGGGCTCTGCAGTGGGGACAGTGAAGTCATCATCCTGCAAGCCCAGTAGACCCCAGGAGGCCAGGGCCTGAAGGAGGGCAGGAGGATCCGCCAGGGCTGGGAGCAGTGGGGGTGCACAGTTCTTGCCTTGGTGCCCCATGGGGATGGATAGAGCCAAGACAGGACACTTGGGAGGTGACACTTTAGAAGGTCCTGGCTCTCAAGCCAGGGCCTCTGAGCCTCAGCTGTCTTGGCTGCTAACTGGACGAAAGATCCTCCATCCCTTAAAGCACAGTGAATGGGTGATGCTGGCCCACATGTGCCTCGCAGCTGGTGGGGCTGGGCAGAGCCTGGCTTTCAGTGTGATCCTCACAGCTGCTGGAGGAAGGACCAGGAAGGGCCAGGAGTGCTCCTGTGGCCCCCTCTGAGCCTACACAATCTCGTTGTTCATCACCCATGTGCCCCACCCGGCTGCCCAAGAGCCAGGAGGCGATGGTGCTAGACTCCTGCACAGCCCTTGGTAGCTGCCGGTTGCTCCTGGGTATCACAAGGAGATCTGAAGCGCTCTTTCCCACAACGAAGAACTCAGAGGGGCAGAGCTCTTCCTTGTCTTTCTGCCAGGGAGGAATAGGGAGGTTCCCCCATTCCCCCAAGACCTGCAGATCAGCCTGGAGCAAGTCTCCAGGAGGGACAGAGCTAGGGCCAAGTCACCACACACCGGTTGCCTCAGAACAAATAAGTAGTTGGCCCACGTTGGCTGGGGAACTCGCTCTGTAGCACAAAGCATACACCTGAGGCCAGTTCACCCAAGACCAGGCATTCCAGAATACTTGGGTTAGTGTGGGATACTTGTGAGCCCAACACAGCGAGAGCCCAGAGGTCAGCCCAAAACTCTCCAGTTAGTCCAGGTTATCCCTCAATGTGGACGTTTCCTTGGTCCACCCAGGAGTGACTGAAATAAATAGATTGGTTCAAGAAAATGATTTTTCAAAGCAAAGAATGCTTCTGCTGGAGACTCACTGGAGCCCCGTGGATAAAACATGACATGGAGCTGCCCTGGGGGTGGGGGCAGCAGTGTGCTGGGAGGCATCCCTCATCCCACATCAGGGAAGGGCTCTGGTTGTGGCATCTGCAGCTGACTTCAGGCAACCAACCTGAGTCCCTAAACCCAGTTATATGCATAACTGGCTCCCCCAGCAGGCCGAGCTGCTCCCTCAGCAGCCTGTTGTATTCTGAGGCTGTCACGCACCTACGGGTTTGGGCACCAGGTCTGAGACCCAGAGGTCAGCCCAGGCATGGAGGCTCATGGGACAGCTTTGGGCTCCTGAAACATGAAGGGAAGACAGGACCAGATTCCTGGGCCCTGGCAGGAATGGGGCAAGCGGGAAGTGGGGTCAGCAGGGCTCAACCCTAGACTCTTCCACATGCCTTGACTGAGTCCATTAGGCCTCTTGTTGCCCATCTGTGCAAGGAGACTGGAGGGCCTTGACCCCAAGAGGTCTGCCAGGCTTGCCCTGTCACTCCCTGCTCAGGCAGAGCCCCCAGGCCCTCAGTCAGCCCTTCCACCCTCCCACACCTGTCCTCAGCCAGCTGTCATCCAAGGGCATCTGCATAATGCACTCCCATAGGGACCAGTGTCCTCCAGACAAGGAGCTAGGTCCTGAGCAGACAGGTGGGCAGCAGCGTCCTGCACAGGCTCAGGATTCCTCCATCCCCGTGTCTGAAAGAGCAGCAGGAGAGGCTCGCTAAAAACATGCAGAGCATCAGAGGACCCCAGTCTATGCCTTTTTTTTTAATTATTTATTTATTACATTTATTTATTGTGTGTGTGGCCAGCTCAGCCCACCAGGGGGCGGGGCTGGCTGGCATGTGGTGTTGGGGGATTGAACCGCGGTCCCTGTGCTTTGCCAAGCTTGTTTCATGTAGGTGCTTTAGACCACTGCGCCATCTCTCCAGCCCCAGTCTATGCCTTTTTAGAATTAAATTGAGTATATGTCAAAGGGTTAGACACAGCGAGTCAGTCCTAGGGATGCGTGGTAAGCACAGTGACCACGGCTAGGAAGGCGCTGTGCCTACGCAGTGCTCTGAGGTCACAGGGAGAGTACATCTTAAGTGTTCTCCCCACAAAGAAGAATGAGGAGTATGAGAGGGGAAGGTATGTTATTTCGCTTGATTTGCTGGGATGGACAAGCACTGGTCAAAATACATGGTGAGCACTTAAATTTTAGAAAGAATGACAGTTACAGACATCGTCATTAATTCCTTGGGAGTAACCTTCCCCTCCGAGCTCGCTGACCCCACTGTTTTTGCCTCTTTCTCAAGCAGTTCTGGGAGTCCTCTTTCGTGCCTGGCACGAAGCGCTAATGTGTGTCCTCAGTCACCAGGGCCGGTCCTGTGCAACTCCCGGCTCTTCCTGGAGTGACGATGGCCGTGAAAGGTCAGTGCTCTGAGTCAGCTCAGCCCACGAAGGCAGCCACAGTTGCACAGCTAAAGACACAACTGTACAGATGACTTTTGTCAAGTAGACTTCAATAAAGAAAGAAAAATTTACTTACGAAATATTTTGAACATTCCAAAAAGAACATTTAGCTGCTTACCTTGCTGGTGTTAATATTCAGCCAGGCTCAGCACTGGACCATGCCTGAGCCCATCTGCACCCTCAACGTCCCTCCCCAGGGCTGCTCTGTTCCCCACAGGTCACAGGGCTGCACCGGGCAGGGGTGCCTGGCATCCGCCCTCAGAGGCCAAGGCCTCAGGAGGCCGAGAACAGCCTCTCTGTCCATGTGCATGTGCTGCTCTCTGACGCTTGCCCCTTATAGCTGCCCAGTGAGCTGGATGTGAGGGAAAAATCATTTGTCCCTTTTTCACAGAAGAGGAAACTGAGGCCCAGAAGCTGAGGGATTTGTCTCACAGCCCACAGCAGCCTGGAAGCTGGTCAGCACCCAGGATGTCTCAGAAATGAAAGTCCTCTGCCTGATTGACCACCTGGTCCTCATCTCCAGCTCCTCTCCCTGCCTGGCATCCATGAGGGGCAAATGGACCACACCGAGTCATGGGTGGAAGCTCAGATGACCCAGCCAACAGGGCCATGCCTCACACCCCTACCAGTGAGAGCCCACTGCAACAGGGGGCAGAGGTCCAGCATCCCGGGAGCCACTGGAGAGAGGCCACAGAGAAGAGTGTCATTGCCCCAGCACTGTACACCAGAACCTCCAAGATGCCCCTAGGCATGGTTTTATCAAATCCCAATAGGCTAAAAACACTGTTGTGTACAAAATACAGGGGCTATCAAGCATGTGGCAGTGGGCAGGAAGGGTGACCCAGGGCGTAGGGTGGATGTGGGTCTTGAAATGCAAGCCCCAGTGACATGGAGAGGAGCATACCAGTGCCACGGGCCCAGGGAGCCCTCAGGAAGGGTGAGAAGTGTGGACAGAGTAGGAGAGAGGGAGAGGGAACTAGAGAAGCATGGTTCCAATGTGCCCAGCCAGGGCGGGACTCAAATCCAGAATATGCAACAGAAGAGAAAGGAAACAGCAAGAAAAAAGTGAGACAACCAGATTTTAAAAGCTCCAGCCTGAGCTGAACACTCTACACAAACTGCTATCCAGCTGTCTAATCAGTGGGTGAAGTGTTCTCAACACATGGCTGACTAGGGAAGTGCAAATTAAAACCACAGTGAAATACCATTATCCGCCCACCAACAATGAATGGCAAATTGAAAAGCAATGATATCACCAAGTGCTGGCAAGAAGGAGGAGCCACCGGAACTCTCCTACATTGCTGGTGGGAGTCATAATTAGCCTAACCACCTGGGAAACTGTTTGGTAATATTTTTTGGTGCTATGTACATACCTGAATAATGATCGAGCAATTCCATTTGGAGGTATTCACCCAAGAGGAAAGAAAACAGTAATTGCTACAGGACATGTTCAAAAATGGTCATTGAAACCTTATTCATAATAGTCAGAAACTGAAGGCAACTCCAATGTTCATCTCCTGTCCAGTGGATAAATAATGGTCCATTTATTCAAGTACTACACAGCAATGAAAAACCACAAAGTACAGATACATGCAACCATAAGGAAGGTGCTCAGATGATGCTGAAGGAAAGAAGGCAGGCAAAAATGAGTGGCCCTGTGTGTACGAAACCCAAGGGCAGATGGTGCCAACTCTGAGTTTGTCTCCGACCCCTCTGGGGAAATGGTTGGCTGCCAAAGCACCAGGGAATCTCCTGGGCCATGGAGATTGTTCTATGACCCGATCTATCAGCCTCCGCATAGAAGCCATGCATGGGCGCGCCTTCCAAGCTGTGCACTTCAGGTTTGACACCAAAGTCCCTCCAGAGGAAGGTAGAGACTGGAGTGCAGAGGCCAAGACGGACAGAACAAGAGTCAGGATGCTTCTGTGACCTCCCCTGTGCACTGGGGCAGCAAATCCAAAGAAAATAGGCGTAAGCGTGGCCAGTTGTGCCACAGGAGGCCAGGGGAAGGCAGGACTGAGGGGATGGGCCTGGGAGCATGCAGCAGGAGCGAGCGCACGTGCCCAAAGCAGGCTGTGGTGGGGACCCATGGGCACGGAAGCATTTGCACCCCCAAGGATCCTCTAGAAGGGCACTCCTGCACCCCTTCACAACACCTTGAGCAGTGGGGGGCCTCCCTGGCCCCTGAGGACCCCAGGGAATAGCTGGGCCCTGGATGAGCCCTTCTGATGTCCTCTTGCACAGCCTGTGAAAGAGGCCTTCTTTATCCTATTTCACAGATGATCAAACCAAGGTCAGAGAGCTGGACGAGGCGCCCAGACCCGGTCAGTACCTGACACTGTGAATGGTCATGTCATGCCATGGGAGGACAGGCCCAGGAAGCCAGTGCTGAGGGACTCGAGAAGATGCAGAGATGCAGAGGGTCTGAGAATAAGTGAGACACTGGGGAGCTCGCAGACAGGGCGGGTGGGTGCGGGAGGCCAAGGTGGGAGGCAGGGCAGGTGTTCAGCAGCTCCTATGCATGCAGGAGCCCAGCACAGCTAGCACAAGACTCACCAGCTGGGTCCTGGGGGCAGCTAGAAGGGCCCAAGACGACCTCGTGCTCATGCCTAGGAAGGCAGAGGCCTGGAGAGCGGGGAGCCTGAGGGCTGGGGCCTCTGGGATGGGACAGCAGCCCCAGCTCCGCCCTCTAGGGGAGCTGCTGAAGCTGCAGCAGACAAGGAGTGTGGAGGTCACCTGAAGTCGCTGGCCTCCTTCCAGATGCAGCAAGCCTGCTCCACCCACGATGGCACCTGGAGAGCACAGAGCTCCAGAACTGCGACTCCATCGCTCTGTTGCTGAGACAGATGAAGGGCCTGGAGGGTCTCCAGGAGGGACCCACCGAGCAGAGATCCAGGCTGGGGACAGGGTCAGGGATAGCCCAAGGCAGGGCTCCTGGGCCCCTCCACCTGTCTCCATGGGCTTGGTCTTTGTGGCAGAGGTGCCAAGCAATGATTAAGTTCTCACTGCCACCTCTGATGGCTCTTCTGCTAGAATCCAAGAGGAACAAAGCGACAAAGGTCACACACCTCCAAACAGGTTGTCCCTGAAGTCAGTGGCCTGCTTAGATCTTCAGTGCCAGCCAGATGCCCCTACAAATGCCCAGCCCAGCCTCTGCAAGGCCTCCTGCTGAGCAGGGGGCACTGCGTACAGTCCCTGCTTAATTAAATCAATAAACCACGAATGCAGACCTGGCCACAGGCCAGCACTTTACGGCGCACCACGCTGAGGAAGGACTGAATTAACAGCTGCGGCAAAGCAGGAAGACGGGAGGCAGTGAGGCTGAGGAGGAGGAGGAGGAGGAGGGAGAGGAGGCAACCTGGAGGGATGCTCTCTGTCCACACCACAGTCCTGTCCAGGCACCACCCCCTAGCGTCCTCTTTCCTCTTTCAGGGGCTCCTCTTCCCCTGCCCAGACTTAGCTGTAGGAATAGCTATGCTGTCAGTCATTCACATCATAGTGAGAACTTGGCTGCAGAGATGCCTTGACTGCACCTCAGTTTGAGGATGAGGAAGTCGGGGTCTGAAGCACAGGTGGCCCAGGGCATCATCATCTGTGTGATGACCTTCACAATGCACAGCCTCTCTTGCACCTGAGTCTTGTTGTCCTTACACAGCACAGGTGAGATCCCAAAGCACCCGACTTGGAGGGAAAGAAAAGCGTGTGTTAGTGCCAGGCTGGCCCATGGCAGCTACCAGAGGATCCTGCCCTGCCTTTTTTCTTCAGTGCTTTTGGCACCAGCTAGAGCCCTAGCAAGCAGCCTGGCATTATCTCTTTGCTGGGCCTCATTTTCTCCATCTGGATGACAAGAGGCTCAGAATCCATTGCCATGAGTAACTCTCCAGTGTGGGTATCGCATTAGGACCCAGCCAGGGGCCACAGTCAACCACATTTGGAGCCAGTACAACACCAGCCACCACCACCCTGCTGGAGGCCACGGGACACCCTAGGAAACCGAGGCACAGAGACATGAAGGCCAGGCTGTGCTTCCAGCCCAGGTATGTCTGACTCCAAAGCCTGAGCATTTTTTTTTACCTCTTCCTCTGGAGGTGAGAGAACTGGCCGTATGGGCTGGGGCCGCAGTCGGATCTGCAGCCACCATCCCTCAAGGTGCACACCGGCTAGTTCTGAGACAGCAGCACTCAGGAAACAGAGGCCGCCGCTCCAGGCCAAGCTCTGCCAAGTGCCAGCCAAGAACCAGGGCAGGTTCACAGGGCCGATACTGTGAAGCCCTGGCAGAGACGAGTCCTGCGCCACTGGCAGGAGGGGAGGCCCTCCAGGAGGGCAGTGGGAGAGGAAAGGCCCAGTGGCCTGGGCACACCAGGGAGCTCCCAGAGCCAGAAGGGGCGGCCAAGCCAGGCTGGGGACCCCAGTGGTGCCTGAGGGCAGGTCCAAGCGTAGAGAGGCCAATGCAAGCCAGTCCCCTGGGTGTGCTGTGGCCCTCACATGGCTCCTGGAGGCACAGGGAGTCACCCAGCCAGTGACAAGCTATGGTCCCAGAAGTGGCAGGGCCAGGTGGCATCCAGAGGTCCCCTGCCCTGACTTCCTGCTGCCCCCACAGACACTAAGGGGTTGTGATAAACCAGGTGGAACTCAGGCCTGCAGGGATCCCAGGCACATGCGCCAACAAGGAGGTCAAAGGCTGAAAGCGAGGTTGAGTCAACCGCAGAGCAGAGGACAGGGATGGAAGTTTCCAAGCTCTGCCCTCAGGAGCCCGCGAAAGGCTGGACTTGGTGGAGTCCTGGACAGCTGTGTCTTCCTCTGGGCTGTGTCTTCTGCCCAACATACCTGCTACTGATATAGGTGGTCAGGGAGCCCTCAGGTAGCCACAAGACTGCCCCCTTTTCAGTCCCCTCAGTGGTCACATGGGGTCCTCCAAGGAGGTGCTATGGAAGCTGGGGAGGGCAGGGGGAGCTGGCAGATCATGGTGCGGTTTGACACCAGCCCGAGGATGGGGCCGGAAAGAGGTGGGGAGGACCAGCCTCAGCCAGGTAGAGGGGGTCCCCTGGCAAAGGCAGGGCACTAAGGTACTCCAGCAGCCCTCAGCTGAGCCACAGGCCAGGGCAGCCAGGGGCAGGGAGGCAGAATGTGGTACAAATGCCACAACAGCCTCTGCAGGTACACAGCATGCCCCCCCTGGAAGCAAGGTATGGGGTGCCCCCACGGTGCCACACTGGGCTCCCAGGGTCCTTCTGCACTGTTGGTAGACTCACCCGTGTGCCCGGCAGGAGCATTCCAGGGAATGTGCACCCCTCACCTCATCTCTGCCCCTCCTCCCTCCCCAGGAGCCCAGCTCTGCACGGCGTTCTAGTTGATCCCAAGAGCTAAAGTCAGTGCTACTGGCTGGAGGGTGGGTCTCAGGTCTGCCCTGCCCCAGATGTGTCCCCTGCACATGCAGATGGAGCACTGGTCCTGCCAGGCTGCAAAGCGAGTTCCAAGTGTCCAGTCATCCCCAAATGGTCCCCACCCTCAGCACCCGGGGGTGCCTCTGCGATGCCACCCTCCACAGGGACAACCACCCAGGGAGGGGGATGGGGCACACAGAGCCCCAGTTCTCTCCCACTCCAGATGTTCATTATCAGGCATCAGCAGAGCCCGAGCGATCAGCCCACCTGGCCCAGGGCAGTGGATGGGTGGGCTCCGGCTAAACAGAGACCCTCAGACATTCAGCTGTGGTTCACTGTGAGCAGCAGCGTCACCATGACCGCTGGAGTCACCTCAGAATGGAGCCCCTTTCCGGTGTGGGCACCCCAGGAGCAGAGACATTCGGTGGATGGGGGCACCTCCTCCCAGAAGCCGCTGGCCAGCTCCAGTGTGCTCAGCATCTGGGCACTTCCAGGCCACCTACCTCCCTGCCTCTTCATTCCATAGCACGTGCCAAGTGCGTGCTCTGAGCCTTGTGCTGAGCTCAGTTCTGATCTACAGTTCTGGGCAGAACAATAGGTGCGTGGGTGAGTGCCCAGCAAGGTCACCTGCCACCCACGCCATGGGCTCTCTGAGAGGCTACCTACCAAGGTAGGGCTGGCTGAGCAGAGCAGGGGTGTGAGACCCTGGGGGCTTGCAGCTGCTGCTGTATCATCAGAAAAACCTGAGAGAAACGGGCCAACCTAAGAAGGACTTTGGAGGCAGACAGGTGGGTGTGATAGCAAGGAAGAGTTGGCCCGGGGGGACCAGGTTTCTGAGCAGCAGGGAGGGCTGGCTCTTCATACGCTGAGTTGCCTGGGTACTCTGCCTCCCTCCCCTATTGCACAGGTTTGCTTGGAGGATTAAGTGAGCTACTGTGCAAAGAGTAATTATAGCTGTGCCTAGGATGAGGCAAGCCCTCCGTGACAATGGGCCTTCTTAGCGTCGTTGTTAAAAAATAAATAAAAAGTGAAGATGGATGGATGGATGGAAGTGGAGAGAAAAGCATTGGTTCCCACATCCAAAGATGAAGGACAGAGGCTGAATTTAGTCTGGAGCTCAGATTTTGAGTGTCTCCACGGGGTCTCCTTCTAAGAATGTCTGGGGCAGCTGACGTGCAGGCCTAAAGTCCAGGAGCACACACAGGGCTGGTGTTGGAGAATTCTCAGCTATGGGAAAGGAGGACAGGATAGGGCAGTGAGGTAAGAGGGGCAGGACTGGGAGGCAAACTCCTGAGCCCTGGCCAGGCAGCCTGGAGCCTTACTCGAGTCAAATAACTTCAGTAGTGAAAAACTATCAGCTCGCATAACTGAACACCACGCTCAGGAACAGTTGGGTCCAAGTACTCAGGGGAGGTCCAGGAACCTCCTGCTACCATTAGGTTTACTTTCCTGCCTGTTGACCTGGCCCTCAACCTTTTCCTCCAGCAGCCTCCCCAACCCCCCAGGAACCAAGATGCCCAGGCAGCTCTGCAAGGAAAGGTCAGTTCCTTCCAACCAAGAACAAAGATGCTTTGCTATCCAGCCAAAGCCTGGGTGGGGTTCACCCTGACCAGGTCTGGTCATAAGTACACCCTAAAGCCATGAGATGGGCCAGTCCTATCGAACAACAGAGACTGAACCCAGTTTGGGGTGGGGTGGGGAAGTTAAGGAAGATCCCCAAAGAAGGAAGGGTGCTCAGCAGGCAACACCATAGCTGGCCACGTCATAGCCAATACCCAGAGCTAAAGGAAGGGCCAGGCGGGCACCCACAAATGCCCATCTAGCACTGTAGGAGGACCTCAGTGTGATGTCATGGACACCCAGAAAGGACGAAGCTGCTGCCCCAAAGAATCCACTAAGCCACCAATGGTCTTCCTGTGGCAAGAGTGGGCATGCAGACCAACTGCTGCCTGGGGCAGGGGGCATCTGGACAAATAGGTGCAAGAGGGGACCTCAGGGGAGGAGGAGAGAGGGGAGAAGGACAAGGACAGAGGCACAGGATGAAAGCAGCAGGGAGGAGGCAGGCAGGACAGGGGAACCTGGGGAGGGTGGGACAGAGCTGGGGAAGGCAAGGACAGCAAAGAGGAGGATGAGAAAGAGGAGAGACAAAGAAAAAGGAGGGAGGAGGAGCCCGCGCTGGCTGCCCTTCCTCCCCTCCCCCAAGGCCGAAAGTTAAAAATAGGCCACGCAGGGAGAGGAAGACAGAATGAGAGCAGTTGTGTGAAGAGAAGAGGCTATGCAGCCGGACCTGGAGGAAAGTCCCCGCAGGCCGCACGAGGAGAAAGATGACAGCGAAGAGGCCGTTGTCCTCCTGGCCCAGACCTGACCAGGACCCCACACCGGCAGCCGGAGGGGGGGAGAGAGCGGAATTATGCCCCGCCTCACGCCCTGTGCTGTGCATGTGTGGCTCCAGCCCTTGCTGGGGGTCAGCCACCGGGGAAGGTGCGATCACCTGCGGAGGCAGAGACAGAGGGTGGGAAGAGGCAGGGCGCACCAGCTGGCTCCCGGACACCACAGAGGACCCAGCCTAGGAGTGTCCTGCCCATGCCAACACAGTGTCCAGTGGGGACAGAGAGCAAAGGGCGAGAGGACAAGAAAAATAAAGCAAGTTCGTACATCCTCAGTGCCTGGCCGCTCCCTGCACTGGCAGTTCCAGTGGGGACACTGAGATCTTAGCCTGAATCTTAGCTGCCCTGGCACTAGGGACCCGAGAGAAGTCTGCGCTGAGAAGCAGGAGAACAGGGATTTCCCAGCCAGCCCCTCCTGGCCCTGCCCACGGGCTGACCGCCCCTGCGGGAGTGTTCTTGTGACCCCGCACCCTCCTGGCATCTCCTACGCACACGGCTGTGGAGGGGCTAATTAGTGGCTGGTTTGCAGAGGCGAAGCCCTGCATCAACACCTTTGAGAGTTCTCAGCTCAGAGCCCCGAGGACGGGCAGCAAGGAGCTGCGCAGGCTGCACGCCTGCCCAACTTCAAGGCTCGTGACTGTGCCAGCCTCCAGCGTGATTACTGGATGTTGTTCATAATCGTAGGCTTAAGGATGACTTTTCTTCCAAGTATCTGAAGTTGTTCTCATTTCGTTTTGCTTTGTTGCCAGGAGGTTGGTATCACCACAGAGAGAACCACCTGTCTCCATTTTATGAGGCCCAGAGAGGTTAGACCACTTGTGCAGGGCCACACAGCACTCCTGCAGCCCAAGCAGGACCCACTATCTGGAGACTTGGGAGTTCTATCCCCTGCTCTCTGGCCATCACAGGGCAGGCTCACTGCTCTGTTGTTCTGAGGTTTCTTTGCAGATTTGACCCCATTTGACCAAGGCATGGCTAGTGGAACTGTTAGTGTTATGTGGTCCCAGAGAAAGGAAGTGATTTATTGAAGGTTGAATCTGGGCCTCTGGATTCCCCACCCAGCTGCCCATCTACTTCGGCTACACTGGGGAGGCCCTAGGGGGAGCACCAAGGTGGACCTCAGGCCCTGAGGGGCTGAGGCTGGCACTGGGGCACCCAAGGGCCCAACCTCCTGTGGACTTGCCAACCCCCAACCCTGAAAGTCCCACCGCCACAGGCTCCATCTCTGTGCCCTGAGCTAGCAGGCTGTCAACATGCCCACTGCCCTATGCTGCAAATCTGTCCCCACACTGATGTCCCGTGGGAATCCTGAGAAGACCTCCCCACCCCAGCAGCCCGGGCTAGTGTGAGCAGGCAAGCCCCCCACCCTCAGGGAAGCTGGCCAGCCCCACTATCCAACCTGAGGACAGATGCGGAACTCCTGTGGGGGGCCAAAGAGAGACAGCGGATGGGAAATAGGAATTCCCGCTAAGGAAGCCTTACAGTGAGTAATCAGAGCAGCCAGGTCAGCCCAGGAACCCCATTCTGGGTGATGGGTGTGAGCTGCCTGCACAGCAGACCCTGCAGGGCACAACCACTTAGCTGGGGCCCCAGTCCCCGCGTCCCCTTCAGCCTGCATGGGTCAGGCCTCAGGTGGGATCCAGTGAGGAAAGGTAGGGAGAGGGAGGTGACACGAAAGCTGTCCATAAAATTGGCAGGAATCCTGTGCATCATCCTTGGCTACAGGGTAGGGAAGGGATCCCTGTGTCCAACACTGTCACCTCCACTGCCCGTGGGCACCTGTGGCATCACCCAAGCAAGGACACCAGGCAGACAGCTCCTTCCCCGCCCCTCATATCCAAGCCAGCACCAAGTTTGGCCAGAGCGGCTGCCTAACAGCCAGGCGCTTCCCTCCCTACTCCCTAGGCTGAGGTCCCCTTTCTGCGTTCCCCAGGCTGAACATCCCTGACCGCTGAGCTCCCGGGGTCTGGAGCCAGGGCTTTGGGAGCACTGGAACTTGAATGCAGGCTCCGTGATTCCTGCTACGTGGCTCTCAGCACTGCAGTCAGTGGCTGCTTCTCAGCTGCTGGGCGAAGACAGAAGCTCCTTCCTGGGACCTCGTGAGGATGACTAGGAGGATGCTGCATCCCCTGCCTTCCTAGCTCTGCCACAGTCAAGCTCAGGTCCTCCTTGCTTTTCTTCCAAACCCTCCCCAAGACCTCTGGGCTGCACACCTCCCTCCATCCGGGTCTCCCTCTCCTTCCTCCCAGGCCAGTCTCCCTGCAATGCTCATCTGATCTGGGGTGAAGTGAGGCATGCTGTGATCATGGTGATCCAATTACGGTTTTATTTTTTAGGGTTCCTGGGTTTCAGAGACACACACAAAATGTATGTATGTGGGGCCGGGGAGATAGCTCAGTAGAACAAGTGCTTGCCTGGCAAGCATAAGGTCCCGAGTTCAATCCCCGGTTTAAAAAAAAAAAAAATGCACGTGATGTGACAGTGTTTGGATTCAAAGTGGCTCAAGGGTGGGGAGGAGTGGCCAGGGGCAGAGCTGGACAAGCCCAGCCAGGTATGGGTTGTGAACTGGAGGGCAGGTCTGTGGGAAGCAGCACTCAAGTGTCTACTTCAAACGACAAAGACCTGGCAGTGCACAAATTTGCCTCCATATTTAGATGTACTATGAATGGCTCACAATACAAAGGGGTGTGTGTGTGTGTGTGTGTGTGTGTGTGTGTGTGTGTAGGCTAAAGGGAGCTCTGTCAGATTTGCCTGCTGCTCCAGCATGGAGCTCCTGGGGTGCCACCACCCTGTCCTTTGTGTTTCTGGATGCAGACCCTCGGCCAGCCATGCCTCCTCGCCCCCTCCTCTGTCCCTCACCTCAAGAGGCAGCGCCCGTGCCCTTGTCACTGGGGAGGACAACGTCTAGCTCGGTGGTCTAAGCACCTGCCTGGCAAGTGCAAGAATCTGGGTTTGATCCTCGGTACCGCATGCCGAGCCGACCCCAAAACCAGCATGGTGGCACATGCCTGTAATCCCAGCACTGGAGAGGCTGAGACAGGAGGATCACTATGAGTCTGAGCTGTGTAGTGAGACCCTGTATCAAATAAATAAATAAATAAATAAATGATTTTTTAAAAAAAGAATCCTCCCCATGCTGACAGATCGCCTCCTGCCTCAGAGGAGCCCCCATAGTCCCTGCAGCCTGGGACGCTGATGCTCAGGAGACTGGCCCTGATCTTGGAAAGGTCACACCTAAAGCCAGACTTAAGGGTTGCAGCATCCCTAAGGATGGGGTATGGTTTCCTAAGGGTGTCCTGCCCCCTGTTGGTGGAAAGAAGCATTGCATGGCTGGCCGGGTGTGATGTGAGACTCCAGTTCTGGTTGGAGGTCCTCCTGCCTGGATCAGAGCCAGACACTAAGCCAGGGGGCTGCAGAGGGATGGATGACCTAACAGAAGCCCGCAGGGCCTGTCACCACTGCTTCCTCAGCCTCCTCAAGTCTTCCAAGGACTCGCCTTTGGGGAACATACCACCCATCCGACCTGCTGGCCTTTGCTCAGGTTGCCCTCTCTCGTGGGGTGGTGTTACCCCCTCACTCCCACCCACCCACCTCTGCTTGGTCACCTCTAGGTCAACCTTAGCACATGCACTAAATACCTCCCACTAGGGAGACCCTCACCGGCACCCGCATGGACGGTTCTGCTGTGTCTCTCTGCTGCAGCACGGCCTGTGCCCTCGGTGGCAGCACTTTTCACCTGTAGTGTTGGTGTGACCACCTCCCTCCCTAGGCAGGAGGTCCCCAAGAGAAGACCGAAGGGCCATGGCCCCTGAGGAACGGCAATGTCTAGCTTCTACCATGAGCCTGCTTAAGCCCCTGCTGCCCGGGGATCACGGGCTGACTCCTCAGAGCGGAAGACTTGGTGGCTTTCCCCCCTAAGGAAGAAGCCGAGACTTGACTGCTGATGCCCAGGCCCAGGCCGTCCAGTGCATCAGCCGTGGTGGCAGCTACCCACCAGCAACCCACGAGTTGTGCTCAGTTTTGATTGATCTTAATCTGTACCTAAATGCCGATCCAATAATTTGGGTTTGCAAACCTACTTTTTCAGCCACATATTTTACAAAATCTAAATACAGAGCCGAGTATTTCTGATGAATAGTTAGTGTCCAGGTTGAGATAGGCCATAATCATGAGATGCATACTGGATTTCAGAACCACACTCTGAGAAAAGAATGTACTGTAGCTCAGTTTTATAGTGATCATACATTGAAATGATGACATGTGGGGACATGTTGGGTTAAACAAGACTAAAGTAAGAGCCACTTCATGTTTCCGTTTGTGGTTTTTCAATGTAGCTATTGGAATATCTAAGGTGTGTACATCGCTGGCATTGGGGCTCCTGTTAGAGTTCCACTGGGCAGGACCAGTCATCCTGGCTTTCTCAGCCGGTTTCTGAGTTATCTGGGGCTGGATGGTGTTCTTGCAGGGCACTTCCCCATGTCCTGCAGGGTGCTAAGTGGCACCCTTGGGCGGCATCCCTAGATGAGCGTGACCCCCGCCTCCAGTAGTGAGAACCAAAAAGGTCTCCAAAGATTACCAACTGTCTCCTGGGGTGGGGAACACCATCATCCCAAATGAGAACCACTGTCTTTGGCTCATGTGTTGGACACTCATATCCCTTGGGGGGAAGAGCCACTGGCACTGGGGGTGGCAGGAGGAGAGCCGACGCTGTGGAAGGCTCTGTGGGCCTGGGGAGTGGACTCGCCAGGCAGGGCCTAACCATTCATTGTGCTTGCCCCTCCCTGAGGCCACACATCCTTGGGAGAAGTGCAAAGAGGGTCCCTGAGGAGCAGCCTCCTTTGCTGAGGACAGCGACCTTCTTTGGGTCACCTCCCTCAGGCTGGGTGCTGGTGGAGCTGCCACCTCCACACAGGAGCTCTGGGAAGAAGCTCCCAGGGTGAGAATGTGACAATCAGTGGAAGTTCCACACTGACAGTGGCACCATGGGCCACAAAGGCAAGGACAGCAGCCAGAGCGAGGGCACTGTCTGGCTCCTAGAAGTCCTCCCTTGGGGCTATGCAATGTCTGGGGCCCATGAGCCATCTCAGGAAGTGTGGAAGGAGACCCCCAGACACAGACTGCATTTCCAGCCACTTTGGGGACAGAGGGCTCTGTCCCATTTGAATTTGAGAATCTTGTAACACCACTTGCATCCCAAGAGTGAGAAGCCTTGAATCTGTGTCACCATCTCCTTGCCCACATCCCTGCATGCAACGTGGCACTTAGAATGTGGCAATCAAAGAGCACTTGAAGCAGGAAGGAGGGGAGGCAAGGAAGGGACTTGCTGAGGGGACAGTGTGCGTAAATGGGCCGGGGGAAGCTCAAAGGCTCTGCCACACACAGCAGCCTTAACAGGGTTGGTGGCTCCCACAACTGCCACCAGAAATACTCTGCTCTTCTCAGGGGCCCTTCCACGTGGGACAGGCATGCCTGGGTCAAAGTCCCTCTAATCCACTGACAAACATTACAACTCAATAGAAGTCCATTCGCCAAGTAGAGACGAGCTCACATATCAAAACCCACACCTCTCCCACACACCCGGCAAAGGCCAATTAGAAATGTAATGGGAGAAACATCCCGTGCCCAGTGCCAACCCAGGCTGTAAAAAGCCTCAGAATAAACTTAACGAGAAATGCCCGCGTCCTATATGAGGAACACGATAAAACTTTACCGAAGGACATAAAGAAGGCCTGTGTAAATGGAGTGATATATCTTGCTCCAACAGGGGGAAACTTGATAATATGAAGATGTCAATTCTCCCCAAATTAAATCTATAAATTCAATGCATTCCCAATCAGATTCCTAAAGGGATTTTTATAGAACTTGACAAGCTGATTTTAAAACTCATCTGAAAGAGTAAACAAGCAAGATGAGGCAAGAACATTTTGAAAAAGAAGGTTGAGATGAAACTTGACCTGCCGGATATCAGAATGAACTATAAAGCCAGGGAAATTAAAATGGGGTGGAGCTGAACACATCAAAGGGACAGAATACAGAAACCAAAAGACGAGGATTACGGGGAGGAGCGTACCAAGAAGGTAGCATTTCAGATGAGAGGTGCAAGGGTAGACTATTCAATATTGGTTTTTTTTAATGTATGTAGTACAGAATCTACAGGGTCTACAGGGTCTCACTATGGAGATCAGACTCATAGCGAGCTTCCTGTTTCCAGCCTCCCAAGTGCTGGGATTACAGGCTCACGCCACCATGCCCAGTCTCAATCACCGGCTCAGCACACCCTGGGGCAGGGCCGGCACAGCATGCCAGGGATCAAACCCCCAGCTGCTGCACTCTGCCTAAGCAGACACTTTAGTCCACTGAGCTATCTGGCCAGCCTATTCGATGTTTTAACAAAATCATATGGGATGATGGTTTAGTCATCAGGAAAATGGAATGACAATACCAAAAGTAAGGCCCAGAGAGAATTCTCTTTCTTATTCCACCCCTTCTTCTATTCTTCGTGATACCAGGGACCAAATCCAGGGCCTGTCACGTGCTAGCTCTGCACACCCCTGCAGCACTATACTCATAGCCCTTACCCATTTTTAGCAACTGTAAAGGCATTAGAGGGCAATGCAGACCAATATCTGCTGTCATGGGTGAGGAAGGCCTTCCTAACTGAGACAGGAACCCATAAATGTAAAGAAAACGTCAGACAAACTTGGCTACTTGAGAGTTAAACACTTCTCTGTGGTAGTAAGCTGAAAAGCAAATTAATCTTGGAGAGAATATTTAAACATAGGTCATAAACAAAAAGGTATTATTTTATAAATCCATAAGAAAAGAAGGAAGCAAGGGCCAGGGAGATGGCTCAGTAGGATAAGCGCTTGACTGGCAAACACAAGGATCTGAGTTCAATCCTCGGTTCCACCAAAAAATAAAAAAATAAATAAAAAAGAAAAGAAGGAAGCAGAAGAAGGCAAAACTTCAGAGAGACAGTGAAGCAGAAGAAGACAAAACTCCAGAGAAAGACAGTGAGGGGATGAGGGAGGAAGGGCCTTGATCCTGTAGATGGCCGAGGAGTTGTGCTGGGGACCCTTGGGGACCGTGCACAGTGCAGGGAGCTGGCCAGCATTCGTGTGTCGATGCTGACACCTAGGACCCTGCAGTCTGTCTTCTCTGGGCAAAGGATGTCCCCAGGCACAGAGAGGTAGAAAGGCGTGCTGCGAAGGTGACTCTAGGGACAGGGAGGACAGGTGGTGATGCCAGGCACTCGGTGTGGAATAACTCATCCAGCCAACGATCCTACGGAGATGCCATTATTATTACCTCTGTATTACAGGGGACAAAACCGATGTCCCACGAGCTCCCTGACCTCCAGATGCCTGGACTGAGCAAGCAGGAGAGGTGGGCCTCGGAGCAGGCACACAGCCCGCTGGGGTTGGGGTTACTCACACCTTCCCATATGGTTCTGTTCTTTTTACTTTTTAAATGTTTTGCATTTTTAGCTCTGTATCTGACAAAGTTTAGTGCTACATGAATGGTATATTGACACAGTTGTCATTTGTCAAACAGGGCTCCTCTGATGTGGAACACGGCGTACATTCAGTGCCTAGTGGCCATGTCCGCTACTAAATAAGAACACACACACGGGCCTGGGAAGTGCTTGGTGAAAGGTATAAAGTACAGGGCAGAGTGCCAAACACTGTGCCGGGGAAGAAAACAGATGCAGAAAGAGACCGAGCACAGGCTGGGTGGGCTGGGGTGGGCTCAGCAGTGCAGAATCCTGGAGAGGGTTGGGGTGCTGGAAGTTAATGAAGCCTGAGCCCCGAACTCTTTCCCTGAATTTGACCCGTCCAGAGAGCAGCCTGTCACGTGCTGTTGCAAATTTTGAAAAGAAGGGTGCTTTAAATGCCATCAGCACCCTTGTCTTTGGCTCCTTGTCTTTGTGCACCACAACTTTCTCTATGCAACCTGGATGGAGTCAGAGGAGAGGATGGGCATGCTTGGGAACCTGGCTAAGGGACGCTGGAGCTTGGGCTAAGGAGGACACATTAATGGGATTCTTAGTTACTGCCACATCAAGTTAAGTTATTGTTAGACTTTCTGGTTCTAGGAATGCCTTCCAGGAATATTCCCCCTTACAGGCTTTGTCCAGTGGCTGCCAGCGGAAGAACATGTGGGTAACCGAAAAAGCAAGGCCCCGGATGCACACAGCCAGCAACCCTGAGAATCTCTCCCAGTCAGCAGATATAGAATACCGGTAAGCAATTTCCTTTTGATTAATATCTAGTCAAAGATAATATCTGTTCTCTCCCTGCTAGGAATATTCCCAATAATATATTCAATTACAGCACACTGTAATTTTTTCTTTTAATTGCACAAATAGAACTTACCAGAACTTCATTCTCCATCAGGTCTAACCAGCAAGCACATTGTGTGTGAGGCAACAGGTAATTCATCCACACTACTGATAATAAAAATAATGTCTTCTAGCATGGTATCCAAATTTATCTTCCTGTGCTCTCTTTTAAAATGCTGGTCTGAAACCATCATTACAATAAGAAGTTGTCAAAACATAACCAGTCTGTAGGAAATGAGAATTGTTATAGATGTGTATCAGGTGAGTTCTTTTATATTTGTGGTTCATTGTGACTTCCTTTCTCCTCCTGAATAAGTATTTACATCAGTGCTTACGACTGCTTGGTAGTGTAGGATTTTTCTTAAAGAAAGCCTCTAAAACTGCAGAAGCATCAGGTTTATACAAAATCCCCATCTGCCCCAATACCTTGGAAGGGGCATTTTAACAGAGAGAAGAAATTCTAGGGGTAGAATATGATGATCAGGAGGTGACCCAAATCAGCCTGGGTATTGCTAACCTCCACACTCAGCTAGGGACCTCGGAAGTCCCTTTGGGACACAGTGGTCTTTACCCCGACCACACCCTAGAGCCTCACTCAGCCCCGGGCTGTGTAGCCTAGTGGGTGAGCTCCCCTCCAGCTGGGCCAGCTTCCAGCTCCACCAGGGGCGCAGCTCCTTGCTCTAGCTCTTCATGTACAGCTGCAGCGCCCTGCTTTCCAGACACGTGGTAGACCCAGCAGTGCCTGTTGGGATGGGCGCAGCCATGTACGCTAAAGCTTCAGGGGTGACCGCCACTCTCTCACCCCACATGTGCAGTGGTCGTGCAAAAATGCAAGAGAAGGAACCTCCAGTCTTGGCTCTTGTCTGACTGTGGTGGACAGAGCCCCCATAACCTTAATTGGCCACACTGTAAGAGAAGGAAAGAAACTGTGTTGAGCTAGAGATTTGGGGTGACTTACTGCTGCAGTGTAAACCATCACAACCTACGAGGCATCAGAAGAGGATGGGGCCAGGGAGATCGCTCAGTAGAACAAGTGCTTCCCTGGCAAGCCCAAGGGCCTGAGTTCAATCCCTGGTTCTACCAAAAATACCCTCAGACGAGGGGCTGAGGCTGCTTCTTCCCAGCAGGGGGCGCCAGAGTACCTCTTCTATGTCCGATTCAAACAGCAAAATGTGACTCAGAATCAAGACAAAGCCCAGGACGGCAAAAGGGACTCAGAGGGACAGTAGGAAGACAACAGGCGTTCCACTGCTGTAGTTAAACTGCTTTGTCTTAGCCCTCCACGTCCAACTTGCAAAGATGGGGACAGAAGAGCGCATAAATACTCCCATTGGAAAGACAGGCCGCGGAGGGCACAGGCTGCTCTCTAGCGCACAACACCTCTGCGCTCCGAAGGTCGCTGCTGACGCTGCTGAAGGGACGCTGGCCCAGCCTGCTTCCTGGGAGTCAGGCTCCGAGGCTCTGGCTGCAGAAAGCTGAGCTCTTACATCCAATTTCTCCCCGGAAAAGGAGAGAGGCCCGTGGACCCCTTTCATTCTGAATGGTCTCTATTCATCTTCAGATTAAGCTAGTAGCAATATTACCCATAAAATTGTATTAAAATTTTTATAAAGTTCCCACGGATCTTATAGAGGTTTATTCTATTTGACAGAAGTCTCTTCAAGGGAGGACTTTCTCTGCCTTGGCTGGGAGTCAGGGGTCACAGAATACTTCAGATTTTTAGTACCCCCCCCCCAAATCTGGCACAATGGGTCTGAGTAGCCTCATGAACATCCATACACGTCCTGTCTTTTACCTGAAAGCCCCTATGACACAAAGCCTGTTCTTCTCTTTTATTTTGAAAGAGTTCTTACTAAGTTTCTTAAAGCTTAGGCTGGCCTTGAACTTGTAATCCTCCTGCCTCATCTTCCTGAGTAACTGGGATTACAGGTGTGTGCCACCATGCTGGGCTGCACGAAACAATTTTAAAGAAGAAAATGAGGAAATTATTATTGGAAGAAAACAATTCAGGAAGACTTGTTTCTTTAGTATCCTGCAAGAGACAAAGGCATCTATGATATTTTCTATCAGTCAGTGATAAAACTGAGAAGAGACAGTGCACGAGCTAACAAATGAGTTCAGCGTGAGCAGAAGGTGGAGGAAGTGGGCGGGGGAGACAGCTCAAGGCCGAGGGTGGGGCTCATGGCTCAGCGCCCCCTGGGTTCAATCCCGGGTACTGCAGGGGGGAAATATATTGGGATTTTTTTGGTTTTTAAAAATGTGCAGAGGGCCCGGGAGATGGCTCAGTAGAATAAGCACTTGCCTGGAAAGCACAAGGGCCTGGGTTCAATCCCCGGTTCTGGAAAAAAAAATGTGCAGGGCTGGCAAGATAGCTCAGTGGACTAAGCTCCTGCGTAGGCAAGCGCAAGGACCAGGTTCAATCCCTAGTACCACATGCTGTGCCAACCCCACCACTGGGTGCACTGAGCCAGCCACTGTGATTGGGCGTAGTGGCCCACGCCTGTAATCCCAGCACTGGGGAGGCTAAAAACAGGAGGATCATTGAGTACGAGCTGTGTAGGAGACCCTGTGCCAAATACATACATACATACATAACTATAAAAAGAATATTGCAGGATGTGTCCTTTGGGGTCTGGCCTTTGTCTTCTAGATAGTATTTCTGAGGCCCATCCATGTCGTTGAAGGGAACCAGAACCTGTTCCTTCACAGCGCTGCCTACTATTGCAATGCACCCGACTGTTTATTATCCATTTGTTGAGAACAGGGGGCTTGTTTCCAAGAATTGTGGTCCTAAACCTCAGCACACAGGTTTCTGCGTGGATGTGCTGCTATTTCTCTTGGAGGGAATGCTGATAAGTAATGGAAGCACAGATTTAACTTCCTAAGAAACCACCAAGTCGTTTCCTAAAGTGGCTCAACCAAGCTGTGTGCCACCAAGGATGAGAGTTCCCGCCACTCAGCACCCTCATTAGCACATGATGCCAGGTGGCTTCTTTTCTGGTCACTCTGGCGGTTCCCTCGATGGTCCCTGGAGGCGGGGGTCTGCACAGGCTCCCTGTCCTCTTGCCACTGGGCCTGCTCCTGGTGCTGGGTCAGTGCAGACAGAGGGTGGGCGGTTGCCACACACACTGAGGGTGCTCAGCCTCCTGCTTATCCTCCCGTGGGTGACCCTGACTTGCACCAGGCGGGTCCCGAGGTGTTTGCAGCTCTTCCCTAGTGCTTCCGGCTTCTGATGGAACTGGCATCGGATGCTGGGTGCCGACTGCTCCTTGTGCCTCCCCCAGCCCAGAGGGCTTCTGCTCCTAGCAGACATGAAGTTACATGTTTCTATGCCCTGGAGTGGCAGGGCTTGTTGGCCTCTTGATTCGAGCTTCCTCAAAGCAACTCACTGAAAAAAGGAAAAAAAAATCTTGGCCTCGGTGCATTGGGGTCAAGATAGGAGAACGGGGCCTGGTGTTTTTTCATAGTAGTGGCAGCAGCCACCAGACCCCCCAGCTGGACCTTCCCAGGAGCCTCTCTCCTCTCTGGCCTGCCACCTTCTCCAGTGCACAAGAGCCAGCAGTGTCACAGCTTCCTGCCGTGCCAGACTGCGAGGCCAGCTCACACAAGGCTTCCAACAGTTTGTGAAAACTGAACCCATTTCTTGCCAGCCTCTCACGAAGGCAGCCGCTTGCTCCCAAGTGCTCAGAGCAAGCTACGGGCACCACCTCCCTCCCCCTGGGGGCCCGCCCCTCACTGCTCCCTGTGGAGTTCAAGTTTCCTGGCTGCCCTGTGACCTGAGCTCCTGGCTCCCGGGTGAGCTCAGCAAAGGGGATGGTGTGGTAGGACAGTCAGTCTTTTGTATCTGTGGATTCCACATCCGCTGAGTCATCCAACCAGGGGTCAAAGTATTTGGAAAAAACAATTTGGAAAACTCTTTGCATTTGGCCTGAACGCATGTGGGCTCTGTCTTGTCATTACTCCCCAGGATCACAACTATTTATATTGCATTTACATCGTCTCCAGTGTTCCAAGCAATTTAGCAGTGGTTAAAGCGCGCAGGAGGGCTGCACAGGTTCTACGCCAGTGCGCCAGCACTTTGCAGGAGTGATGTGAGCCTCTGAGGCCTTCAGTGCCCACGGGGCCTGACACTGCCGCCCAGGCGCCCTGAGCCCGGCTCCATCTGCACAGTCCCTTGCTGTCGGCAAAGGAGCCATCCCCTTTGCAGCTCTGCATCCTAGGAGGAAGTGGGGAGTCTGTCCTTCAGTCCTTCCCTCCATTTTCTCCCATCATTCTTTGCCCACCTAACACCATGTTTTAAGTTGTTCTTAGGGCAACATCCTATTTCCTGCCAGTTTTAAATTTTTTTTCTATATATCGCTACAGAACAAATCACACCAATATTGAATGCCTTAAACACGAATGTCTCAGGTTCCCAGTGGTTGAGTGGCCTTGCCTGGAATTCCCCACAGGACCACAGGCCCACTCTCAGATGTCTGCTGGGGTTGAAGTCAGCAGAAAGCCAGGCAAGTCTGGGTAGCCACGAGGCTGATCTTCCATGGCTGGCAATGGTGACCTTGCTTTGACCTTGTCTAGGAAGTTGCATGGTAACCTTGGTTATGCAGGTCACACAGGTTAAACATGGGTGAGAATGGCCCATGGGGTGAATCCCAGAAGTCAGAAGTCACTTGAAGGCTACTTGGAGACTGGCTAACCCTTGCCTGACACTATATACAGAGAGGGACTGTTCATATTCAGGTCATAAATCTAACTATAAGGCCAGCAGAAGTAAAAAGAGGACGTAGTACTTAGAACAGAGCTGAGAGAGGATTTGGCCAAGCAAATCTTCAAAAGGACAGCACTGTCAGGGCCAGGGAGACAGCTTAGTAGAATAAGCACTTGCCTGGCAAGCACAAGGGCCTGAGTTCAATCCCTGGTTCCGCAAAAAAAAAAGGACAACACTGTCAAGGCAAAGGAAAAAAGAGAGAAATCTTCTCTACCAAAATATAAGATTTCTACCCATAAAAGGACATCATGGATGAACTCCGTCTACAGATGGCAGGAGACAAGGAGATATTTGCAACATCTAAAAGTGATAGGCAATTAATGTCTAGATAGAAACTCCCACAGAATCAACTAAAAAAAGGGAACTATAAATTCTAAAAATTTGGCAAAGGGTATTAAAAAGCAATTTAAAAACAGTAAGCCCCAGATGCTAACAAGCGTAGGAAGCTATACTCAAAATCACTAGTAATCGGGAAAAAAAATGCAGAATAAATCATCAAGCTCTCACTTGATAGCTATTAGCCTAACAAAAAAAAAAAATGGAAAAACACAGACTATCTCAGTGTGCGTACGTGTGTGAGGGGCACAGGGAAACGAGGCGCCTCACACAGGGCAGGGGCAGGGCGGGGGCAGCCACTCCAGACCACACCTGGAATTATTTTGATATACACACTCAGGGGAAGTGCCAGCTTTACGTCAGTTGTGCATGTGCTTCAACTGTCTAGAACCGTCCCACAGGACCTGGAGCCACTAGACCACATGGTCAGGGCAGCATCTTTCTCTGTGGTTTTGCTGTGAGGGCACGTGTGTGTGCACAAGACCACCTGCTCATGTGTTTGAGGGAGCCCGCGGTGATGGTGACAGAGGCAAGGAGTGGGAGAAAGCCTGTGTGGCTGAGACTGGGAGAACTTTAGGCCACGGTGGATCCACATTGTGCAACATCAGGCAGCATTTAGCATCCTGATTAGGTCTGCATGGGAGAAGGTGGGTGGGTAACGACTCCCCAGGAAGTGCTGTAGCTTAGGACTTGCCTGGTTGGTTTGTTCGTTCTGTGGTACAGGAGCTGGACCCCCTATCTTCACACTAGCTGCATTCCCAGCCCTTTACATACATTTTTTTTTTATTTTGAAACAGGATCTCACTCAGTTGCCCAGGATGAACTGAAGCTTACTATCCTCCCGTCTCAGCTGCTCAGAACGCTGGATCGCAAGCGTGCATCACTAAACCTGGATTACAAGCATGCACCACCAAGCCTGGCTGAAGTGCTCTTTTTAAAAAAAAAATGTCATATGGACTATAATACTACTCATATAAATTTTTAAAAAAATATAGACTAACCAAGAACACATCTTGTAAAACATACACAAACAAAAGTAAACCAGAACACATTAGAGATTATGTTACCAGAGAGAGAAGAAACCCTGCCGTGGGAGAGGCCCTTCATTACCTGACTATTAGACTGTATTCATCAAGAGAATGTAGGACTGATGCCAAGACAGACAAATAGACCTGTAGAAAACCCATACCTGCACCTTCAAATGATTTTTTTAAACAATGATACAAAACAATTCCATGACTATTCATTTGCCAAAACTGAATTTGAATCTATAACCTGAAACTTATTAAAATTTTCTTTTTTTTTTTTTTCGGAACCAGTAAAATTTTCTCTTGAAATAGATCGCAGACCTATATGTAAGACCAAAGATTGTAAAACATCAAAAAACATAGGAGAAAATCTTTCTGACTGGGTCAGGCAGAAATTTCTTAGTTACAACACTAAAATACCAATCCACCAACAAAAGACATATTTCAACAAAATTAAGAACATTTTCCCCTGGCAAGTGCAAGGGCCTGAGTTCAATCCCCGGTTACATAAAAATAAAAATAAAAATAAAAATAAAAATAAAAAAAGAACATTTTCTACTTGAAAGACACAGTAAGAAGAAAAAGAATATCTGCAAAGCATATATTTTATAATACTCCTATATACAGAACAAAAAACTCTCAAGCTCAGTAAGTTAACAAACTAGGCCTACAGTGTCAGCAACCTGGGAAACTGAGGTAAGAGGATTGTAAGCCTAGATGACCTAGCAAGATTTTCTCTCAAAATAAAATTTAAAAGAAGCTTGAGATGTAGCTCAGTGCAAAATCCCTGGCTTTAATCTTCAGTACCACCAAAATTAGAAGCAGGAGGGCTGGTGAGATGGCTCAGTGGAATAAGCACTTCCCTGGCAAGCACAAGGGCCTGAGTTCAACCCCTGGTTCTGAAAAAAAAAAAAAATTAGAAGCAGGAGAGGGACACATTCAATTTTTAAAAAATCTTTTATTTATGTATTTATTTGGTACAAGGTCTCACTAAACAGCTAAGACTCATAGCGATCCTCCTGTCTCAGCCTCCCCAGCGATGGGATTACAGGCATGCACCACAACTCCTGGTTTCAGTGGCTGGCAGGGCACCCCCAGGGTTCCAGGGATGGCATAGTATGCAATATTGGCGATTGAACCTGGGTCCTTGTGCTTGCCAGGCGGGTGTTTAGGCAGCCGAGCTAGCTCCCTAGTCTGACACACTCAATTTTTAATGAGCAGGAAATTGAAAAAGGAAATTCTCTAAAAAGTTTTTATGACAAATAAGCACATGGAAAGAAGTTCAACATCATTCGACATTAAGGAAACTCAAAACCATGAGAAGACGCCGCTCCACACCAGGTAGAATTACAGCTCTTGTCAGTCCTAACAGGGCTGACTGCTCCAGGTGTTGAGAGTGTGGCACTAGCGCTCACACATGGCAAGCGGGAACGTGACAGGGTGCGGCAGCCGCGTGCCGGAGGCCACAGTCCCAGCACTCTGGGAGCCGAAGGCAGGAAGAGCCAAAGTTTAAACCCAGCATGGAGAATTCAACAACCTAGGGAAGCTTTGTCTCAACATAGAAAATAAATAACACTGGAGCTGTAACTCAGAGTGTACGACTTGGATCCAACCCCCAGTATAAATAAATTTAAAAAATAAATAAGATACAACTACTTGTGTTTCCTAAATGTTATAAGCATGCACCGGTCATTTGTCTCAGACATTTCTAGTATTGACTCAAGAAAAATGAAAGCGTAGGCAGGTCGTTAGACCCTAGTAGGTCTGAGGCACAGAGTGGGGGTGCGGGTCCACTTTGGGCCACTTATAGCTAAATGAAGAAACAAAGACCTCAGAGCACAATACACTTACATCCATTCATCATTAGGCCTCGAATCAAATTTCCAGAACACGGCACACAGTATTGCTGGTTACCATAGCCTCCGGCCCTGTGATACCTGAGAAAAAAAACATTCTTTAAAGACGGTCTCAGGGGCCGGGGAGATGGCTCAGTGGAGTAAAGGCTTCCCTGGCAAGCGCAGGGGCCTGAGTTCAATCCCCGGTTCCGCCAAGAAATAAAGAAATAAAGAAAGAAAGAAAGACCGTCTCATCTTCATTCCAATTAATCTTTCGGAAATTTCTTACATGATTAAGGTCCCTGAGAGAACCTGACCACCTAAAAGAGACAGGGGGGAAAAAAACTCAATTTAAAGGTCTGGGGAGATAGCTTAGTAAAATAAGCGCTTGCCTGGCAAGTGCAGGGTCCTGAGTTCAATCCCCAGTTCCGCAAAAAATAAAAAGTAAAATAAAATAAAAGAGACAGGAAGATATTTTGCAGCTCCTAAGTACTAACTTCTAAGAAAAACGTCAGCCAACATTTTGGCCCTAGCCTTCCAAGGTCAATTAAGGCTCAGGACATATGAGAACTTGTACTGTAACGTCATGTAACTCAGTAGTGTCCCAAATTTTCTGATCAAGGAGATTATGGGGCCAAAGAGGAAAGTGATCGGTGATGTAGAGTGTGCCTAAGGAG
>NW_004524581.1:10358662-10359950 GCF_000260255.1 Octodon degus | reverse complement strand
AGGATATCATGTCCGCATCTTGTACAGCAATTAACCACTAGGAAGAATGTATGCAATGTGTTAATTATTGAAACTGTCCTATCAGTTTGGTTTGAAACTGTCTCATTGCTATTTGTTTCTCAATAAAATTATGGAAAAAAATAATTAATACATTAAAAAAAGAGTACATAAAATCTCAAAAGTACAATAGATACTGGGGAAGGGAAAAAATCTGTTCAATGGAAAGGAAAAACTGGGATGGGGAAAAGGACTAAAAACAAAAGTGAAAAAGGTATATTTATATATATATGCAAGATAGCTTGGATAATTGCACTGCTGATTTCTGTTGGGCTAAAGAAAGGAACGGTTAATGCTTAAATTTTTTTTAGTTTTTTCTTTCTCCTTTTTAATTTCTTGTAATTTTTTTTCTCTCCCAATTTTGCAGGTTTATATCTGGTAACCTAACCTTGTATCGTTTCTAATTTTTTTTAAAAATCATTTTGCTTTTTTTTCCTGTATTTTAGGGAAGGGTCTACAGGGTGCTCAGTGTCTACTGGATTAGACTCATAGTGATCCGCCCGTTTACAGCCTCCCAAGAGCTGGGATTACAGGGGCGAGCCACCACACCCAGTCTCAATCGCCCAATCTCAATAGTGCCAACTCTCAGTCCACCTTCTCAGTGGGGGCTGGACCAACACAGCAGACCAGGGGATCGAACTGCCAGCCCCTGAACCTGCTTACAGGCGCTTTAATCCCCTGAGTTATTTGGTCCGCCCTTCATTTTGCATTCTTTAAAAAAAATTTTTTTAAAGCCTCTAATGGGAAATATTTTGATTTGGGTTTTGTTTTTAAATAGCTTAAAAAAAAAATAGTGTCCATTAACAGTGAATTGCTAGAGGCCAGGGAGATGGCTCAGTGGAATAAGCGATTGCCTGGCAAGCTCAAGGGCCTGAGTTCAATGGGGGGGGGGGGGAGTGAATTGCTGAAAAGCCTGTGGTAATATCCATACAAGTAATGCTAGCAGACGGTTTACTTACCAACAGAAGCAGGGGATGATTGATACTGCAACCACACACAGACCTCCAGATACCCGAGTACATGCTATGTAGTTCCATCTACCTAACATCCTAGGAAATCCGGACGGCTCTGCAGTACCTCAGAGCAGGTCCCCGGTTGCCTGGGAGAACCCAGGGAGGGAACGCTCAGGAAGCGACAGGAGGCCTCCAGGGCTGACGGGCACGTTCGTAACCTTGGCCGTGGTGAACTGTTTCACCCGGGAAACGTCAAATTGCGCCCTTCACCTACGTGC
>NW_004524581.1:10353374-10357807 GCF_000260255.1 Octodon degus | reverse complement strand
AATGACTCGGTTTGTCCCATCAGGCCGAGCTTTGGCCCTCCAGGCCGAGAAGCTGCAGCAAACAGCCCTTTCAGGCCCTGGCGCATGGTTGGGAGCGATCAGCGACGGGGGAATTTGGATGGACACTGAGGGCATGGGGAGGGGTACTGAAGCCCCAAACATTCGGGCTTGGGTAGAGTAACCCCTCAGCACGCAGCCCGAGGGTGGGGGTGGGAATCTGAGCCTGATCTGATTTACTAAGCAAATAGGGCCCTTCCCCCTCTGACCCCAGCGCTCAAAGGGTTTGTTGTCCGCCTCGTGCATGGGGCAGGAGAGGCTCTGGAAGATGCTACAAAGAAAGGGAGGCCCCTAAACCCCTAAACTGATGCTGTACCCATCAGTCCTTTGCAGCGCCAAGGAAATAAACAGTGGTTCTGAGGCCTTGGCTGACAGGTGGTTGCCTGGATACAAGGACCCGGCAGCCACCGGAACTGGCCACCCCTGGAGAGACCCGTCTGTTGAGCAGCGCTGTGGATCTCTGCTGCCACTTTTGCAGCCACCCACAGCCAGGACTCAGGCCGTAGAGAAACCAAGCCCCCTCAGTTCAGAGAGCAAGCTCTGGTTCTCAGGAAGGAAGGCTTCTGCTACTACAGATGCCAGCCCTGATGGGCCTCTGATGATTTTAGAAATGCAAATGACATTTGCTTAACAACCTGCTGCTCACTGAGGTAGCCCCTGGGCACTCCCTGGAGGATCTGTAAGGCAAAGCTTCTTAGCCCTCTACCTACAAAGCAGGAGACAGTGCCACAGCCCTCCTCTCATCCCAGGGCATCCAGTCTGTAGTCTGTTTTACAGACTAAATTCGCCCCCCACCCTCCCTTCCAGACCTGATTGGTTTTAAATTCAGCACCCTGTCCCACTGTCCTGAGGTGCTTCTGTCATTGAAGCCCAGGGGTCTGTCCCTTCACCTGGACTCCCCCAGAGGACAGGACTGACCCTTGCTTCCTTGACTGCTCTGAGGGTCTGCACACAGCTAGAACTTTGCTACTTTCAGCTGCCTTGAGAGCACCTGGCACTGCAGGTAAACAGCATGGGGTACTGGGGCTGCCATATGCCCTGGGACCCATTACTGCCCAGCCCCCCAACCTGCCGGGAAACAGAAAGTCCAATAACCTTGGCCTGGCAGCTCCGGGCAGTGGTTGTAATCGAGGATGTAGGAGAGGCAGTGCCAGTGGCTGCCAACAGCAGTGTGGCTCAACCACCTGGAAACCTGCTTTAAATGCTGGACACAGATGCACAGCCTACGCTGAGAACCTGCCTGTGCATCACCCATGGGTGAGCGAGAGAACACCAGAGAGGTCATGTTGCTGCTCCAGGTGTCAGCTTCTCTTTGCAGTGAGGCACGAGGGGTGGACAGGATATGCTAGATCATAAGCAGAGGCAGCCTGCGTGCTTGCGACACTTCCTGCAATGTGGGGTTGTAACACGTTTGATAGAGGCTGGATTTTGCTTTTACTCCCTCATGGATCTTAGCTGTGGGGCCCTCTCCCACGGATTGGCCTTACCCTCCCTTGAGATTTTCTTTCTCTGAGAGGAATGTTAACCCCAAAACTTGACAGCCTTTTGGTGAACATGTGGAGTCCCCACCCCCTGGGGAGGGTGGCACACTGGGAGCTCCTGGTCTATTGCTTAAAGACCCACTGCCCCTTTGATAGGTCACCTGTGACCATCACAGCAGCCCAGAGAAACTCCGCCAAGGGCCTGGGGCCATTCTGACCTATAAAAGGCAAGGCCCTGAGGCCTGGGTACTCTTCATCTTCTAGGCTGGCAAAGCCCACAGGCTGAGCGCTGAGGAGAGGGACCAACTGCTGCCCAACCTGAGGGCTGTGGGGTGGAACGAGCTGGAAGGCCGCGATGCCATCTTCAAGCAGTTCCACTTCAAAGATTTCAACAGGGTATGTTGGGGAGGGGACAGCATGCAGCCTCTTTCCCAATTCAAGTCCAGGGGGCCAAGGCTGGCTGACCACACTAATCCAGTCTATGTGGGAAATTCAGTTCCCTGCATAACTGGTAAGGGTCAGGAAGATGGGTTAGGGCCTACCCTGCCTAGTACCTTAAGAAACAATCTTCAGAGGACATGGTTCAGGTAGCAACCAGGTGTATATCAATTGACATTTTAATGGACAGCCAAAAGGTTGGCAAGACTTTAACGTCCTGTGCTCTTCACCTTGCTAGCAATCAAATGAGACATCCTCTGAGCTGCAGAGACAACCTCTAGGACAAGTACCCTGGGAAAAGGCCGAGAGCCAGGGACCATTCCTGTGGGAAGCAAGTCTATCCTCCTGTGTCTGGGGTAGTCCCAGTGGCCCTAAAAAGGTACCCGGGCATCTCTTGTCTCAGAGCACTAAGATGGGTCTTGCTCCACTCAAACAGGCTTTCGGCTTCATGACCAGAGTGGCCCTGCAGGCTGAGAAGCTGGACCACCACCCCGAATGGTTTAACGTATACAACAAGGTGAGTGGGGCCGGGCAGCCTCCTGTGCTCTGCCCCATCCAGTTCTGAGAAGGCGGCTTGGGAGGCCCTGGCGGGGCCAGCCTAACCCTCTCATTCTATTCATCTTCTTTGACTCCACATAAACACACCTCCAAAGCCTGCATTACATAGGAAGACTGTCTCACTACAAACTAGCAGTCAGCAGTGGTTTTGGGGTTTGCCTTTAACTATTAGGTTGCTCCTGACATCTGAAACTACATCAAGGGGAGGTGTAGTAGAACCAGACCTGTCGGGTGCCCTGGCCCTAGTACAGGCAGTGGTAACCAGCTGCTGTTCCCTAGAGAGTAGCATAGTAGTGCCTGGCTACCGGCTACTGTCCCCAGGAGTGACACCTGCTATTCTGGAGCCCCTGCTGGGGCAGAGCCCAGCAGGTAGCAATGCTCTGCACTGTTCGGCAGTCAGCAGCACTGGCAGGCCCTGAACTCCTGGTTTTGTTGCAGGTGCACATCACCCTGAGCACCCATGAATGTGCAGGGCTTTCAGAACGGGACATAAACCTGGCCAGCTTCATCGAACAAGTGGCAGTGTCCATGACATAGATGCCACCCTGCCTTGCATTCCCAGGGTGGGGGTGGCTGAACTGGACACAGGGAGGAAACTGAGAACCGCCCTCTGCCCCCCGCACTGCAGTCAGACCTGCCGTCGTGACCCTGCTGCCTCCACTTAGGGGCGCATCTTTGCTGTAGAAAGATGCCAGCGTCGCTGCCAACACCAGGAATCGAGCCCTTCCCCCAGCCACTCTCTTCATTCTTGGAGCTCTGTTATTTTCACCGCCTTGAATAAGCTCTCCCTTCTGTGCAACTGCTGGGCAGCCTTAATGGTATTCTTTGTAATGATGTCCTTTCTGTGCCAGGTCTTGCACCCTTTCTAATTCATTTACCAAGCAGCTGTGAAGGGTAAAATAAAGTCCTTAGAACCCAGGACCCTAAAGCAAATCCCATCTCTCAAATGTGTGCTTTGATGTTGCCAATAAAACTTATACCGCTGGCCTCAAGCTCTAGAAACTTCTTTCTCACAGGCCAATTCCAATTGGAGTCAACGGACATTTAGCCTTTCGTGTGTGTGTGTGTGTGTGTGTGTGTGTGTGTGTGTGTGTGTTTCTGAGGTTTGGACCTAGGCAGGCACTCAGCTACGAAGCTACATTACATTCTGGCCAACAGGCATTTAAATGAAATCACTCACTCCATACAAAGCATTATTCCAAGTACTGGGGGACAGGGTGGGAGCTCAGCAGGCTTGTTGCTGGGGTCCGTATCATCTGGGAATCCAACAGGAAAACCACTGGCTGTTTTTAGGATAAATGAAGTTAATGAAGATGGCAGAATAAAAAATGGGCTTAGGAAACACAGGGATTTGTGTGACAAGGGAGATTTTGAGTTATCCCTCCAAGACCCAACTAGGATTCCTGAGAGGCAGCCCAATGTGGTGGTGCACACCTGTAGGCCCAACACTCAGGAGGCCGAGACAGGAAGATCACCATGAGTTGGAGGCCAGCCTGGGCTATGTAGTGAGTTCAAGGCCAGCCTGAACTACCCTGTCTCAGACCAAAACAAACACCTGTTCCTACTTAAGAAGGCAGGATAAATGATTCATTCTCACAGGGCACGGCCCCAACACACAAAAGGCTGAAGCAGAAGGGTCACCAGGAGTTCGAGGCCAGCCTGGGCTACTCAGTTCAAGACCAGCCTGCATTACATAGGAAGACTGTCTCAAAACAAATGAACAAACAGGATCCTTGAGTCAAAGGTGGCTATGGGGACATAATGAACACAGGTAAAGGCACACAGTGCATGGGACCTATATCTAGGAAGGGAGTGTGGAGCTGTGTTATTTTCTTTCTTTCTTTTTTTTTATTTATTTATTTATTAGAGAGAGAGAGAGAGAGAGAGAGAGAGAGAGAG
>NW_004524581.1:10323238-10353026 GCF_000260255.1 Octodon degus | reverse complement strand
GCATGGCACACTGGGGATCAAACCCCCATTGCTGTGCTCTGCCTTGGCAGGCACTTTAGTCTACTGAGCTATCTGGCTAGCCCAACAGTTATTTTTTGAGACAGGACCTATGTCAAGTTGGCCTTAAACTCGCTATGTAGCCCAGGCTGGCCTCAAACTTGCAGTGATCCTCCTGCCTCAGCCTCCCAAGTGCTGGGATTACATTCAACACCATACCTAGTGCAGTTATAATCATGTCGACCTGACTGGGCTGTGGGTGTCTAGACATCTGGTCGAACATTTTTCTGGTTGTGTCAGTGTGGGTATTTCTGGATGAGATTAACATCTGAATTGGTACCTAATGAAGCAGACTGCCCTCCCTAATGTCAGTGGGCCTCATCCAATCAGCTGAAGGCCTGTATAGAACAAAAGGGCTGGTGGGCCCTCAAACAGCACACCACTGCCAGACTGCCCGAGCTAGGCTGTCAGTTTCTTCTAGCCTTCAGATTCAAATTAAGATGCCTGTACTTCATGGGTCTGCAGGCTGCAGGCCTCTAGACTGGAACTACACCATCCTGGGTCTCCAGCTCGCCTAGTGCAGATAGGTAGAACAAGCCCCTCTTCCTCACCATATGTACTGGCTGTTTCTCTAAAAAACCCTAATGTACTGGCCTAAACCTCAAAGGGGAAGATTTCTAATCCTGATGCTGTCTGCAGTTCTCAGAATCCTATCAAATGTTGGGCTCACCTGCTTTTGCTCTGGAGGACAGCCATACAGGCAGGGGCTGGAGGGCTTCACGCCCTCCTAACAGTCACACACAGGTCTGCACAGCTTGTCCCCAACCAGCAGCTGTGGGACAGAAGCCTTCCTCCCAGAGAAGTACTGCGACTGCGGGGGGAGCAGAGCGAACTGCAGCTTGACCCCACATGTGCCTCACCCCCATGAGTGGGGCGGACTGGAAGCTCTCCTCCCAGCAGTCTCACCAGCAGCCCTCAGCCTGAAGCCCCGCGTGGGCACTGAGGTGACCTGCAATGGCACATTCACCTGGAGCAGGTACCTTGCAAGGCCACAACTCAGCCAGCTGGGCCAAA
The DNA here is from genome assembly GCF_000260255.1 of Octodon degus. Classification (NCBI taxonomy): domain Eukaryota; kingdom Metazoa; phylum Chordata; class Mammalia; order Rodentia; family Octodontidae; genus Octodon; species Octodon degus. The sequence continues at coordinate 10,351,955 of NW_004524581.1, read as the reverse complement.
AAAAGAAGGATCCCTCAGGGCCTTAAAAAAGAAGCAGAAAAAAAAAAAAAAAAAAAAAAATGCAGCAGAGGTTGATGGTTGAGAAATAAGCATACTGTCAAGTTTTGGCAGGACCCTAGCCTGGTCCATAAAAATTTACACTGGTAACAATTTCTCTACTGCTACAAAGAGCTTAACATCAACGCCAACAAGACTTAAGATAGTGCTCTCTTATCTGCTCCACTTCTAACTAAATTGTTCTAAGCACGCTTAGATCTAAAAATTGAGGGGCCGGCCAAATAATTCAATGAACTAAAGCACCTGCCAGCAGATACAAGGGTCCAGGGTTCAATCCCAGGGCCTGCTGTGCTGGCCCCGCCCCTGGGGTGCACTTAGAGAGCAACTGAGACTGGGCGTGGTGGTGTGCCTGTAATCCCAGCCCTTGGGAGGCTGTAAACAGGCGGATCACTATGCATCCGATCTAGTAGTGAGACCCTGAACACCCTGTAGACCCTTCCCTAAAATACAAAAATAAATAAACAGAACTGAGGATTACAGAATATGCCAGGCATGGGGGTAAGGACTATGACACGCTGCCTTTCTGCCTTTGCTGCCTAACATGGATCAAGAACTGAAAATTGGCATGTATGAGACTTTTAGGAGGGACAAAGCCATCTGCAACACTTTTCAAAAATAAATAGCCTATTCTAAAATTAATCCAGGGCTAGATAGCTCAGCAGACTAAAATGCCTGCTTAGGCAGGCTCAGCGACCAGGGTTTGATCCCCGGCGTGCTGTGCCAGCCCCATCCCTGAGACTCACTGAGACAGCAATTGTGACTGGGCATGGTGGTTCACATGTGTAATACTAGTGCTTGGGAGGCTGAAAAACAGGAGAATCACTATGAGTCCTATCTGTGTAGTGAGACCCTGTACTAAATATATTTTTTAAAAAATAACAAATAAAATTAATTGAAATAACTGTAATTACTGGGGAGGATGTAAAGCAGACATTATCACAGGGACAAAAGCCTAAGTGGAATGAAGGTCGATCAGGCTTCAAATCAAGCATCCAGGGCTGGCTTCTGCCCACCGGGGCTAGAGCAGGTGTCGGTCGTTACTTCTGTCAAGATGAATGCTTCCAGTGGCGCTAAAAGTTCATAGACAAGGCAGAGGCAAACCAGCAACCCCAGGGTGGTCAGGTCAGCCCAGCCCTCCAGTACAAACACGAACTGGCCTCTCTCTCTCTCTCTCTCTCTCTCTCTCTCTCTCTCTCTCTCTCTCTCTCTCTCTCTCTCTCTCTCTCTCTCTCTCTCTCTCTCTCTCAGGCTGTGCAGAAAGCACAGCAAAGATGTCATTCCTTCCCTTCTTTCTGGCAAACCCTGAAAGGGCTGAAAGCCAGAACAGAAAGATGGTTACCTGCCTGACAGCTCTCAAATCCTACCTGTGTGGGAGCCTCTGCTCTCTTGCTCAGAATAAAACAAAATACCTAGCAGTTAACATGTGAAGATCCTCTAAGGAGTGCTACCCGGCCCCACCCAAATACTAGGCTTGAAGTCAGTGTCCTTTGGTCAGACAGGGCCACGTGCCAGGCTGGTGGAGACCACCGAGACAGCGTCATCCATCAGTAAGTTAAGGCAGAGGATGGCAGAAAATAGAAGACAGGGCTCTTGTTCTGGGGAACAAAGGCCCTGAACTTCGGTCTGACCCTAGCCAGCCACAATGACCACTTCTGGTGGACAGAGACTGGTCAGCTTCCTCCTAGCACGCTTGGAGATTAGCTGGATTGCAGATGGCGCAGGTTTCTGGGCCCTGGCATCATGGCCACACACGATTTCCCCAGCAGGGAGCGATCTCTCATCGCCTGAGTAAATGAATACAATCATCCACAGCGAATACAGTTTAGGGCATTTAATTATTTAATTGTTTTTTAAAAGATTATTGCTGCAATTAGGAAAAGAACATGCAGACAGGGAGGTTAGAGAAAAGACTTAGAAGAGGCAAGTACCATTTTCCAAGTATAAAATGGGACATCTGCGAGCAACATGATACCATCAGACACCTTACCTATCTGCCACAGAACAGGCATTTTTTTTTTTTTTTTTTTTTTTTTTTTGCAGAACCAGGGATTGAACTCAGGCCCTTACGCTTGCCAGGCAAGTGTTTATTCTACTGAGCTATCGTCCCGGCCCTAGAACTGGCATTTTGTGCTTTCACACACACATACATACAAAATGAAAAGCCTACAAAGGAGTTAAATCAAACCAAGGCTCTTAATCAGAAATAAAAGTGGCTGTAGTAGGTCCCTTTTAAAACACCATCAGTCCCCAGCACTGATCCGGTCACAGCACAGAGGAAACAAGCGGCTCGGGCTCTGGTTCTGCAGAGACTGTAGGCACAGGCCTCCCCTTCAGCCGCTGGCAGCCACAGTAGTACCTGCTGAGGCGCTAGGCCTCTAGGCCGCCCCCAACACGAAGCACTGGAGACCAGAGACGAGTTTTTCACAGCTTAGAAGGCAGATTCTCTCTCAGGGAGGCACCTGCCAGTCCAGTAACTGAAGGAAGCCTTATTCCTGTGTCCTAAAGGTCTCGCCTTTCCCTGACACACACATACAGCAACCATCCTAGACCCCACAACACACCACAGGAAACACAGGAGGGATGCACACGTGTACACGTACCACACGCACCCTGCAGGGACGTGGCCCTGAGGGAAAGCCCAGTGGCCGAGGCTCTCCCAGCCTGCATTCCCAGTGCGGGCCAGAAGACAGCACCTGCAGAGGCTGTATATTCAGGAGTCCCTGAGAAGGGGAAGGGAGCGGAGCAAAGTTCCTCCTCACTTGTTCTAAGTTCTCTCCAACCTACACAGAAACCCCCGACTCTGGTCCACCTCCGAGGCCAGATCAGGAAGAGCTCACTGTTAGGTGAAAGGCACATGGTATGTCACTAAAGCAGGACAGTAGCTCAGCCTAGATCAGGTTCCCCAGAAACACAGAGGACAATAGGAAGTGGGTGCAGGATTTTGTGCTGTCCCCGCACCACCCCGAGCAGCCAGTCTTTCACAGGAATCCCAAGCCCAGGGCCATGGTGTCTGCTCACCACCATAATACCCAGTTCCCAAATGGTCATCTAATCCCACATTGCTGCCTTTTAGCTAGCGCTGAGGAGTGTCTTGTACCTGAGGGCAAACTGCCGAAGTACCTTTGGAAGCTGAGCAAAGGGAAATAGGCAGGAAGAGCACACAGACAGAGGGGAATGTTCTCCCACTCTTTTCGTACCCACCTGGGTAAGTGAAGGCAACTGGTGGAGGTGCTCCGAGCTCTTCCTTCAGTGAGCATACTCATCATGTGACTTAAGGCAATAGGATGCAGAGGGCTGCCACCAACTCTGGTGACACAGCATTGAAACTAGATGCTCACCTATGGTGACATTCAGGAAGTACAGACAAGGATCTGGTGTCACTCATGGGAAGGACAGGAGAGGGAGGGCCAGCTGTGCTCTCACCACCGTGCAACCAAGGGGGCAGTACCACAGCCCAAAAGTCCTAGATCCTCTCACAACCATGTTCTCATCCTATTCTACACAAGGTAATATAGCATGATCTCAAATAAGCATCTCCAAAAACAGGGGCAACTGAGCAACGAACAGGCCTGTAAGCTTGGAGGAGGACCAGTGGAGCACTGCAAACCCTGCCACAGGCTGCCAAGAGAGCAGACCTGCTCCCCCACAGCACAGGGCACAATGTGGCCAACCTGCGCCCTGGAAAACAGCAAGCTGCAGTGAAAGCGACTCCGGCAGAGACAAATGACCTACACTAAGCACCTAGAATGCACCCAACACCCATGAGGGGCGCTGTTCCATCAATATCTCCCACCTGGCCAGCTAAAGCCTATGCCTAGATAACAGATCCTTGGTGTTCTTACAGCTTCCCCCCAGGTCAGAGCCACCACACAATGATTAAGTGGAAGAAAGTACTAGAGAAGTTAGGAAAATGGTTAAAACAATTCCTACCATTACCTTTATAATAAGGGTAGGTTCATTATACAATGAAATCCTTCAAGGTCTTCAAATTTAAAACCACAGAAAGTAATAAAAGGAGGAACAGGAATCCTGAGGCTGGAACTCTCTCATGGCCTAACTTTGTGCTCTATGGAGCAAGACCAGGTGTCAAAGTTGTGGGTGGCCTATTCCACACCCAGAGAACCTTTTGAAGGCCGGGAGTCCTCTGGAACTAGAAGAAGCCCAAGCTCAGCGGGGTTTTGGAGAACCATTCATCTGGCTGCCTTGGGTTACAGCGTCCGTACTGTACAAGCTGTCCAAGTAGACCGAGGAGATTTCCGCAACCAGGTCCCTGTCAACAATCCCCTGGGACATGCCATAGATGGCACCCTACAAAGCCAATCAAGGAGACATTAGTGATGACGAGTACAGGAACAAGGATTCAGCTGTGGTTATAATCCCATGTCCCCCAAGTCCCAGCTTTCTAAGTGCAACACCCCCTGCCCACTGACCCTCCCAGGCTTACTTTGTTAGAAAGACGGCTGACAGTAGCAGAGTTTTCTTTCTTTCTTTTTTTTTTTTGCAGAACTGGGGATTGAACTTAAGCCCTTGAGCTTGCCAGGCAAGCACTTATTCTACTGAGCCATCTCCCCAGCCCCAGTAGCAATTTTCATAGGTACTTTCCAGTCCGCCTTTCTATATAAAGGAATTATTCTATCTAAGTTGCTGGGGGAAAAGTCCCCAAAAAAATTTAGTTTTTTCTATGTCAAAAACATCTTTTTTTTTTTTTTTTTTGGTACTAGAGATCAAACTCAGGACCTTGCATTGCCAGGCAGGCACTTAAGCTGCTGAGCTATCTCCCTAGCCTACAAATTTCTTTACAAATGGACACTACCACCTACTTTTGTATAGCAGTTTCAAATTCACAACATACTTCACAAGTAGCAGACCTCATCTGACATGCTTGCCAGCCCCAGGAATGCACGAAGCAGGGGTCACTGGCAACAGTAAACTAACAAGAAAAGGGGTCTGCAGATGATGGGGCTCAGGCAAGAACAGCCTGAGTCTTTCAAATTCCCACATCAACACCAAAATTTTCAAGGGGATGGAGGTTCTCCAAGTGTCTTTACCATTCCTGTGACTTTTGCTTTACAATTCTTCATGATCTGGGTGACAGATTCCTGGATGTCCTTTAAGAACTGGGTTGCTACTCGCTTCCGCGTATGTACTAATGTGATGCAGATATGAATACTAGGGAAGAACAAAGAGAGATGACATTTGAAAACAGAAAAAGTATTTTAAAAATAAAGCATTCCCCAATTTACTGGCTGCCTCTTCAGAGTATTTCTACTGTTCCAGTTCTTGGAATCAGAGTTCTTCCAATACTGTACTCGGTTTTGCCAAGCACACAGGCTGGTATCAGGGCCTCTCAGCAAGATCAGGAGCCATCCTAAGAGAATAAACACAGCTGGTTTTTTGTCCCACCCCTTACAACTGCCAATCACAATTGCTTCAACCATGTGACCACCAACAGGATGCTTTTATCTTAGATGATAAGCCCTCTGGGGACAGGAGGACTATACAGCTGGCCAGGGCCTTGAGGGCAGTGAAGAAACAAACTCACCCTGGAGAGAAGAGGGAATATAGAGGATTGAGAAGAGGGAATGGGAAAGTGCAGATGGGCTGGCAATAGCAGCAACCTACGAAAAAGTAATCTGGTAAATAAAAGACGCTGAACTGGCCCACTCTGCTGGAGTGCAGGATCTAAAGGCACCTTAGAAGATTCAGTTAGAAAAGGAGAAAAACCCAGTAGAAGGCCTGAAGCCTCAGGCGTCTTCCTGAGGGTTCTGAAATAAATATTACCCAGGTAATAAGTACCTTATGTGAGCAATTTGATGGCTGTGTACAAGATAGATTGGAGAGTTACAGAAGATAGAGAACAGGGAAAAAACAGCAGAAATAAGCACTTTCTCAGGAGGCAGGCACCTCGCGGTTCACATCTAATTATCCCAGGCGGCAAGAGAGAAATCCTACAAATATAGTTGCTACCAAAGAGCTGGGTTCTACCAGGTAAACTCTGTGCACTGCGCTACCTTGCTCGCCGAGCTCTGCAAAAGCCACGGACAGAGCAAGAGGGGTCCTTCAAGCATACCTGGGTGGGAACTGCAGCTGGTTCAAGCTCCATCCCTTAGCAGTCATCATGTTAGACAGCCGGTAGATATCAAAGTCATGGGAGCCCAGAGAAATGACTGACACCTGAGGATTCCCGAAAATAAAGATGCCTTTGATATTTTCCAGTCTGAAAACACAGAAACAGGAAATTCAGCCACACTGTGTTCCTATGTCAACATCTCTAATCATCTGAAGTCATTCTTATAACCAATCTAGCCTTCTGAGGTTTTAGTCTTCTCATCTTCTACACTAGGAAGGGTGGGCCAGGATCACAGTTCTTATGCAGACCAGAAACATGGAGACATTAGGAATACCTGGTGGCCCAAACCCTAACTAGTCCCAAGGAATCAAAACCACAGGCTTCTACCCGTCTACCCAGCTCCTGAGTCCCTTGCAAAGAAGGGAACCTTCTCCTCCTGCCTCCACTAACTCCTAAGCCACTGTCCTAAACCCTTGGTCTCGCAGGAGATAGCAAATAGGATAGGGCTATGGCACGTGGCCAAGCAGCTGCCTTGAAATTGGAAAAAGCAAGAGCAAAAGCACAACCGCCATCTTCCATACATACTCAGATCTGAGGAAACGAGCAGTTTTGATGATCTGTCTGGTAGCTTCAACATAGCCATTCTCACCAAAGTGCATCAAGGTGGCCCAACAAGCTGCAATGATGCCACCAGGCCGTGAGCCTGCAATGCTTGGGGAGGCGTAGATGCCACCCGGCCAATCTGTGCTAATGAAGAACTGGTACTTCCGGAACTTCTTGTCACTGTACAACACCACTGAGGAGCCCTTGGGGGCGTAGCCATACTGGGAGAGAAGCAGACAGGTGAGTGTGGCTGTACCTGGCAGCCCTGGCCCAGAGCACACCACATATTCATTAGATCTTGGTGAGTTTTCCCACTCTCATTAAGGGCTCAAGCCAGTGATCAAGAGCAGAAGGAACTTAAGGGAGTTCAGATTCTCTGTCATGGATAAGGCGTCTGAGGCCCTTGCTCAGTCCGCAGCTTCCTTCCTCTCTTACCCAATGTAAGGCTTTCCTTATTTAAAATCTTTCTCAGGGTAGAAACAAAAAGAATTTCTACTGAAAGTTTGGCAAGAATGGAACCCACGCCACCTGGAACAGCTAACATCATAGTCTAATCTTTTCTGCTCAATGTTACACATCTTTTTTTTTTTTTTTTTTAATTGTGTGTGTGTGTGTGTGTGTGTGGCCAGCTCAGCCAGCCCCAGGGGGCGGGGCTGGCTGGCATGTGGTGCTGGAGGATTGAACCGTGGTCCCTGTGCTTTGCTAAGCTTGTTCTAAGTAGGTGCTTTAGACCACTGAGCCATCTCACCAGCCCCTCAATGTTACACATCTTTGTCAGACTACAATGGTGGTCAGAACCCAAAACCACCTTAACCCAAACTGAAGACAGACTGTGCAAGTTGTTTCCTCATAGAAAATGGGCCCTCCTCATCAACGCTAACTGAAGCTAACAAGGCACTATAATTTCATCTCTAGACCCACATGGACATGGCTGGTTAAAGGGGCATAGGAACTGTCTGGGTGGGAAGGCAAAACACATTCTCAACAAAAATTTATTGCAGATCATTTATTGCAGTTTTTTTTTTTTTTTTTTAAAATCTTTGCTCTAGCTTAAAAGAAATTCTAAAAGTACATTCAAACAAGGTGCACACAGGCAAGCATGGTAAAGCATGCCTACAACCCCAGCACTGAGAGGCTGGGGCAAGAGCACACAAATTCAAACCCAGTCTAAGCAACTGAGTGAGATCCTGTCACAAAATGAAAAACAGGTCGATGCAAAGGACCAGTGTTCAATGCCCAGTATCCCCAAAATAAAACAAGGCACACAATCCTGGAGCTCCTAGTACTACTTCTTCATTTGGATATATTTTCAAGAGCTTCCAACTGATCTAGTCTTCAGTCCAATGAGGGTGGCAGGCAGACATTTCAAACACAGCACAGGTCCTTTCTTTCAAGTGCAGGGACTCCTCTCAAGTGCAGGGGCCCCAGCAGCAGAGAAGTGGTGGTACTAGGAGCTGCTCTCTGAATTCCAAGATCAGCCCTCACCTTCTCCCTGGCCACCTCCAGCAAGCTCAGGTTTTAGAAGACCTTGTTATAAAGACCTGAGGCTGGCAGATGCCAGGTGAACATTGTCAGCACGGCAGGGAGATTTTTCGCAGCCAACAAGACCAAGAGCCTCCTTTTCACTACCACTTTTTACTTTTACCACTACATCCCATCATCTGAACAGCTAATGAGGTGGGAGAAAAAAGGCCAGATTTCATACCTTGGGTGAAATAGAGGTAATGCTTTAGCCAACTTATTTTGTGGGCAACAGTTAACACACCCAACTGTCAGGACTTTGGTCTCCCCCTTAACTCACCTTATGAGTATCCGCTGAAATGCTGGTCACACCTGGTACCCGGAAGTCGAAAGGCTTCTCCAGTGGATATCCTGCTTTCTCCATAAAGACGATGAGGAAACCCCCCAGACAAGCATCTACATGAAGAGGTATTCTGTATTTGACGGCCAGCTAGTTTCAAAACACAAAGAACACAATTCAATTTCACTTAACAGCCCTGTAATAAAAACTTTGCAGGACATGGGCAGACATGCTATCCATTCTGTACTATAACTTTCATGTTTAAAAACTGGCTATTGTGGATATTCCTAAGAAAGTTTATCTTTCAATTGTATTTAGCCTTCAAAATAATCCATCCATATTGTGATATCTAGTTTATTTAAATGTGCATGACCTCAAATTCCCCATGCTATCTGGCAGAAAGTGAGTGGAACTGATGCAGGCAGGAGAGAAAGGTCCTGCGAGTGCCTGTCAGGGTTGAGGGTAGGTGCTGCGGGGCCCCTGCGGATGCCGCACTCCTAAATGCACAGTACTTCCTAACCTGAATCTAAAACTCAAAACCATTTCAGAATATCCACTTAAAAGACAAGCCTTGGGTTCAGATTAACCCTCTCCCAAAGCAGAAGCGAGTGACTTTCAAAGGCTCTACACAGAGTTGCAGGGCTTACCCTAATTGCTTCTACTTGGCAAGCACTGCACCACTAGGCTATCTTAAAATCTCATTCTGCCTTCCAGAGGCCCAATTCTCTCATCACCTTGGCCACTTCTGGGATGGGGTCGATCACACCGTGAGGAAACTGAGGTGCAGAGCAGACGAGCATGGCGGTGTTCCTGGAGATAGCTCTTCGCATGGCCTAGGGATTTAAGTTCAAGGGCAAGAGTGAGAGCCTCGGTCACATTTCTTCTCTTCTGCTGCTTGAGAGCAGTCGGGGCCACTAACTTAAGAGTTCTGTGTCCACTAGTGCCACCTTTATCACAGCAGCCGAGGAGAACACTGCCTCCACCAGCGGGCAGGGCACAGACGCCCTAGGCAGGCTCATTTGTGGAAACTGAGTGTAAAGTAGGAGCAATACAGCCAGTGTGTGTGGGGGCAGTGCAGAGCTAAGCAACCCAAGAACCGAACATGGGCCCCAGCCTGCTAGCCCTGAGACGCTGAGTGAGTGGCTTGACCTCCCCTGGGAGACACAGAGCGAACAGGCTGACAGCCTCCATGACTGCCTGAAGGTTTAAATGTAATTCTGGTAATACTCTAACACCATGAAGTTCTTCTGCACAAACGTGAAACATAAAAACATTCACTATTATGAGGACAATATTAATGCAGGTTAATCAAAACCAGCTGAGTTTTAAAACAAGTTCATTAATGCTCATTTTATACAAAAGTGATGGCATTGAAATTAAAAAACAGATCTCTAACATCCCAAGTCAGGGGCCACATGACCTGGCCACTACATTCTATGCCAGTGGAGGCACCCACATGTAACCCACATTTCATCTCCAGAGGACCTACCCGCACATCCACCTCCATCATCTTGTTCAGAGGGACCCGGACCATCCTCATCCCAAAATAACTGGCTGCTTTGTCAAACGCAGCATGGGCACTTACAGGAGCCACTCTAGATGACAGGGAAGAAGAGAATAATGAACTAAGACCAAAAGTGGACTCAACAGGGCTAGTGAGATGGCTCAGTGGTCTAAAGCACCTACTTAAAACAAGCTTAGCAAAGCACAGGGACCGCGGTTCAATCCCCCAGCACCACATGCCAGCCAGCCCTGCCCCCTGATGGGCTGAGCTGGCCACACACACACACACACACACACACACACACAGGAAAAAAAGGAAAAAAAAAAGTGGACTCAACAAAGTATAGAGTTGGCAGCCTGTAGGAGTAAACTTTTGATTATTTTTCCTCAAATAATTGCGTTATCATCATTTTCTTTTCTAACTGTAAACCAAAAAAGACCAGCTAACTTCTTGTAGAAATCTTCTCCTCGCTACCTAGGAAATCGCTCTGGTCACAAGCACAAGAGCTCTGAAGTGTGTCTCAGTGTGGAGGGCTCCAAAGCATAAATGGCCGACAGCACACGGCCCAGGGACAGGAACAGATCCCAGCAGCGCACGCTCACTCACACAACGCCTGCTCCAGCGGGAATGGGGTGGGGGCCGGCGTGGCAGGGAAGGCCCTGCAGCAGTCAGGCGTCAGTCAGCGGGCCCCTCCAACTCTGGAAGATCACCAGTCTGTGAGACTAAAATCCTGCTTTCTCCTACACATGTGGAAACAGTATTTCAAATAGTGCAGAAAGAGGAAACAGCACCACAGGTACATAGCTGCTTTCACACTTCCCTCAATCATTCCACCCTTCTCATTACTGTGTTCCTTTTAAGAGAAAAAAACTGTAAAATTCTAAGCACCAAACATATACAAATGAAACAAGAGTGGTAGAATGATTACTTCTTATACACTAAGTATGAGAGTCACCCTGAGGCCATGAGCAGCTCCTTAAAAAAAAAATTCCCTTTAGTCACTGACTGCTGTAGAAAAACATTAACCCAAAAGGTGTAGCATAAGCACACTGCACAGGAGAAGATGCCCAGAGGTAGCACTCTTGGTATTTTTAAAATTTTCCCACTTTTAAAATTTTTAAATTTAAAATGTCAGACCTCAGGCTGAAATTTTCCAGGGAAAATTCCAATGCAGTATTTAATTAAGAAATACACTGAAATAAAAATAACCATAGTTTCCCTTAGGCTCCAGATAACTTACAATAATTTTTAAAAAATCACAAGCCAGGCATGGTAATGCACACCTGTAATCTCAGAAGTCAGGAAGCTGAGCAGGAGGATCATCATGAGTTCAAGGCCAGCCTGGGCTACAAAGCAAGACCCAGGAGATGGCTCAAAGAAGAGATCACAGGATACAAACATAGTCCTTTAACTCTGTCACTTTTGGAAAAAGAATCTCATTTCTGCTTTGTAGTATATAAACTCACAGGATGGAAATGACCCATGGGGATAACTGGCTTATCCACTTAGAAAGCTGCCCAAGTAAAAGGTTAAGAAGGGTTGAAAGAGCCGGGAGTGGTAGTGCATGCCTAGAATCTCAGCACTGGGAGGTGGTTGCCTGTTTGAGCTGACAGTGGGCTACAAACTGAGCTCAAAGGCAGCCTCAACTGTATAAGGAGACTCTGCCTCAAACAGACCAAAATAAACAAACAAACACTTAAAAATGCTGGTGAGATACAAGCACAAGGTCCTGAGTTCTCCCTGGTACAAAAAAAAAAAAAAAAAAAGAGGGTAGAAGGACTAGGCCAGGGGGAAAGACAAGAACTGCGGAGGAAAAAAAGACCCAGGAAACATCTCTAGGCCTAGTCCCACACAGCAGCACCCCAAATGGAGAACCCTGAAGTGGGAAACAGTCCGACATACATTTCTGGAGTTTTGATCCCCTTGTCTAGCGCCAGGTCCCGGTAAGCTTTGCAGGCCATCAGGATGCTTTCTGTCCCCCCAGAGGTCATCTAAAATAAAGAAGAGATGCCAACTATAGTGGGCAGTTAGGGACAGATGTCGGCATGGATGCCCTGCCTTGATCTTGCCAGCGTGCGAACCAGAGAGAAATGAGGACTTGGATGTGTGCTGCAGGGCAGACACTGCTCTATCTTCCAGAAGGAAATCTTGGCTTTGTCACCAAGCCATCTTAATTCAAAAGAATAATGAAAACTACAGAAGAATGAACAGGCACTGTCTAGACAGATGCTCATTTGCTCGGATCCAATCTGTTCACAGTCCATGTACATTTTCATACTCACCAATGTTCAGTTATGACATGGCATTTTATACCACTCAAGGGTAACAGAGTTTTGTTTCTTTTTTCCAGGGCTGGGGCATGCTGAGCTATTGAGCTACAATCCCAGACAAGGTTTCGTTTTAAAAGTTCAGCCCAGGTCAAAGAATGTGAAGTTGTGAAGTAACAATTCTAACAAATTGTATAAAACATCAGATAAAGAAGTTTCTACCTAGAAGAGTTGGTTACTTCATCTATCTGCAAACTAAACAAAAATCTTGATTTTTTAAATGAAGTAAAAGTTTTTCCAAGGTAGGCCTAGTTTTACAAACATTTCTAATACAGATATCTTGGCCAGAGTTCAAACAAAGACACAAAAGTCTTTTCAGTCACCCTATTTCCCTCCCTGCACAATAATCACAGAGGCAGAGGCTGATCTGTTTCGGACAATAATCCTAGTGCTCAGTCTAGTAGCTGACAGCTAAAAGACCCACAGTCCACACTTCTTGCCTTCTGACTTCATCAGCAAACCATGACCAGCACAAGCTGCCATAGCTTTTTGATAACATCTGAGAATGAATTAATCCCAAAGCAAACAAAAGGTTATCAGCATTGAGTTAATAAGACATCCTTTTAAATTTAGAATTTCCAAAGATTCAAATAATATTAGGTTTTTCTTTACAGAAATGAGAAAAACAAGTGTCTAAGCAATTCTTCACCGCCACCTATTAATATCTAGTGATAAAAAGTAGAACATTTTATGTTTGGATATTTAGTGAGGCATAAAATAAGATGGAATGATACAGTGATTATTAAACTTTCCTCAAATACAGGACAAAAGTATCGCTGAATCACAGTGGCCAAGAGTTACATGGCAGATTACTCAGAAAAGTCAAGTTTTTTTTTTTTTTTACATTTTATTTATTTTTCCATAATTTATTGCAAGACAAGTTTTGACTCAGGAAGTTGTCAGAAGCAGGTGACCTTCACCCACAACAGAACTTGTTTGTAGGTCTCTGCACTTCTGTGTTGGGAAAAACAAGTGCTTAGCACTGCAATCAGCGTGGCCTGTGGTCTAGCCTAAGGCCTCAGGATGTCACAAGAGGAGCCCAGCCAGCTGTGAAAACAGCCCCAAAGCACCCACAAAGCCAAGGCTTCGGCTCAGCAATCTCTTACCAGGGCTGGGAATGACCTGAGAGGAAGTATTTCCCAATCCCTGGCTGCCCACTCCATTCCTGCACCCTATTCCCTACTTCTAGGCCAATAATTGACCATATCAACATCATTTTTACACTGCACAAACACCACTATACTTTTTCTTTTGGAACTGAGGAATGAATTCAGGTCCCTGTGCTTGCCAAGTAGGCGCCTGTGCCACAGAGTTAAGTTCCCAGCACCCCTGTACTTTGATTATAAAGGCAGGAATACATAAATTCTACTGCTAATTTTAAATTTTGATCCCTAAATTTTGTGTTTAAAAATGCTGTTAACTCTTCCACTTCTCACTACTCCTTATACCCAAAGAAACGCAGAAACTGTGAAAAGAAAAATCACATCTTCACTGTTACGGTTTGTGTAGTCGTCCCCCAAAGCCTCATGCAGTCATGGGGCAGACTTCTAGAGTGTGTGATTAACTCATGATCGAGTGGGACTATGGGTGTGAGTGCTGCACCCAGCCTGGGCGGACAGCCTAGATGCAGCGTAAGTTAGACAGGCTTGCTCTCTATATCCATTGGTGCCGCTACTCCCCCCTTTTGCTGTCATCTCGCACTGCCCTGAATGGCTGCCCTCAGCCATGTGCCACTCTGTTTTGGAGCCAGCTGAGTATGGACTGAAACCTCCACAAGCTATGAGCTAAATAAACCTTTCCACCCTTAATTCTGGCTACCAAGTACTTTGTCCCAGCAATGAGAGAAGAGGAACTGAGACATTCATTAACTACTTGTCATGTTGCTTGAGTTCTTCTTGTTCTTCCTTTTGTGTCTTTTTTTTGAGACATGGCCTTGCTATGCAGTTCAGGCTGGCCTTGAACTCACTTTATAGCCCAGCTGGGCTCAAACTCGCAGCAGCCCTCCTGCATCAACTTCATGAATGCTGGCATTTGCAGAAGCCAAGAACGATCCACATTAAAAAAACTAGTTTCTTTTAATACATTGTTGCCTCCCATCCACTGTAACTGAGGCAAATGAAGTTAACAGCAGGAAAGATAGTTGATATGAGAAATATTTAATAAGATCCTTTGTCAGCAACAGTCTAGTCTTTTCCCATCCTACCTCTGAATGCTGAACTCTGTCCTCACCAAAGGTAGCTTCAGAGAGACAGAATTTGAAATAGATCCTAAAGGAACAAAACAGGAGAGAAAGACACACACAAAAAGGGAGAGAGAGACTCAAGTAATACCAGGACTAATTAGTTCTCTTATGGAAGTCTAAATATTAAGAGACGAGGAGTCAGACTCTAGCCTTTCCTGATCCCTGCCACAGTCATTAGGAAAGCCACGATGGCAGAAACATGGCTGAACTACGAAAGGCAACTCAAAAAGCCTCTAGGGCTGGGTTTCCACATGAAGAGGGAACACTGAAACTCCTTCAGCTTCCTTTCCTTAAGAGCTGAGAATGGATAAAAACTAAGGGGGCAGGGCTGGCCAGATAGCTCAGTGGATTAAAGCTCCTTCTTAGGCAGACTAGGTAGGGGCAGGGGGCTCGATCCCCAGTCTGCCCTGACCCCAAGGTACACTGAGACCAATTGAGACTAAGCGTGGTGGTGAACACATTGATCCCAGAGCTTGGGGGCCTGAAAAAACAGGAAGGATCACTAGAAGTGCGATCTGTATAGTGAGACCTTATACTAAACACATAAATACACAAATAAAAACTAAGGGAGCAGAAAGACTCAAAGCCTGCAATAACAACCTGCAAATAAAGAAACAGAGAATCTAATGCAATAAATTTCAAATATGGGAAATCAAGGAAAGGAAAGAGAAGTGGGGGGAAGAGAGGAGAAGGGGACAATAGGACAAGAGGGTAGAGGGGAAGGGAGGGAGGGAGAGGGAGGGAAGAAGGCGTGAGCAAGTCAGGCTCAGTGGTACGAACCTAGGATCCCAGCTACCTGGGAGGCTGAGGCATAAGGATTTCAAGTTTAAGGAGAGCCGAGGCAAGTTAACAAGATCGTGTCTCAATAAACAGGAAGGCAGAAAGGGAGAGAGGGAGGGGACAGGCTGGGAATGCAGCTGCCTAGCATGCACAAAGCCCTGGATTCAATCCCTAATACTGAGGGGAAAATAAAGAAGGAAGAGAGAAAGACAGGGAGGGAAGAAGAGAAAAAGGGACAGAGGGAGGGAGGAAGAGTCAAAAACAAAAAGGAAGGAAGAAGAGAGAAAGAGAAAAAACAAAAGGAAAAGAAAACAAAAAAGCAAAGAGACACAGTAATGAACATAAGTGGCAGAAGCATTCCCAAGAAAAGTATGACAAGTAAAACACATTCAGAAAAGTCCTGAGAATGCTCATTAACAGGCCCCCAAAATCTTTAGAAAAGGAAACTGAAAGCGTTTCCTTGTCTTCCTCTTTTCATTAGTGAGTGGAGAAATGGCTGCTAAGGAAAATCAGCAAGAGGGGAAGACCCTGGACCTGTCCCTCTGAGTGACAACCAGGAATACAAGAGGGGCCAGAGTTCAGGTTGTATTATTCTATTTTGACTGGGCAGAAGAAACTTTAATTCAGAAGAGCAGACTCAGAAATTCTAACACAGTCCGAGCAAAGCTTTAGCTATACCCTGCCTCTCATCGAATGGTCTCATCGAATGGTAGCAGACAAGCAGTCACTCACCATGCGTCACAACAGACAGACTGTACAGGGAGAGCCAGCCCAGGATGGGTCAGCACACAGAAAGCAGTAGCTGCACAAGAGACAAAAGAAGAGGGAAAGACAGTGGGCGCAATGGTCAGGGAAAAGCCACCCGAGAAGGATGCAAGCTGAGGACAGAGGAAATTCCTCAAAGCTGTTTTTCACTTAGAAAATTTTAAGATTTTTAAGGAAACAAGAATTCAAAGACTGAACAATGAAACAACAAAACAAGATTCAGATCTAAAAATATAAAGTGGCAATCGGAACCAAAGCAAGACTAATAAGCTTTATATCAGGAACCACAAGGAACAAAATACTGCTGAAAATAAACATACTGACTTTATAAAAGTTTTAAGTTTTTAAATCACACTCAATCTAGATCGTTCTACAATAATTATACAATTACTTGCAGCATTGGAGACGGAACCCAGAAAGCTCTTACGCACATCCCTAGACATTTTTGAAACAGGTGATCTTTAAGTTGCCCAACCTGACCTCAAATTTGAAATCCTCCTACTCATTCTCCAGTGAAGCTGGGATTAAAGACAGGCATGAGCCACTTCAGC
Source organism: Octodon degus (assembly GCF_000260255.1). NCBI lineage: Eukaryota > Metazoa > Chordata > Mammalia > Rodentia > Octodontidae > Octodon > Octodon degus. The sequence continues at coordinate 10,335,255 of NW_004524581.1, read as the reverse complement.
CAGTTTTTTTTTATAAGAAAACTGGGACTGAATCCAGGGCCTTGGGCATGCCAGGGAAGCACTCTACCACTGACTTAATCCCCAACCTGTAAAGTATAAACCCTTCCATTTTAAGCTTATAAAGTAAGATTATTTGATGCTATTTCCATATACTTACACATCCACAAGAATCCGGTCCCCCATTGAACAGAGAACAAGCCATCCTCACAATTTCTGCCTCTAATTTACGTAGTCCTGGGAAGATATCTGGATGCAGTGGGTTACTCCATGCAAAAGTTCCATAAGCCTGTGAAGGGATGCAAGAGGACATGAGGTAAGGCTACACTCACAGCACTTAGGACAAAGACTGGGCCAGGCATGGCAGCGCACAACACCAATCCCAGCACTCAGGAGACAGAGGCAGGAGGACTGCTGGAGTTCAAGGCAGGCTCGACTACAGAGCAAGACTCTATCTCAAAAAAAAAAAAGGTATCATTTTTTAAGTTTCAAGATACATGTTCTTCATTTTAAAGAAAACTGAAATATAGTGGATGAGACAGACATCCAATTGGACCAGTGAGATAGCTCAGCAGTCTAAGCACCTGCCTGGCAAGTTCAATCCCTGATACCAATGCAGGCCAGCCCCAGGACCAGGCATGGTGGCGCATGCCTGTAATCCCCAGCATTGGGGAGGCTAAAACAAGAGGATCACTACAAGTCTGAGCTGCACAGTGAGACCCTGTATCAATAAATAATAACAAATAGTAGGCCTCCAGACAGACATGCAAGTAAACTATTTTACAATGTGATAAAGGAAGAAGTACAAATACAGTTAAAAGCAGACAGATCTTTGCCTACTGTTTTTAGCTGTGTACATCAAATAATGCTCTGCAGCTCAGTTTCCTCGTACACAGAGAGGGATAATCATGCAACCTACCCTACAGAGCTCTAGGAATAAACACACTGTATTCAAAACACTGATTAGAGTGCCTGACGCAAAGCTGCTACCACTATCGAGAGCAAGCCTGGATCTCTGTGCAGAGCACTGGGAGCTCCTGAGGGGGAGAGAGCACATCGTGCCGCCTGTTCTAGAAAGGGTCCATCAAGTGGAACTCGAGAGATGAACAGGAGGAACGGGACAAACGAGAAAGGAAGGCAGCCAGATGGAGCGTGGCACCGCAGAAAGAAAGACGGGAGCTAAGTGCTCATGCAGGTGGTAACGAGCTTAAACATGGGGGAGCTGACTCCTGAAGGAATTCGCGTTCCCGCCATACCACGAGCTGTGCTTTAAGACTTTAAACACAGAAGTAACTTATAGACTAACGAAGGTGTACAGAACTTCATAATTAACACAAAGGCCTTAGAGATCATCAGTCCAACCCCAACTGCACAGGATGAATTGGGCTTCAAAAATAAATCTGTTTAGGGCTTAAAACACTTGTCTAGCATGCAATACACTGGATTCAATCCTCCTATCTCCTCTCTCTCTCACACACACACACACACACACACACACACACACACACACAAATTTCATTAGATCAGAAATAAAGGAAGCTATAGACTGTTCTAAAGTAGACAACAAAGAGAATGATCTCTCAGGTCGTGTGACATGAGGAAATTACTACCGCTTCTATCTTGTCTTTTCTTACCAAATGCAATCAGTCCTACCATTACAAATCTCAAAGGGCTGGCCAGATAGCTCAGTAGATTAAAGCGCCTGCTTAGGCAGACGCAGGGGCCGCGGTTCGATCCCTGTTCTGCTGGGCCAGTCCTGACCCTGGGGTGCGCTGAGATGGCGATTGAGACTGGGCATGGGGGTGTGCGCCTGTAATTCCAGCGCTTGGGAGGTTGAAAACAGGAAGGATCACTGCAGGTTCGATCTGTGTAGTGAGACTCTGTAGACTCTGTACTAAAAATATTTTTAAAAAATCTCAAATGACAGACTACCTTCCCTGGTAATGTCTTTTCAATGAGGCCTCCAGAAAGCCTAGACGTGCAGTACCTGACTTTTTACCAGACTGAAAATGGCTGTGACAAGACCATTCTTATGTACTCGTGTCAGGATGAAGAGAGCCTTTTTGAAGCTCTATGGTTTTATTCAACAATAAGCTTTTTCTTAAGTAAGGTGTTTCGATGACAGAAGGAAGGGGACCAGGGTAGTAAGTCCACTGGGAAAGTGCCACACGCATCCCTCACGCCCCAGCGCTCACCTGTACGAACAGCTCTGTGAGCTTCTCCTCCCCGCTGTACACGGCTCCTGAGGCCTTCCCTTCTTGCCAGCTGCCATCTGTAGAGAAAGCCAGGGGCACTCAGTCAGCAGGGAAGACAGTTACATTGTGATACAGAGGAGATATGAAGAAACCCCTTGGGCACAGAAGAAAAGAAGCTGAGTGGAAGCCCCAGGTCGCTCTTACATGAAATCAAGAAAGGATCTCAATAGAAGTCTACTGCCATACGATAAAAGACTGTCAATGAGTGTCAGCAACAGTGTGAAACAACACTGGCAGCCCTGAGGTGCAACCACAGCAGTCCAGCAATGATAATGGCCACACCTCGGCAGCCTTCTCCCCACAGAACAGCTATCTTTTGCCTACACTTACTTTCTGTTCCCTACATGGCTTTAAAGTGACCTTTTCCTTCTGTGCCTTTCCATCCAGTCACAGGAAGCATGGGAACTACTGTGGGCAGAGTTGAGAGGAATGGGTGGCATTTCAGTACTCAAGCCTCAGAGCTGGAGCCAGGGCACAGGCCATGACGCAGGAAGAACCACGCTCACGCCAGTCTCAGGGCCCTTCCTTCTTCCAAGCCTGGAACCCCACACAGAAGCAGCCGCCATGACCAGTAGGATATGTCCTAGTGCTTAAAGTCTGGCTGTCAGGCAGCCCTGAGAAAAAGCTGAGAAACGCTCCTGGCCAGAACACAGGGACAGTTTCCACGTGCCTTCTCCAGTGGTCCTACACACAGAGTCTACTTTACACCAATAAATCTGTTTAAGTGGGTGTCTTGGGTCTCTCTGCTGCAACATGGCTGTCCCCTACTGAAAGTGGACAGTGAGAAAGCCACCACAGAAACAGGAACTGAAAATGCAAATACAGTAGGCAGGGCCCTAAGGCAAAAATCTTCTTCAGTTTGGCAAGACACCAGAAAGCTGAGCAGCAGGTACACAACCATCTCCTGTTCTCACAGCCATCTCCAGCAAAAGCCAGTGCCAGCTTGCTACCAGTTTGCCTTCCACTCTTTCTTCAACACATATTCATTAGAAATTTTGTCTGTCAAAATACACTCTGGTGTATATCCTTGGTTGGATATTAGAATAGAACAAAAGAGTATCTGTAGAAAAACTGATTAAACAGAACTTATAGTTTAGTTTTAATAAAGGTACCATGGCTAGCAAGTTGTTAATGTCAGATGAGTGAAGGGCACACAGTAATCTCTATCATCTTTGTTTCTTTTCTATAAATCTAAAATTATGTCAAACTAAAAAGTTTAATTATTTTTATTATGCATGTATGTATTTGGTACAGGATCTCGCTATGCAGTTTGGCCTCATAGTGATCCTCCTGTCTCAGCCTTGCCAGCACTGAGATTCCAGGAGTGCGCCACCACATCTGGTTTTGGTGGCTGGCTCCATGTGGGGCCTACACAGCATGTGGTACCAGAGATTGAACCCAGGTCCTTGTGCTTGCCAGGCAGGCACTTAGGCCACAGAGCTATCTCCCCGGCCTAAAAAGCTTATTTTTTAAAACATACTTATAATATGATCTTAAACCTAAAAATTATGTATCTGCTTATATTAATAACAACAATACTTAACATTTATTAAATACTGAGTACCATCCAATACATGCCAGGTACTATACATTTCCACATATGACTTCATCTGATTTTTTTCTCGGGGGGTGGTAGTGCTGGGGATGGAACCCAGGGCCTTGTGCATGCAAGGCAAGAGCTCTACCACTAAGCCACATCCCCAGCCCTATGATTTCATTTAATCCTATTAATTATCCTTCGAAGGAAGAGAGAATACAGAGATAGAAAAAAATGGGATACACAGAAGGTAAATAACTCTTTTTAAGCAGCAAAAACAGAATGTGAAGCCAGGCTGACCCCAGGGGTTATACTACTGAACATTAGGCCTGAGAGCTGGCCAAATAGCTCAGTGGATTAAAGCACCTGCAAGCAGGCACAGGGGCCAGAGGTTCGATGCCTGGGCCTGCTGTGCTGGACCCACCCCCAGGGCACATTGAGGCAGTGATTGAGACTGGGCATGGTGGCACGCGCCTATAATCCCAATACTTGGGAGACCATAAACAGGAAAATCACTACAAGTCCGATCTAGTAGTGAGACCCTGAAGACCCTGTAGGCCCTTCCCTAAAAATATAGCAAAAAAGAAAGAAAAGAAAATATCAAAGGATGACAGAAGCTACCATGCTGAGGTGCAGAAGTATGTCCGCCCCAAGCATCCTACCAGTGGCACTGTAGTCCTTGAGCTTCTCTAGGACCGCCGTTGTGCTCATGCCCTGGGTGGGCAGGGCTTTCACATAGTCTTTATCCACTTGCAGGTACTTCAAGTGCTTCCCAAGGTCTTCTTTGATTTTTGTCAACTTGCCCTGAATCTTCACGTGTAAGAAAAAAAAGATAAAAGGTTAGCGGAAAGTCATTTATAACATCTAGTCATCTGCCCAACACTAGGCACCACACACAGGCTAGGAAGGTATTTCTTTTTTTTTCCTTTCTTTTTTTTTTTTTTTTTTTTGCAGTACCAGGGATTGAACTCAGGATCTTACTGAGCTATCTCCCTGGCCCCTGGAGGGTATTTCGTAAAGAGATGTGATATTCTGACTCATGAGTCAGCATGTATAACTGCCTCTGAGAATTTAAAACAGCCAAGCTTTAGGGACCAGCAATGCAGCTCAGTGGCACAGTGCTTGTCTAACAAGTGCAAGGATCTAGGTTTGATCTCTAGCACGGCAAAAATTAAAAAAAATAAAGAAAGCCAACTTCCTAAGCCTTTTCTCTGCCGTGTTAATATCAGCACTGCTTCATCTGGTTTGCACTTGCTGAAGTCCGCCCTAATCTGAGGGCAGCATCCACCTCACTCCAGCGCTGGCAGCAGCTACAGTGTTTACCCGAAAGCCACAAAGGCAGAGCCCTGACAGCAGCCACGACACAGCGAAGCAGACCTCGGTCATTATGCATGTGATAAGGCACTCTAAGGGATGCGCACAGTGCTTCCCTAGAAGCCGGAGGTCCCAGACAAGTTCCTGTGCAGAATCATGCAACATGAAGAGCTGCCAGACCACGGCATTCACTCTCCTTAAGCTGCTGTCCAGCTTGGACTGCCTGACTCTGAAGTGCCATGAGGAACTAATCAGCTATGCTTATTTCTCTCATTCTCATGCCACAGCTTCGGAGCCATTCACTTCCATTCAATCACTTACTGGGTTAGCAAACACTGACTGAACAACGCTGCTGGCCAGGGGTACACAATGAATAAAACAAACCAAGGCAGTGGGCATGCAGTAGAAAAACCTCATTTCATGAAACCTATAATTATCTTTTTAAAATAATTTTTTGTTGTTGTAGTTGTTGATACAGGGTCTCTACACGGTATCAGCCTCACAGCGATTCTCCTGTCTCAGCCTTCCCAGTGCTGGGATTACAGGCGTGTGATACCACGCCTGGTTTCAGAGCTGGCACAGCATGCCCCGGGTTCAGGGGCAGCATGGCACATGGGACCAGGGATCGAACTTGGGTCTTTGTGCATGACAGGCACAAGGGTTAGACCTCTGAGCTATCTCCCAGCCCATGTAACTTGGGACAGCAAGGTTACTACTTACGAGACTCTTGGGTGGCAAACTGCGGAGAAAGGCTATGTGACAAAAGCTCTGGCTCCTGCAATGCATTTGTTAAAATGTGATGCCCAATAGCCAGCCAGATAGCTCAGTGGACTAAAGCACCTGCTTAGGCAGACCGCAGAGGCCAGGGTTCATCCCCGGCATGCAGTGACAGCCCCACCCCCAGGGCAGCTGAGTCGGGTGACTGAGACTGGGCATGGTGGCATATGCCTGTAATCCCAGTGCTTGGGAGGTTGAAAACAGGAAAATCACTACAAGTCCAATCTACAAAGTGAGACCCTATAGACCCTACACTACACACACACAAAAGGAAGGGAGGAAGGGAGGGAGGGAGGGAGAGAGGGAGGAAAAGAAAGAGAAAGAAAGATGGATGGATGGATGTGCCATGCCAGCCCTGCCCCCATGGCACACTGAGACAGTGATTGAGACTGGGCATGGTGGTTCATGTCTGTAATCCCAGTGCTTGGGAAGCTGAAAACAGGAGAATCATTACAAGTGCGATCTGTGTAGTGAGACCCTGTAGACCCTGCACTAAATACAAAAAAAAAGGAACAAAGAAAGAAAAATGTGATGCCCAAGATCTCATTTTGAATTATTTCTGTTTTCTCAGCCCTAGTCCCAGATGTCTGAAATACAAGAGGGTTTTACATGTGCCCCTAACCACAGAGAAACCACAAGGAAAGCCACCCCTCTGAGGCACATCTGCCAGAGCCTGCCATGCCAGCACCGGCAGGCAGCACAGTACACGCTGTCTGGCAGCTTGGAGGCATGCTGTGAAGTGGCGATATTTGTAAAGCTGTGAACAAAAAATTATACTGCACCCATGGCAACCATACAAGCTGGAGCCATTTATGTAAACTTCCGTACATAAGATTATGCTCTTGGAAAAACAGGAAACACACCCAAAAACGCATAAAGAGAGGAACACTAGCTTGGCAAGTACCTTTGCACCCATTCTTGCCTCACAACCTCTATCACATTACTCAATTTAAATTTTTTAAAGCATTTATTTCAAAATGAAATCTTATATATTTGTTCAGTTTTTGTCTTTCCTAATAAAATACTGCTTAACTTCCACAATGGCAGGACTGGGAGCTGTTTGCCACTATATCCTCAGCAACCAGAAAAGTGCCTGACACCGAGTGAGTGTTCAATAAGTGAGGTAACAAGTGAAGAACTGAGGTAAGTTTTTTCTCTAAGCCTCAGAATCCCCTTTTGTTTTATTATTTCTTTTTTCTTTCTTTCTTTTTTTTTTTAATTTTAGGGAAGGGTCTACAGGGTGTTCAGGGTCTCACTACTAGATCAGACTCATAGTGATCTGCCTGTTTACAGCCTCCCAAGAGGTGAGATTACAGGCATGCACCACCACGTCCAGTCTTAATTGCTGTCTGAGGGCACCCCGTGGGCAGGGCCAGCAAAAGAATTCCCTTTTGAAAAATAAAGAACTATCTCTAAGGACCTTTCAAATCCATTATGTTTACAAATGGGTTCTGGAACTCTTAGCATTTATTTGTCTCAAAATGTTGAAATGGAAGGACAAAGTGAGAGGGATAAGAACAGAAAACAGGCAAGTAATTTGCAGGGAAACCCTACTGTCCTTTGTGATAATCTGTCTGCCACACTCTTCCCCCACCCCCACACACTTAAGGTCAAAAGTAAAAGAAAACTTGAAGGCAGGTTAAGCTGGAAAAGAACCAAGAGAAGCCAAGGGGCAAGGTGGGTGCTGGGAGAGATGAGAGCATCAAGGCCTCATCTGGCCTCCACAGAGCCTGCGCGGGACCTGCTGCTTACCTTCGCCTGCCTGCAATGAAGACCATGAAAGGTCACAGGCTATCTTATCTAGTGTGGGTGGGAGCAGAGAGGAAATAGTGAAGACAGCAAGCAGGTACAAAGAACAAGAGAACTGCTTTGTTATCTCTAAACAGAAATCTAGGGAGGGCCAAACCAATCTGTGTTCTTTGGGAACAAGGTTTTCTTGGGATACAGTCAGCCTCATCCCTTACACCCCATCCTCTACTGGCTACAACAGACACAGCACTACCTGCACAGCCTAAAATGCTTCCTGTCTACCCTTCTACAGAGTGTTGGCTAATCCAATTTAACCTCTAGAAAAAGTTAAATTAAGCACAGCCAAATACTGTTCTAAAGATTGTAACACTTTAGTGAAGTTTTCTAATTTCAAATTACTTCAACAAATCTCTCCTCACATGGTGGAGAAGTGGCTCAGTCCATGTTTCTCCAACTGTGGCCCTTCTAACATATTAAGCAGTCCAATGTCTGCTAGAAGGCTGTCTGTGCACGGTGTGATGCTTCAGACACCTGGCCTCACCCACTGGATGCCAAGCAGTACTGGCCCGGAGTCACAGCAACCCGGACCATCCACAAACACTGCCAAATGGACCCTGGCAGTGGAGACAAGATCCCTGTCCTTTTCTAATAGTGTTTAGCAAATAGGAAGAAAGAGGATTATAAAAAGGGGAAGTAAGACCTCAATAGCAACCACTCACCTTGTTACCAACAAAGGGCATCTTCCGCAAGAGCTTAAAAAACTTCTTTTTAAACCTGGACCACAAGCCTAAAAGAAACAAAGGTTCTATTACCCCAGTGCATTTTCATGGACCTGACCCACTTGCTGGTCAACAGATTGTTCACTGTGTCTCACAAGTTCACTTCCTTCACAAGGCAAACATTTAGTTTACTTTTTAAAAAACCTTTTAATTTTCTGAATAATCTATTTACATGGTCCATAATTTATTAAAAAATAAACATACACATGTAACTTCACTCCCTTTCTTTCATTTACCTCAAGAACCTTAACCTGCCCCCAGGTTAAACACACCCAGTTTTCAGCATATTCTTTCAGAGTTTTTTTATCTATACCCAAAAACAATAAAGATATACTACTTCTCCTCATTTTTGATACAAAATGTAGCACAGTCTAACTCTGTATTAGACCTTGTCTTTCTACTTGAAAATATTACCTTAAAAGATGTTTCCCCGTCATTCTGCTAGCTACAGATTATTTCACCACTTAGAAGAACCATAACCGAAGAACCAACCCCTTACTGATAAATTACAGGCTGTTGCTAATATTTGCTATTATAATCTATGCTAAAATAACTGTCACATACACCACACTGCATCCACCCAAGCATATCTATAAACAAACATGCCGCACCAGAGCTGCTGGTCCAGTGACACACTGTACTTCAGAAACCTCATGGTTTCCAGACACCCTCATCCTCGTCTCCAAAGAAATGACCACCAGTTTTCTCAGGACCTATGCCCTCATCTCATCAAACACAGACTGTGATAGTTACTTTTCTCTCTCTGCTGAGAAAAATACCCAACAGTCAAAGTTAAAGAAGGAAATGTCTATTTAGCTTAGTTTTAGTCCATCATCGGCTGGCTCCAAGGTGGGTGGCATGGCAGAGGAAAAACAGTTCACAGTGGGCAGAAGGTGGCAAGCAAGCAGGGAAGAGCCACAGCTCTCGCTATCCCTTAACAGTCTGTCCAGGCTACTCAGGGCAGACAGAACTCACAGCCTTAATCCTAGTGCCCTGCACCACGAATCAATTCCAGTGTCATACACTCTAGATTCAGCTACCTCTGAAAAAGCCCCACCTAAGGCCACAGGAGACTTGGGGGTGGTTCATCTAGACACAAGCTGTAACATAGATAGATCCTAGCAACATTTTCTGGATCTGAAAATCAGGGACACCAGAATTCATTCTTTCAGGTATTATAAGGGCAGAAAATTGTGTTTTCCAGTAATCAATTATAATAACCATACATGCGCTGGGTGTGGTGGAGCACACCTGCAATTCCAGCACTTAGGAGGCTGAAGCAGGAGGATTGTTGTGAGTTTGAGACCAGCTTGGGCTACAAAGTGAGCTCAAAGCCAGCCTGAGCTGCACAGGAAGGCCCTGTCTCAAAAAAAGAAAAACAAACAAACAACAACAAAAAAAAAACTACAAATGCAGTTGTAACAAATGTACAAATAAAATAAAGATATAAATAAAATTTATATAATATAAGTAGTTTATGTTCTCTGTAAGTATAAATAAAATTTATAATGATAAACTATAAGTACATGGTATCTAACAAGGCTGTTTAGAGCACTCACATTCAATAAATTTCAACTGATTCTCACAATAGCATTTTGAGATTGGTCTAAAAGGCTTTATAAACTACCAGAGTGACATAAAGGCAACTGACAGTCAAGGAAAATTTGCCAGTGGCCACAGATCAGATCAGATCAGATCAGTGACAAAGCAGGATTGAACCAGTCTCCCCATTTGTACCCTATGGCACTATGATGCTTCAAAGGAAGTAGGGATGTTCCGTCATCCCACAAGTTTCTAAGACCCAGCTTTGATCCCAGGCATGAACTGCATATGAACCTAAGCTGTGCTCCTAAGGCAACCCGGGCATTCCACCTTTCCTCTCCACTCCACAACCATACGAATTTAAAAAACGAATTTGCTCAGCTAAATCAGAAATGCCTATGTAAAAACAACAATGATTATCTCCTTCCATTTATAAATTCTGTATGTGACTAGCTGGGTCAGGCACTTCCATGTTCATCTGACCATGGGGAAACACGGTGCTTACAGGTGCTGCCCAAGGTGCCCTGTGAGAAATGGAGAGTTGCTTATTCCCCCTCACATAAAGCTGACTTCTGCTGATGGACAATGGACAGTTCCACGGTTAAACTCAACACTGACTCATGAAGGAGCAAGCTCTGAGTTGACAATTGCAGCGCAGAACTCAGGAAGCGCCAGTGCCTGGGGAAGCTGCTAACCTCTAAAGGCCCAATATCTTAGGTTTCTAGTTCTGAGGTACTCTCTGCCCTTTGTTCCAGAATTATTTAACCTTCTAATGTAATGTAAGTTCAGATTGCAGATACTTCTGGAAAAAAAAAAAAAAAAAAAAAGCAACTTGATAATTCAGTGGGTCATAGCATATTCCTACCTGAGCAAGGTACTGATAAAATAGCAAGCCTACCAAAATTATCCCTTATCTTAGAAGAAAGACAGTCTTATCTTTATCTAAAATTCAATTTTGGGGCTGGGGAGATAGCTCAGTAAAATAAGCATCTGCCTGGCAAGTGCAGGGTCCTGAGTTCAATCCCCAGTACCATAAAAAAAAAAAAACAAAAAAAGGACTGCTGAGGTCAACTTTTAGCAAGGTCCTGAGTTCACTCCCTGATACTGCAAAAAAATAAAAATAAATTAAATTTTAAAAAATCAATTTGGAAGTTACGACTGTGTTTTCTGTGTCTTTGTCTATATTAAATTGTCGATATTCAATAATTTTGGGCCTTGAGGGCCAGGGAGATGGCACAGTAGAATAAGCACTTGCCTAGCAAGCGCAAGAGCCTGAGTTCAATCCCCAGTTCTGCCTAAATAAATAATAATAATAATAAGATAATTTTGGGCCTCTAAAATCCACAATTTCTATGATTCAACCTGAATTAGATTAGACTACATACAGATGCCTTTGGAAGCAAAATTTAATTTTGTTTTTACGATTTGTCTATCGCCTTGGTTACTTTTCTCTCATTGCTGGGACAAAATACCAGACACTCAAAACTAAGGGAGGAAAAGAAAGGTTTATTTAGTGCAGTTGGTGGCTATCCCTCCCTTCTGTGGTATGCAGGCTGCCACCCCAGGGTGGCTGCAGCACCTACACCCGCAGTCCCAGCACTGGACCATGGATCAATCACAAACTCTAGAAGCCACCCCGTGACCGCATGAGGCTTTGGGGGACTCCTAGACACAAACCATAACATTCATATTGTCTAAACTTCCTACACGGAACACATGCTGATTTTATTACTAAAACAGCTTGGATTTCAACCACAAAGATATTTAGTTTTTTGCTACTGATAATTTTCTCAGGGAATGCTCAGACAGCATATTCCTTTGTGACTAAGAAAAGCAGTGAAGTACACGCCAGGACCCAGGACAGCAGTGTGCCTGTTAGCAGCGAAACAAAGCGCGTGGCACAGCAAGCGGCAGGACTAGGAGTGACGACCTAGCCAGAACACTGCAGAGTGTGTGAGGTCACGCGCACGTCAGCCAGCTCAATCCGGCCATTCCATGATGCTGACATGTACATCATGTCAGCCATTCCATAATGTACCGTATTCCAAAGCAGCACGCCACACAGGA
>NW_004524581.1:10288855-10322983 GCF_000260255.1 Octodon degus | reverse complement strand
AGCCATCTCCCTGGCCCTTGAAGCCCGTCATTTTTTTTCAAACAGGATCTCCCTAAGGCACTAAGTTACCCAGACAAGGCTCGAACTTAGGATCCTCTTGCCTCAGCCTACCTAGGCACTGGGATGGCAGGTGTGTACGCCCCGCGTGGCTGATGTTATATACACCTTGTGGCAGTAAGGAGGCAGAAGTGTAAGAGCACTGCTCTCTGGACGGGATGGGCGCTTTACCTCACTGGGTGAGGCGCTCTTCACTCAGCGTAGGAAGGAGATGACACACGCTGCACCTACATCCAAACCACTGAGCAGATGCAGCAAAAGATCAATCTAACCTCTCAGACTTTATGGAAACTGGGGACAGGGTTTGTAAAGCTGAGGTGAACAGGTATTTTAGGTAGAACAGTTATGCCTTTTTTCTACCTTAAATTAAAAAAGCTATGTGTCAGTAGGGTTTCTTTTTTTTTTTTTTTTTCTTTTTTGGCTTTGAACTCACCATGTAGCCCAGGATGCCTTGAACTTGAACTTGGGTGCTGGGATGATAGGTGTGCACCACTATACCTGGCCTGGCACTTCTTATTTTTCTTTTTGAGACAGGGTCTCCCTATGCAGTTCAGGCTGGCCTTGAGCTTACTTTGTAGCCCTCGCTGGTCTTGAACCTGCAATGATCCTCCTGCCTCAGCATCTTGAGTTCTGGGATTACAGATGTGCGCCACCATGCCTGGCTTTGAATTTGTTTCTCACTTGGCATTTCTTTTAAGTTTATTACCCTACAATGGCCATGTATATAGTAAAGAGACAAAGAAAAAAGGGAGGGAGAGAGGGAGGGAGGGAGGGAGGGAGGGAGGGAGGGAGGGAGGGAAGGAGGGAAGGAAGGAAGGAAGGAAGGAAGGAAGGAAGGAAGGAAGGAGAGAAAGAAAGTAGAAAAGATATAAATAAATTTCAATCCTTGGTTCCAAAAAAAAAAAAAAAAAGATACAAACAAAGAGCCCTTAAAAGAGGTAATCAATGGGCCGGGGAGATGGCTCAGTAGGATAAGCACTTGACTGGCAAATACAAGGATCTGAGTTCAATCCCCGGTTCCACAAAAAAAAAAAAAGAGGTAATCAAGGAAATAAGCAAAACACTATAGAGATTCAGGCATGTGGGAAATGCCTAGATTCTCCACAATGCAACTGGGTCTTCAGACCAAAACAGTTAACTCAGACACTCCAGAGAGTGGGAAAAGGGTGCCTACTGTTTGGATTTAGGTGTGGGGGCCAGGGAGATGGCTCAGTAGAATAAGCGCTTCCCTGGCAAGCGCAAGGGCCTGAGTCCAATCCCCAGTTCCGCCAAAAAAACCAACTGGATTTAGGTGTGATAGAACATGCCACACATAGCCTATAGGGAGAAAACAACTGGGACAAAGGTCACATGCACTCAGGTAGAGAGGAAATGGGTGGACAGGAGAGGGTTACACCCGGGGGTTTACAAACAGATCACTGAGACTTATCTGCTGCATCACCCTAGAATTTGTACTCCAAGAAGATAGACCTCAGACTACTTGTGCAGTATCCCCAGAGCCTGGCACTACCTGGCACTGAAATGGGAGAGATGAGTACTGTGCTAACTGCACTTATGATAGTTCAAAATGAAAGCAGTACATCTCTGTCTGAAGAAATTGGTACTGAAAAAGACTTAAGCCATACTGAGACACCTATGAATCTTTACAATGACTAATTTCTGAGGAATTTTTATGTAAGCTATAAACACACACACACACACACACACACACACACACACATCAAATCAAATCAATAGAGTAGTACTTACCAAACTGGAAGACAATGTCATCAAGATTTTAAAAATCAGAATCAAACCAAAAGGCAAGAAATGCCTGGCAAGCATGAGGCCCTGAGTTTGACTTTAGGTATAAAAAAGAAAGGGGGGGAAGGAGGGAGAGAAGGGAGGGAGGGAGACTGGAAGGGAGAGAGGGATGGAGGGAGGAATGAATTCGTTTAGTCCACCAGCCATGAGTATTATGACACCTCACTACTGTTACAGAAGAGACAGCATACTTACTCTCCGGCTGGAAGATGAACCCATACATCCAGACTATCAGCAGGGTCCACAGGACACTCCATGCAATCAGCTGCCAGGGCTCGTATTTGGTGCAATATCCATTTACATAATTCTTGGCTTTTGTGGAATATGCTTCCAAAATCTCAAAGTAAGGTTCAAAGCCCTTCTAGAAATAAAAAAGAAAAACAGAAACATTACAGTCCAAGAAAGAAGTCTGTTTTTGGATTGTTCATCAATCCTGATAAGACCACACCTCAACAATAATCTTATCACTCTCTACTGCAGGACGTCTGTGCCAGTTACTCTGGGATAACAGTGCCTGACACTCAGGAGCCATGTAGACTCTTACTCGACTTTTTATCTTGCTTGGTAAAATAAGGCTGAACTTGATCAGCATGTCAACCGTAGGCCTTTTACGGCTGCCAGTGTTCTCTGGCCCCTCTCTCCACTCAAACTAATCCTCGTAACAAGGGTGCCATTTCTCTCCTTCTGTACTTCACTTGAATATTTCGCATCCTCTAACCTAGCAGTGGGCAGACTGGTTCCGTAAAGAGCCAGACAGTGAACATTTTAGATACTAGGAACCAAATATTCTGTTACAGCTACTCACCTCTACTGCTGTAGCTTAAACACAGTCATGGTGTATAACTAATGAGGCTGTATTTCTACAGTTTAATTATGCACAAAGAAATATGAATTTTATGTAATTTTTCTCCTGTGACAAAGCATCTCCCCAAAGAATTTTAAAACTAAAAATCTTAATTCACAGGCCATAAAAACCAGGAAAAGGCTAAAGCTGGCCCCTAGGGTAGAGTATGTGAACCCCTACTTTACCGACTATAAAACTCTTAAATTCAGGGACCACACATTTTATCACAGGTATTCTGCATGATACTGAGCACAAGGAAGAAAAGGAATCTTCTCACCAGTAAATTTACAGAATATCTCATTCATGAAAATCCCTCTCATCCCCTAAATTCTCCTCAAGTATTCACAGCTGATAAAGTGCACAGAGCTCATCACAACCTGCTCTGCAGTCTACTCGTCTCTGTTTAGTATCTCCCTGACAATGGTCCTTTACGGTCAGGCCTTGAACTCAGGCCAGTTCTCACCCACATTCACAGGTCCCCATAGTGCCTGCAAAAAGTAAGTCCATCGCCCTGATACCTATTTCCTTACTCAAATGTTTAAAGTACCAAGCTGGGGAAGCAGTCAAGTACGTATTGTGCTTCCTTGTTCCCACTGAGCTTACAAGGTACTGGGAGAGGCAGCTTCAGTGTCTGCATGTACATACACATTCACAAATACACAGACATATGCTCATGAACCACTAACTAACGCTCTTCAGGGGAGAAGCTGCAGAACGCTGTGAGTACTGAGAGCACCGAGGAAGGTCTACCTGACTCCATGAGGGGAACAGTGATAATAAAATCTAAGCTAGCTAAAAGGATAAAAGAAAATTCTCTAGGAAGCGAAGCGGAAAGAAAGAAGTCACACCAGGAAGAGAAAACAGCTGCAAATGGTTAGTCACACCACAGGAGGGCACAGACCACTTCTCATCCAGCCTAAATCCTCAGCACAGTAGGGTGCCTAGCCCCACACAAGGTACTGAATAGAAAACCAGCCAAGTATCTGGCAGCGCCTGAGTAACCAAGAGAACACTGCAATCAGGTAGCTGAGGCTAGAAGGACATTAGCTGACTCCACACTAAACATAAAATTCAAAGAGCACAAAGAGTGGAAGAGGGAGTTGGGGACCGGGGAGATGGCTCAGTACAATCAGCGTTTCCCTGGTAAGTGCAAGGAGGGTCTGAGTTCAATCCCCAGTTCCGCCAAAAAAAAAAAAAAAAAAAAAAAAAAAAAAGTGAAAGAATATACTGATAGGAACTTTACATAAAGAAATTTGTTGCCATCTGCTAACATTTCAATGCATACTCATTTTTATACCCCAAATTCCACTTTAAAGGAATTACTTTATGCGTATTCCTTTTCACCCCCAGCGTCCCACTTTCTCAGTACCCACATGCTTGCACGCATACAAAGCAACACGTTCAAGGATGTTCATTTCAGTATTCCTTGGAACGGCAAAAGAAAAACATAATGAGCATCCCAGGAGGAATAGTGAAACTATAATATACATATTTCATGCACAAAGAGTATGAAACAATAAAAAGACAGGTCTTTTTGCATGGAAAAATTCCCGTAACATAATATCGAGCAAAAGACAACACACTGGAGAACAATAAAATAAAAGACACAAATTGTTAGGCATAAGAATAATTTTTAAGATAATTTGTTGGGACATGAGTTACAGGAAGACAGAGATTAGAGACAAAAATTTTAGTTAAAGAAATTGCTGAAAGTTCTAGGGGAAATAAACCAGGTTCAACCTTAAGCAGTAGGACATTGGAGACAAAAAAATGACAGCATGGATTTGGAAGACATTTCTGGAGGCAAAATAAATAGGATTTTGTTAATTTATTACCAATGGTAAATAAGTAGTAGAAGAATACAGATGTTTCCAAATTTTCAAGTTTAAGTTTGAGAGACTGGTTAAGAGATAGCACCACCAACTCTGGTAAGACTAGAAAAGCAAGGGAAGTTGAAGCAGGTAAGACATTTGGAGAAAAAATAACAGTACTGCTTTGAGTTCTGTTCCTGCTGGACACACACACACTGCGAACAGTGAAAGTATGAAAGCTCAGGAGGACATCATGTATGTACTCCTGAAAGCACTTCCACCTGCTATGGCTGCTCGCCTATGTGGAAACCGACCACTGACGGTGCCAACGGGTGCTGGATGACGCTGAGACGGGAGCTTGGGGAGCCGATTAGATCGTGACAGCAGAGCTCTAGGGATTAGGATTGGTGCCCACAGAAAGAAGACTCCAGAGAGCTAACTCCCCTCCACCACCACCACCCTACTTCTTGGTGCTGTTCCCAAGAGCCCACTGTTGCTATCAACAACCTCAATGCTCCAGAGCAGTGGCAGTATTGGTCCAAACCTGGGAGATCCCAGAGAAGTCTGCCACCACGAAGGGCTTGGAAGACTTCCATCAGCACAAAGAGCAATCGGGTGTTGAAGCTGCGACCAAGCCATATCAGTAGATAATGTGTATGAAAGGTTACTGACCAGCTTTCCTTCTGTACCAACTCCTAACTAACCCAGAAATTAGAGGCTACCAGTGTCAAAAGACAAATACAGATATCATCAACCCTTTCCAGTACTGAAAAAATAACTAATGTTAGGAAGAATAGAAAGATTAGTAAATGCCAAATAACTTTACTAAAGCATTAAAATTCAAATATGAAGACATTCCCTATCACCATGTTAAAATTAAATTCACAGAACATATTTCCTTGGTAATTGCTTTGATCCTTAAATAGTGGGAATCCCTGAATTCAGAAGAGACATTTTGAGAAAAGATATATCTCTAAAATCTAGCTCCAAAGATAAAATGGTTCTGTAGCAAGGTTTTAAGTAGGTAGCCAGGGCTGGGGAGATGGCTCAGTAGAAAAAGCACTTCCCTGGCAAGTGCAAGAGCCTGAGTTCAATCCCCAGTTCCTCCAAAAAGAAAAGTAGGTAGCCAGATGAACAAAGAAATTACATCTCTTGGCATCATGCTAAGGTCCTTCTAGGTTACTATAAACAACCTATACAGTCCCCAATGAAGAGGCGTCTCCCAACATTGGCAGCTCACTGCAGTCAGGCTCTGTGGGGTTATGTAGCCTTGGGAAAAAAAAAAAAGGATGAGCCACTCCTTTGGGCCTTGAAAACAACCAAATCCCAGGCTGGGTCCTGATGCAATACTCAGCCCTGAGGAAGCACAGAATCTAGGAGCTGAAGGGAACCTTAGAGATCGACTACAAAGTTCTCACTCTCCAAGCAGAGGCTGCAGAAGGAAAGGGTATGCCTAAGCTCTTACAGACAGGCTTGCTCCTGAGCGAAGTCTCCTGATTCAGTGCTAGATAACTCTTTCAATTCTTGACCCACAGTGTCCCTGGGCACAGGGTCACCTATCACATTATTACAGCTTAGGTAGAATATTATAGGCAGTCAGATAGAGCCGAGCCCTCAAGAAGTCAATGCAGAAGACAACTGTGGCTGGAGGCGCCCTCACTGAAGGCCAGGCTTCAAGAAAGAGAAGATATACTTACTCATCCATATACTTCCCTTAGGGATGAACAGCAGTGACTGACATTCTAAATAGAAACTACCTTGGGGAGAGGACCAAAACTCCTTAACCCACCCTCTTCCAGAGAAGTCCTTGTTCATCTCAGGTGCACTTGGTAATGATTTATTTGATCTTCATTTAATCAGTATCACCCAAGAGACTATACTTGTAATCTTATTGGTTGACCATAGTTTTATCCCACTTCACACCCAACCTATGATTTTCCATTGTATTACTTAAGTGACTATACTTGTCATCTTATAGATTGATTACAGATCACCTTCAATCCACTTCAGCTCATGGCTTTGCTCAATAAGCACCATTGAGAAACAAGCCTTGTGAGAAACCCACTTTTTAGACCCCCTTCTGTTCCTCTTAGAAGCTTTCGCTCAATAAATTCTTTCCACTCTTAACCTCCGCTGCTCCTAGAATTCATTCCGCAATTTTAGAGAACACAAAATCAGCATTTTGACATCTAGCAGATCCAGAGCTGCATTTCCTCTATTTCAATGTTAAAATCCAGGAGTCCCCCAAGATTTCTCTGCACAGTTTATGTTCTAGGCAGAACCGATCTATGTTCTGGGACACATACTGTTCCCAATAACCCAACACTGTGCAGCTAGATTACGACTACAGATGAGCACATAGATGGAGACAGCACAAGACTTTAATGTAATTACTGCTTCCTCACAACAGCAACAGTGCTATTGGTTTTTACACAGTGCAAAATAGCTTACGTTTGTGGTATCAAAATCAAACCTAAGACAGCAACTTTAAGATAAAATAACTATAGGATTATGTTTGCTTTTCACAACTTTGTTTCATATGTAGCAATTTTCTACCTCCTCCCCAGAGGCATCGCTCCAGCTTAAGCTGTGCTAGACACAGCAGCAGCAGACTCAATGTGCAGAGGACAAAGGCCAGGCATTCGGGAGTGGACTCTGCCAACACGGCACTCTTAGGACAAGCTCAAGGATGCATTGTATTACACGCGATAAGAGCTGATCTGTCTTTTGCAGATTAAAAACACTAAAGTTCAAAGGTTACATAGCGCAAAAATATCAGAGAAAGGGCTGAAACCTGGTTGAAATGCATTGTTTTTTCCACTGCTCTGTTTTCCAAAAATAAACTATCAAGGGTACAGAGAACAGGTCCCAAACTGCCAACTCTCAGTCTCTTCTACTTTACCCCAAGAGCCAAATTAAGGGCTCATAGCTCCACTACTCTTCCAATTAAAAGACACAGATAGCTGGGCATGGTGGCCACTGGTGTGTAATACTAGTACGCAGGAGGCTGAGGCAGGAGGATCACCGTGAGTTTGAGGCCAGCCTGGGGCACCCAATGAGTCCAAGGCCACCTTGAACTAAAGAGCAAGACCGTGTCTCAACAAGAAAAGAGAAAGAAAGGGAAAGAAAAAGAACGAAACTGCCAAATGATCTGAACAGCATCTCGCAAAGGCCAAACACTTCTGGGGTGTAGGTGGTATTCCATAGTTTTCTTAAACTATAAGCTCCATTCTCCTCTAAACTAGTGACTTACACTCACACTATAATCTGGTACCAAGAGAAACACTAAAAAAGTAGCTTGAGAAGTACTTTGGGAGAGTTGTCTCAAAACACTAAAATGCTGTTGTTTGAAGGAAACCTGGAGACCACCTAGTCCAACTGCATCTGAATAATAAAGAAACTAAGGCCCTCAAGTTTCTTCCCACTCTTAACCTCTGTTGTGCCTTAACTCATTCCTCAATTCTAGATTAATGAATAATACCAAACTGTGCCTTCCCTAGGCTCAAACTAGAGGAGAAGCCCACATTAGAGGCTAATTTCTTAGCGGGCACAATGGCACACACCTCTAGTCCTAGCACTCTTGCATACGCAAACAAGAAGACTGCAAATTTCAGCCTAGTCTGGGCAACTTACCAAGATCCTTCTCAAAAGTTTTCAAAAGGAGCCAAGGATATATAGATCAGGGCAAAGGCCCTGAGCTCAGGATAGAAGGAGGGAGGGAGGAAAAAGGAAAGTAGGAAGGAAGGAAGCCCGCCTGCCCCAATCACAAGTGCAAAGTCTTCTGGGCCACTAAAGAGACCAGAATTGAACAACAAAATCAAACAGCCATTCCAACCCATCCATAATGACTATGGTACAGATTTTTTTCCTTGTAAAAGGGTCAACTGCTATATACTTACTGTATTGCCCAGATGGGCCTTAACTTTGTGGGCTTAAGTAATCTTCCCACCCAGGCCTTCCAAAACATAGGCACACACCATTCTACCCAGCATGATAGAAATGTTTGAAGAGGGGGCTGGGAGATGGCTCAGTAGAATAAGTGCTTCCCTGGCAAGCGCAAGGGCCTGAGTTCAATCCTCAGTTCCGCAAAAAAAGGGAAAGAAATGTTTGAAGAAACTAAATCATTTATTTCTGAGGAGTCCAAGAGCAAACCACATACTTCCCCTAAGATTCTACCATGTGAATCAACATGTGCATTATCTGAGTTCATCTCAAAAAACTCTTCAAAAAACTTTTTAGCCCCACATATTTCCTGCCAGTCGTGTTTTGTCAAGGTCAGATATGTACATTTAACACTATTCCATCAGCACTTCTAAGTTCAACTGTTATACACTTAGCACTGGAGTACTCAAGCAAAGCACCTTTCTATTGCTGATACAAAACTACCTCAGCCACAGAGAGGAGACAGAATGCAATATTCCCAAGTCAAGAGTCTACTCACAGAACAGCAGTTTTCATGCTTCCTAAAAGCTCAGGGGCCAAACACTGCTGCAAGGTCATTTTATTGATTGATTGATTGATTGATTGATCATAATCAGGATAAGTCATAAAGACAGTTGCTGACTCTGTCAAGTAACAATTCTGAGCACCGTTCTCAGATATACCAAAAAAGGTACTACAGAGAGCTTAAACTGGGAGAGAAGAGTAAAATGCATTATAAACTAAGTTCAAAAATCAGAACACGGGGGCCGGGGAGATGGCTCAGTAGAATAAGTGCTTGCCTGACAAGCACAAGGGCCTGAGTTCAATCCCCGGTTCCACAGGGAAAAAAAAAAAAAAAAATCAGAACATGCTGAGGGGTGTAAGTTAAAAATAATTATGGGTTAGTCAAATACCTTCTCAGCCCAAGGCAACTATGTAAGACACAGAAAAAAACTTGAACCCCAACTTGCACGTGCTGTCTTGCTAGATCTCCAAAGTCTTACTATGCATAGCTCTATGACTCACTGTGAAGAGGCATAGGCTACCTTTCAAAGTACAAAAGCAGTAAATCATCCTTTGAAGACTAGAAATGAGAAATTTTTGGATAATAGGCCAGTTCTATTTAAATAACCCTATATTCTTCACACTGAAAGCCTTAATTTCTCTAAGCATATCAAAACTGGAGAAGAGGTATACTATACTTCTCCCTTTATACACTTAACTCAGAAACAGGATTATTTTACCTTTGTTATGAAGTTAAGAAACCTAGACTTCCCAAGTTTATAACCACCCCTTTTTCTATAACTGACATGCTGCTATTGAGATATATGCACAACCAAGTTGCTAAGGCTACTTCTTTGGATATTTTTTTTTACCTTATTGTTATTATATTTCATTTACTAAGATGTCTTAGAATCGTTTCTTTGGAGATTTCTGACATATAATCCTGTTTAAAAGATTAAAACCGGCATCTATCCTGGTTGCTGATTGACTTCAACCTAAACAAACCTAAACATCCTCCAGAAAGTCTACCTTCCAAGCTGTTATCACAGAGCTGCTTTTAAAAACCTAAATAATCAATGTAGGGATTTAATTTACAATTAACATTTGGAAGAGTTTCAGGCATTTTGATAATCTGTTGAAAGTGAGGGAGAAATGCACACTTTTACTGGGAAATTAGGGTTTAGTGGGACACTCTGGGTTTCTAATCCTACAGTCACTATGCAACTCTGAAAATGGCAGGTAGTTGGTGGCAATGCCAACTAATTTTCTTAGCTGCACAAGCAAACGATGCCAGATTGGTAAGGGTTCAGATGATGTCCTTCTCCATTGTGGGAGAAACGAGTTTTGCCTCCATTTGCACATTCATTTCAATATTTCTGATCTCGACTTCTTTGAATGTCTTGCAACATTTTTCTAGTTTCCTCACTGTAAGTAAAAATAAACTCTTCAAGAGATGTTCTTTGTATATCTGTGTGTGAGTTATGGTTTTACTGTATCATCTCTTAACAAAAGCTAGAAATCTTTTTTTTTTTTTTGTAGTACTCAGGACCCTGCACTTGCCAGGCAAGCACTTATTCTACTGAGCTATCTCCCCGGTCCCCTAGAAATCTTTAGTTCCCAGGCATCCAGAAAATGCTTATAAACATTACAATTTTGCAAAAAATTAAAGAGTCCAAGACATATCCATATTCCTAGGGCCCATTTTTGGGGCCCATAGTCTCCAATTAATACTTAGTATAAACCACAGAAATAGTGTTAGTATTACAAATATGTAAAGTATGCAAAAAAAAAAAACCCACCTATGCCTCCTGTACGAGAGAAATAAAACAGAAACACTACATATGTCCCTTACTTAAAATTCTCCAGAAAAAGTCCTACAACTGTAATAAAAAGGAGCAAAGTTCTGATCTATACTATGTGCATGTGCCTCACAAACATAAATGAAAAAAGGCAATTACAAAAGACCACATCATGAAAGATCACTTATTATATAAAATTTACAAGAAATTCTAAGAAACAACTCTGCCAATGTGCTCATCTGTTGAATATTACATTTTAAGACTGTCAATTATGTGGTATACAGATTTTGGTTTTAACAGAACTCTCTTTTTTCTTTTTGTGGTACTGGGGATTAAACTCAGGACCCTGCACTTATTCTAATGAGCTATCTCTCCAGTCCCTTGGTTTTAATAAAATTGTTTTGTTTTTATAAAAAGAAATTATATGAAACATGTATATGAAGTATCCTGAAATACATCTCTAGAGAGCATGCTGGTAGTTTCCTAAGACCAGGAGTCTTGGGGGCTACATGTAGGTTTCAATGAAAATGCGCACAAATTGACTGTGGTCATCAAGGCACAACTCTATGTCTACAAAAAATATTTCAGAGTTGTATACTTAAAAAAGCATCCCCACTCAGCAATTGCATTTGTACCAATTCCTAAGTACTCTCTCAGCTAAGAGTAACCTAAGATTCTTTGAATTCACAGGCTTTCTCCAAAGAAAAAAGAAAGAAAAGGGCTTCCGAGAATGTTTCCAAAATGGGCTAAAGACAGCAGCAGAAACTGCTACTTCATCAATAAGGAGTCAAGCTTCTGGTATCTAAGTAACCTAGGAATGTGTGGAACAAGTGTATAAGCTAGACAATGAGGGTCATTACTGTCTAAAAGTACATTTCTAAAGAATTTATCAACAGAATTATTCTCTGCTACAATGATCTCTTTTCCTTACCAATTCTCAGGTATGTGCTGTAACCTAGCAACTCCCTAGGACATCTGAGTATCAGCAGCTTGAGTCCTCCTTGAACCAACATGTCACCATTTCTCCTGTGGATGTTTGCAGAGGCATATAGGCAGCTGTGTGCTCCTAGAAAGTCAGCACTGCTAACCGAAAGCTTGGACTTTGAGTGCTCAGTTGGAAACTGTTGTATCAGACACATTACTGAACTGCTGTGCAACTGGATTGTGCTCATATTGAAAAAGAAAAGTTCAGCAAAAAAATATGCCACCATGTACTCAGAGCATTGTGTCTGTGATGTTAGAGAGAATACTTAGGAATTGGTACACAGTTAAATGAGATGAGGCAAGAAAGTTACTGTGCAGAATAAACGCTTACTGAGTACATTCCCCCTCTAATGAAATTCTCCTTACTTCTTTGGCAAGTACCAAGGCAAAGCAACCTTTGCAGAATTCAAATGAAGTCACAAAGGAACTGGGAAAGGCTTTAAGCAGTTTGATTCACATGCCTGTGCTCTATTTCCTCGCAGGTGGTGGTAATAAAATACATCTTAGTAATGAGCTGTTGTTCAGTTTGGTAAGCAATGTTACATCAACTTTTAATCTTCAATAATGTACTAAATCAGAAGGATGCAAGTGCCCTCTTACCTACCAACAAACAGGACTAAAGCAGTCACTCACTGTTTGCAGATCATAAATCTATGTTTTTCAGTCACCCAAAGAGACTGCTGCTGCCGTTATAGTCATGACTCATGGGAAAGCATTTGAAAATACTTTCAAAAAGGTCTGCGTAACACAGACTTGGGTTTTCTTCCACTCTGGCCACAAAGCAGCTGGACAAGGAAGAGACCCACCCAGTGTTCTCACATTTGCCCGAGGTCACCTTCCATTAGAGTTTGAAGAGATTTTAGATTTGCCTCAAATGCCACATAGACTGACTAGGTGCCATTAAGACTGGAACTCAATAAAGGATTGATTTTTTGCATTTTGGATCCATCTACAAAAATGCAGTTTAAAACACTGAATTTAAATGCTTTGGAAAAAGGTTGGGAGAGCACGGCTTCTCCAATACTGAGGATAAAGTGTGAATATACCACAAGGGCCACTTAGATTCCTAAGTGTTCGAGGATTATGATTTTAAGCTCAGAATTAGTTACAACAAATAGTGTTTTACAACTCTAAATTCAGCCCTTCACAGGGCCCTTTCAATACTCAATCATCTGGGTTGCTTGTTCCCATCAAATGCTTATTAATGTTTACTGACAAGATAAACAGGAATGTAGTAGGGGTTACTCCCTGGGGAATCACAGAAAAGGGTGTTTCACATTTACAAAGTACCTACATGCTTTGGGAAAGAGGTCTCAGCACTCTCTCATTTAGTGTGCAGGTAATAGAAATTTAACTTTTTTTTTTTTGGTACCAGGGATCAAACTCAGGACCTTGCATTTGCCAGGCAAGCACTTACCCAACTGAGCTATCTCCCTGGCCCCAGAAATTTAACTTTTGTTGCCCAAAACTAAATCCAGATATTACTATTAGAAATCCTATAGGAATGTAAATTGGTACAACCATCCTGGAAGCCTGTTTGGCACCGCGTATTGACAGCAAATCTATTTATGTCTTATGTTTACCAAAAGACATGCTGAAAAATGTAACAATATTTGTATTAGCCTGAATATTATTGTTCAAATACTGTGTTTGTTCATAGTAGCCCAAACAAATAAATTAAGTGCAACTTATACCCTAGGACTGTCCTGCACATTCTGCCTATACAACAAGCAACTCATTAATTCATTCATCAAACATTTGCATTTGTCTATTTAGGACAAAAAGCTGTACAGTAGGCTCCCAACTTACAAACATCCCAGTTGTGAACTTCCACAAGTGTACTGCCTAAGACTCACTTTGCTAGATTACAAATGAACCCAACTCACAAATGTTCTCCTGAAACAGAATTCTTTGTAAGTCAGGCGAAAGTAAAAAGGTACTCACAAAACAGGAAATCAAATGGTTAATAAACATGGAAAAGGGCCCTAACTTCATCAGTCATCAGGAAGCGCACATAGAAACCACTATTCGATTTACTCACCTACCAGACCAGTTTAAAAATAAAGTCAACAACCCTATAAATATGTTTGATAAGCTGCACAGAAACAAGAGCTCCCACATACTGTTGATATAGTATAAATTGCATCAACCTTTTTTTGTGTGTGTATTTTTGGGAAGGATCTACAGGATGTTCAGGGTCTCACTACCAGATCAGACTACTAGTGATGCCTGTTTACAGCCTCCCAAGAGCTGGGACTACAGGCCAGAACACCACCATGCCCAGTCTCAATTGCCATCTCAGGGCACCCCAGGGGTGGGGCCGGCACAGCAGGCCCGGGAATCAAACCCCCAGCCCCTGCACCTGCTTGCAGGTGCTTTAATCCACTGAGCTATTTGGCTGGCCCTTATATCAACCTTTTTAGAAAAGTCTGGGAGCTATGTATCAAAGCTGTCCCTTATAATCCAGCAGTTCCACTCCTAGCTATAAATCAGAACAACTACTGCATCTCTGATGTCATATACAAGAAATATCACTAACAGTAATGTTTTAAAAAACTCAAACTTTCTAGTCCAAATGTCCACTATTAGCCAAGTGCATCAATAAACTGTAGGTTAGTCATACAATGAAATTCTATATAGCAATGAAAATGAATCAACTAAGCCCTATGCAGAACATAATGTCATATATTGAGCAACATAGGAAAATTACAAAAAATATACATAAACTGGATGTACTTCAAGTTCAAAACCAAAACTAAACTTAAGAGGGCTAGGGAGATAGCTCAGTAGAATAAGTGTTTGCCTGGTAAATGCAAGAGACTAAGTTTAATCCCCGGTTCTGGAAAAAAAAAAAAAAAAAAATTGTGGGGCTGGGGAGATGGCTCAGTGGAATAAGTGCTTCCTTGGCAAGCGCAAGGGCCTGAGTTCAATCCCCAGTTCCACAAAAAAAATAAATAAATAAATAAAATAAACTTAAGAGATGCATACATAGGTGATAGTAACAGTATTTTTCATAAATAGCAAGGAAATAATTATAATAGGACTGTGAGAGAAGAAAAGGAGATGTCTGTGTGACAGGGTGGTTGGGCATAAATGCTCTAGTTCTCAACCCAGGCAGTAGATACAAGATTTTCTTTAGTAGTCTTTAAAATGCAGGCATGTGTTTCATACACTTTTCAGTGTATACAAAACAATTCATGCAAGAGCATCTGTAATTCAAAAGGAAGGCAAATCCTTCAGGATGAATGAGACATGAACCCAAAGCAGCTATTCTGGACCAGGGGGAAACACTCACTGGCAGTGGAATCGCAAGTCAGAAGTAAGCCCGAGCCTCAAAGACCTGACTGGCCATGTCAGCCCGGAACTGTCTACTCCACATTTTCTTACTTTAAAGAAATGTATGTCTATCTTTTTAAAAACTCCTACTACTTTAGCTTTTCTATTATACAGAAGCACAGTCAAACCTAATCCTAACCAATATATTCAGTGATTTAAACAAATGAAACACTTGCTAATGCCTTCCAACAGCAGCACAAACTCCCTGAGGAAACACCCGGCAGTCATTCCTGACAGACATGTATAAGAGATTGCTGTATAGCAAGAAAACTGGACTTTGGGCTGCTCAGTGCCCTTCCTGAAGGCAATTAAGATTCCAAGGCTACTACTGGGACAAAGTGGCTCTAAGCTTGCCAGAGATGTGGTAATACTTTGCTCGGAATCTAGCCGCCTCCTGTTACAATCAGTGGGAATACACGTTTTCTCTAACAATTCCATCCTGAGCATTTCCAAGCTTCTGCTCAAGCACTAACTTCTCATTTGTGTCTTTTGAAACTAACCTGACCTCAACTACAGCACGCTAGGTTTTTTGCCTTTCACCCCCGGATCTGCTTTTCAATTCCACCACACATCTGCCTTCTGTGAATTAAATTGAGCAGGCTCTCTTGTCCCCTGGTTTCCAGCTGGGATGAACCAAATGGACGCTCCAGGAGGTAATCAGAGAGTAGGGAAAGTATTTGATTCCTGCCTGCTGGACCACTGATCATAGTGGCTACAATCCAACAGGCTATCAACCCCTCAGGTAAACTCCCACAAATTTCCAGAATTTACACCCTCCTTCTCCCCCTGAGGTCTAAGAGTCACAAAGGCTCTCTGTTTGCTGGCTCTGGGACATTTTATCATCCCCTGTTGGTTTCTCTTAATCCTCTCCAGCCTTAGTAACAGTCCCTGATATCCTGTCACACTACTACCATGTGCCAGATGGCTGATGTATCCAGCACGCTCTTTCAGCCTTCCCTCTTCCACCTTCCCAGATGGCTACTATCTCCCCTCACCCCACCCCCTGGTCCTCTCAGTAATTGGGTTCTGTGTGTTTACACACTAAGATTGACTCACTACAAATCAATTCCCTGTGGAAAATTCTTAACCCCAGGCTGATTCCCAATTCTGCCACCTCTGTGTACAAATTGTATGTAATATTAGATTGGACAAAGCCTAATTAAGAAAGCAAAGGCTACTAAAAATTCCTGACACACAAGCTGGAAAACTAAACCAAACACTGATATTTGGACTTTACCTATAACTCCCCTGAAGACTTATTACAGTTCTGCTCCATTTATAAGATTAGAACAATGCCAAATATAACGCTCATCCTTTGTGGCCACTTACAAAAGTGCAAATGTCTTCTCGGTTAATCTCCCATGCACTTTCCCTTTCTTCCAACTAATCCTACAAACAAGACACCAGAGCCAAATAATAGAAATGAGCTTTTAACAGCAGCAACATTTCAGTTTATTGCTTAATTCTCATGGGAGATTAGGAAAAAAAAAAAAACCTCCCCTGAAAAAGATATGAAGGACAAAGATAAAGATAAGCTCAGAGACCTGGAAAGACTTTTATTTTTGAATTAAAAACCAAAACTAAGTAAGGTTTGCTAGGTTCAAATCAAGAAAAGAGCGCTATCGAAACACTGATAAGGAAAGCACCTCTTAAGAGTTTTTCTCTGCTGCAGATCATCCCACACAGGATCTTTAACACACTCCTAAGCAGTAGGGCTTGACCCGTCACAAGCGAGATGACCCTAAGTGACACCATAAAGACCCATTAAACGCTCAGCAAAGACTCATTTCCCCACCCACAGGAAAGCACCAACTACACAGACACACATTTATCTATGTTAAAGAACCACAGCTCAGGGTTTCCCAACCTCAGTACTACTGACATGGCAAGCCAGCTCATTCTGGGTTGTAGGAGACTATACACACTGCATGATATTTGCCCTGACCTCTCCTGCAGGATGTCTAGTTGCATTCCTGACCTCTAACCAGCAGCACTCCTCAAGTATGCTGAGCAGAAGTGCTTTCACAGATTGCCAAAGGTCTCCGAGGAGAAAAACTACTCCTAGTTGACAGCCATTGCCCTAGATAAACAATGATCACGCAAACCCCACCCAGCACTACCTGGCCACCCACACTCACCTTCATCGACTACGAGCTTTCATACTCAATGGGTCAGAAAGAGAAAAGCCACTTGAGCTTATAAACACTACAAGTACTGGGCAATCTGCAAAGTGATCAGACCTCCTGGCACTGAGAAGAATATGGATGGAAAGAACAGTTGACAGAGTAAGGAATGGCTGCTCCCTGAATGCCTGATTTGAATTCTCTCTGAAAGCATCACAGCTCTCAGCAAAGGAGCACACTCCTTGTATTCTCCTTGAGACACAGGTGGGAAGTATGGCAGTGGTGACACGCCACATGCAAGCAAATAGAAAAAGCCAGGCAAACCACTCTAAGCAAATTAGTACAAAACTGAGCTCACAACACACTGCCCAAGTACCTAAGCTCTTTGGTCTTGATTTGAGCCTCATTATTTACAGACTCCAGGTGATGTTCAGGGTTTCTCTCATAGCACACTGACAGCCCTATCAAACCCATGTTCTCTTCCTACAAGGATTTTCTAATGACCTTTTAATATTCTGAAATGAAACTTAAAGATTATAGCACTATAGCTATCGACAAATTTTTAAATTTAAATCTAAAGTCCTTTAAAGAAAAACAAGATTTTATAGCAAAGCATGTATTTTATTATGAACTCCCATTTTTAAAGTGCTCCCAGGATGCCACAGCAGTTTCACCCCTTCTATAACAACACAGCACAATGGCCCACACAGCACAATGGCCAGCAAGCTCAGTCTCCTACCAAAACATGGCCCCCAGGAGGGGTAGCAGAGACAGATCTGAAGTCACATCACCTGGTTCCACCACTTAGTTGCTATGGTAGCTGATACAAGTCTAGCTTTTCATCTATGAAAGGAAACTGCCAACACATTATTCAAATGGTTTTTGTGAAAACTGAGTGTAGAATATCTCCTTCTGTACCCAGTATGTAATACATGCTGGGTAAACAAAGCATGCACAACACCCTCAGTTCAATAAAAATAAGCACTGTAAAAATAAGTAAATAACTCCCAAGGAGCAGACAACAGCTTTTCCAGTGAAAGAACTTCATGAACTCTGTGTGTAGTCTTCAGAAAATGGGGACTGTTGAGGAACACCCAACTCTACACCTTTATAACTGAAGCTTTAGAGCACTGAGCAAAGCAACAGACCTATATATCCTAGATTATGAGAAAATATGAAAGGTGGGAAAGACGAAAGGTAGAGCAAAAGCAAGAAAAATATTTCAAAACAAAACTGATTCCAAAGTTAGTATGCTGCAATTCAATGTTCAGGCTGTTAAAGTAAGTTCACAGGGGCCAGGGAGATGGCTCAGTGGAATAAGCGCTTCCCTGGCAAGCGCAAGGGCCTGAGTTCAATCCCCGGTTCTGCAAAAAAATAAATAAATAAAATAAATAAAGTAAGTTCACAAGTCCCAGAAGTAAGAAATACAACTCTGTATGTGGAGAAATAAATACAGATCTATAATTTACACAACCACACAAATGTGGTGAAAGCACCTGCCAGTTACTGAAACCACTTTGAATGAACCCTCTGCAATGCTGGCAGAGGCTATCTATCGCTGGATGATGGAATTAGGGCCAAGGGTGTGGGTGGAATCAAAGGGGGAGATCTGTTTCCTCTTCTTCACTGACAAAAATGCTCTTATAAAGGAAATTTTAAATTAGCTAAGGTTATTTATTACCTACTTGATATCTGAGAAATCTGAGGAAAGCATCTATTCTAGGGAACTTGTCATTAAGCTCTATGGATAAAGCAAGCATTCCTCTGCCTCTGACACACAACCTGAAATCATACTTGCCCCACACCACACCCCAAATTAAAAGGAAATCACACCTTAATCTTCCCTTTTTTGTTTCCTGCAGATCTTACAGGTTTTGCCATTGTAAAGCGTCGTCAACACTGGTATAAGAAAGTAACACTACTGTTTTTGCCAACTTGTCAGTGACATCAACCAATTCTGTGGGACGGTGAGGAAAACGTGAGAAAATGTTCATCGATCTCCGACACCGCATGAGGAGGTATTAAGAGTCAGAAGGTGATTTACTACACAAAAACTAATCCCAAATACTTTTTCTGTATCTTTACTTAAAAGCTATGGGCTTCCCACAATTTTCACACTAGAGACTACACAGAATCTAAAACGTCGCTGTGTACCTGGTAGTGTTATTTTCCCTACTTGGTAAAACACACACACACACACACACACACACACACACATATTAAGAGGAGCAAAAACGGGATTCCCCAAAACTTACTTCGGGCTAGTTCAAAAAGCATGTATCAAACACCTACTACAGTCAGGGTACTCACTCCTAAACAAGACATGGGTTCTACCTCGCCGGGAATCATACCTCTAGAAGACAAGTATGCCAGGCGGTGATAAAACATAGCACTAAAGTTTTAAAACGTCTCTAGTTGTCTGAGAAAGAAGAGATACAAAACCACTTGCAACAATTCTGAAAAGCGTTCTGGAAGAACGTTTACGTTCTACATGCTGTGTACGGTCCTAAGCATCAACTGCCATGCAAAAAAAGCGATAGAAATGCTCTCCTACCGCTGGCAAGCATCAAAGATGAAATCACCACAAGGAGATTCTTTTTTTTTGGGGGGGGGCGTGGGCGGCGGGGGACACGTTGTTTCAGCGGGCCTTGCACTCAATTTGTAGCCAGGCACTCAATTTGTAGCCCAACCTGGCCTCGAACTCGCAGCCTCCCGAGTGCTGAGATTACAGACGAGGGTCAGCCACCACGCCCGGCTAAGCAGACCCTTTGGACTAAAAATAAACCTCAAAGTCCGGAGCCCTCGGACTTCTGGGAAGACTCACCAACATCAGAAGGTCTGTGCTAGGCATCTTCCCCTTTCGAGGTCCTCTCGGTTCCCCCTTTTCTCAGTATCTATAAAGGAAGGAAAACAGGTCTGTTTACTTCTAAGGCTTTAAACTGTCTTGACCGCCCGCCTTGATTCGGCAGAGCAAAAGATGGGGTGAGCCCGCCTTGAAAGACTCGGATTTCACCCCAGAAACTCCAAAGCAGAACAGCGCAATCCCGCTGCAACTGCTTTCCTCCCGCGGCCGTCAGCCGAGATCCACACGCGGGCAGCTGCTGGGGAGCTCGCCCGCAGCGCCGGCTGGGGTCCCCGAGCCCGAGGCCCCGGGCCCACAACCCGCCCGGCTCGGCCGCCGGGCCATTGGTCCCGGTGCATCCTCCCGGGCCCCGGTCCTGGGACCAGCGAGCCGGGCGTCCTCCTACCGCGCCGGGCGCCGGGACTCCAGCCCCGCTCGGTCCGCTCCGGCCTCGCGCCGCCGGCGCCCAGACCCCTCCTCCCGGCCCTCCCCACCCTCAGCCCGGTCGCGGCGGCCCCTCCACCTCCTCAGACCGGAACCAGCTGGCCCGATGCTTCCCGCGGGCGCGCTTCCTCGCGCAGCACCCGCGCCCTCGGCTCTTCCCCGGCGTGGGACTGACCCGCCGCCGCCAGCGCCGCCTGTCCCTCCACAGCCGCCGCCACCCCCACCGCCCCTGCAGAGATTGGGGGTGGAGCCGCCGAAGGCCCCGCCTCTCCCGGAAATGGCCTTCAGCGCCGGCGTGCGCGTCCCCGCGGCTGCAGCCGCGCGCACGTTCCCGCCACGAGGGTCCTCGCCGCTCCTGCGGGCCCACAGCGCGTGCGCGCCGCCTGCTGGCTAGCGGGGCTTCCCGGACCCTGGCGCAGGGCTCGGAGATCCTGTCTGCGTCTACAGACCTGAGAGATTATCCTTATCTTCTTTTTAAAACTATCTTAGAAAAACAAGAATTAAGATGAGTTATGTACATGTACCAACTGCCCACCATGAATGCACAAACGTGTACTAAGAAAACTAAATTTTAGAAATCAACTTTCTGATGATGGTAGGACATTTAGCCTGAGTCCCGAGAGGAAGGTTTTGAGACTTTGAATGAGTGACCATTAAGTCTTGTTTCTTTCCTGAGTCAGAGAGTGGATTTTACGTCAAACTCCCTGGAAAAGGAAAGTAGCATGTAAACTTGTTTAATGACATCATCCTAACCTCCACATTCTCCACCACCCCCCGAAAAAAAAAAAAAAAAACAGCAGAAATGACAGGCATTGGGCAAAATGCCACCTATTTTCACAAGCGATGTTGGGGACCATTTAATACTGGGGAAAAGACCCACCAAGGCCACAAAGGGGACCTTTCATTTTAGGCTTAAAAGAAAATTCTCAAATAGGTTTTCCAGGACTTCCCTGGGATGCCTTAACACTAATTTAGTGGAAGCAGAGGACCACATGATTGTATCAGTGACCTGCATACAGTAGTATGTGTTGTCAATAGATTTTAAAAATGGATTTAAATTCCTAGACAGAATCCTGAGCCTCCCAAGAGAAAGGTCCACAATGAGGGTAACCAGTTGCATCACTACCCTCATTGCCCTCATCTGGTGCGTTTAAGGTGAATTCCTTGTTAACACAACTGCCCGCCTCTGTTAGCGTGTCTCAGTTTCACGGACGGAAAGCTTAGGGCCCTGGAACGGGCTTCCTTCACTCCTGCCTCATCTGTTGTCCCAGACATCTCTGCCACCCAGAGCCCTGAATCAGGCAGACACTGACACCCCCATACCCGCACCCCTCCTAGTGCTGTTTCCCAGAAAATGTGTGTTCTTAGTGTTCTGGAGGGTCAGAAGATATGCCGGGACCCTCCTCGCAAGCCTACTGATCAGGAGTCACCTCAGGTGTGCCCTCCACATACTCCCCACCCCCTATTTCTGTAATAAGGAATTAAGTCTCCAACTTTTACTTCTTCATCCGAACTGCCCCCACTCTATCCCTTTAGCGACCTTAGCTTCCTTTAACCTAGAATCTGTGCACACAGATGACTGGAGGCACAGCCGCAGTTCCTTCCTTACTCTCAGGCAGGGTAGGCAGTCTAGTTCCTCCCAGAGGCATGAGCCAATTCAGCTGTGTTAACCAACCCTCACTTTGCCAAGAACTATGCCAGGCACCTTTATGTACAAAGTCCTATTTATATCCTGATTTGCCCAGATCGGCGGAGGCTCTTCCCCCAACTGGTAAACAAGGGCCCCAAGATGAGAGCAATAACAGGTCTAGGGGGAAAGCGAGTCCTGGCCATTTGTAGTGGCGCTCTGGGCTTGCAACTGTGAGTCCCTGAGGCGGGGTGTGTGTGTGTGTGTGTGTGTGTGTGTGTGTGTGTGTGTGTGTGTGTGTGTTAGAGAAAGAGAGGGAGAGGCAGAGACAGAGTTCAGGCCTTGACACTCCCGTTTCCCCGTCCTGCTGTTCTTGCAATATCAGCAGAACTTAGGTGCCTGGTGGGAGCCTCTCTACACCAAGTGTGGCCTCTCAGGAGCAGTTTCGGGAAGCTTCTTAGAGATAAAGAGTTTGGGAGCCCCAGTCCAGACTCCCTGAATCAGTATCTACATTTTAACAACCCTATTTATAGAAAAGCATTGCTTTTGTTTTTGGTTTGTACTGGGAATCAAACTAAGGACCTTGTGCCTGCCAGGCAGGAGCCGTGCAACTGAGCTATATCCCAAGCCCAAGGCACAATTTTATTATGTGTAATTGTTTGAGATAGTTTAAGAAGGTTAAGAGGAAAATGTTCATGGGAGGGGCAGCTGCTGCTTCCTAAGTTGTTCTTCTGTAACTTCATGGCATCTTCCATAGTAACAAAAGATTGGCAGGGGTCAGAGGTGACTGCAAGAACTGGAGGAAGAGAAGGTCCTGCTCATGCAGACAGCTGTGGGGTGCTGAGAGGGTGGAGAAAAATGCTGTGGGGGTTCCCCTTTATGGCTAGGAGGATGTCACTTCCATGTCTCTGTGTACTGATTGCTAAAACCACTCATGCCAGCAAATCTGGTTCTGCTTAAGTTGGCACCCACCTATGGCCAAGGCAGATGACATCCCTTCCACTCTAAAAATGCAGAAACACGTCATGTCCCCACACCTGTTCCTGACACTCTTTGCCCATTGAGGACCATCTTTGGGAGTTTACCTCAGGACAGGGCCATAGGCAGGTGTGAAGAGCTGGTAGCTTCAGAGTCCCTGTAGAAAGGGCCCATAGGAGTGCCCCCTGTAGGAAGCCACTCAACAGGGAGCCCACAACGCCCCAACAGGAGCAAGAAACCAACAAGTGGTGCCAGCAGCCAGCAGGGCAGCTCATGGCAGAGCTACCAAGTGGAGAGAACGCTAAAGATCACTGGGGTGTGCGGGCATCCATATCAGAAAGCAGGGCTCATGCTGTGAGCCAAGGGTCAATGAGCCACTGCATTTTCACGCAACCCATGTGAACCCATGGCCTTCCCCACTGTGTGTCCCAGGTGCCATATCTCAAAGTCAAAATAGCCACGACCTCAGAGAACACAGATTTCCTTCATGGAAGCCCCACCCTTCACAGAGGCACCCACTGTGGGCTGTACAATCACTTCCAGTGAAACATCAAAAACACAGTGATTTTTATCAAAAGCCAAACAAGTTCAAACTTCCTTTGGCAGAAGGAAACCAGCAGGGAACTGAGATGAGAGAACAGCTTTGAAGGCAAGTGGAGTGACCCACCCCCTCAGAGATCACAGTGACAGTTCAGCATGTTTGCTTTCCAGATTTTAAAAACATTTTATTTATGTATTGAAATGTTTGTGCTGCAATAATTAAAATCACTTGAACTTTAAAAACGGCGTTTTGATTAATCCACTCTTTACATCCCACAAGGCCCGGGGAACCGGCTTGGATGCTCCCCCTAGTTTCCTTGTCATTTTACCCAGCCTCCTCCTTCAGCACCATGTGAGTTATTTTCTTTCCCTACCAGCCAGGCAGGCAGATGGGAGAGGTGTACACAGTCTTGGTTTTCAGGAGTTCTCCATCCTTTAATGGGAAAAGACAACACAGTTGTTTAAACTTGACCTACCCTGTGTGTTCTGCTAACAGCTAAAAGAAGGAAAGTAAGACAGCAGCGCTTGCAGGATGAGCAGCGCCTATTGGCTCATTCCCACTTACTTGCCTGCTTCCCTCTCCTATCCCTTTGTTTCTTTTAAAGGCAGCAGCCTGCGTCTCTGTCTTTGATTCTAACTTTGCAAGTTTCTCCATCTCAGCCGTATTGGGTTTGTCACATGAGCCTGCAGGAAAGCAGAATGGGGTATAGGGAAGTTGTTTTAGCTGTTGAAGCTGGCCAGCCACCCTTGTAAAATGAGTTAATAGCACGTCCCCTAGGACTGTTAACAATTGTACCCACACTTATAGGCCTGTCCCATAAAAGGCATTGAAGAGTGCCTGCCCAGTAGCTCCAAGATTTCACCCCAAGCTTTGTGATAAGCTCAGTCCAGCTGTCACGTTGTCCTAGCTGATCTGGTTTCCATCCCCAACAAGATCCTTCCAGGTGAGCCTCTGCGTCTGAGGGTGCCCTGGCCCTTAGTAGGGCTTGCCTGTGAATGATCACAGACCTACTGTCTAACCATAGGCCCTGTCTCTTGTGCAGCAGTTAACCCCCACGCCAACCAGATCCAACACCCCTGCTTACAACACGCATTTTTGTGACTACCTTTTGCTATCTTGAAATCAGATTTTTATAAACTGTCAAGTGGTAAATACATTCTTTTCACTCTCTGAAGGTTCAATAATTTATGTATGAATTAAACTGACAGCAGACAGATTAACAGGAGAGAAACCACATACATTTATTATGTGCTTATGCACCGGAGCCCCACAGAGTGTGGGACTCCAAGAAAGCCAGATGACTGAAATGTATGGGACACCCTGAGCTGTAGAGAGGAAGAGGGGCTTGAGGGCTTCCACAGGAATGGGGGGGGGGACACAGGGCCTGGCGGGGGAAGGGAGGCACGGTGAATGTGGGTTTTCTAATACACATAAAAAAGTCTCTCAAATAAACATGAAGAACAAAAAGTTTGCAGATTTGTCAGATAATAGTTCACTCTGTACCAAAATCAAGAAACTTATATTCATATAGCTAGAATTCTCAAAGTAGAAGGGGCTAGGCAATAAATATTGAAAGATATTCATTGGAGCCAGGGAGATGGCTCAGTAGAATAAGCGCTTCCCTGGCAAGCGCAAGGGTCTGAGTTCAATCCCTGGTTCTGGAAAAAAAAAAAAAAAAAAGAAAGGAAGGAAGATATCCATTTCAGAAATATTTTTCTAAAATTCACTCTGTCTACATCTTCTGTCTTTCACATTTCAGTATTTGTCTACAATTTTTAACTTGCTATATAATTGTTATTGATTTTCAATAAAGTCAATAATGAGGGGGGGACAAGTCTCTCACGTAGTAAAGTTGCATCGAGGGGCCCTCAAAATAATAGATATCGGCCAGAGACCAAGTCTGTAATGTCACCTTTAACCTCTGTTTACATGACCCAGTTAATCTTCCACAGCTGATAAGATTGCTGAGCCTGCCTGCAGGAGAGCACGTGACAGTGAAGGCCCCTGCTGGAGGGTGCATCCTTAGGGGTAGAAGGGAGTGTCGGGAAAGGTCCTTTCCTGCTCTTCAAGGAAGTAAGAGGGAAAAGAGACAGGGCAAGAAGAGGCCAGAGGGACCTGGGTTCTGGAATTCAAAGCCCTCAGAAAATCAGAACTGTCAGACAGTCCAAATGAGCATCATGGGTGGGAAAGCCAGGTACACGGACCAGAGGTAAAGTCTCCATGACTCAGCAACTGCCAGACCAGTTTTGCCACAGGGGATGTGATTTTTTTTAAAACTGTGTATCAGGAGTTGCTCAAATTCCAAACACAATGAATGATAACTGAATGCAACTTGCATATGGTAGTTGGGCTCCAGGAAAGGGGTGGTGTGTGATAAAACCATGGTTGTCCATACCAGAACACCATTTCGTGTGTGTCACAGGAGGCTGAGATTTGGGTTCATGAACTGGCTTTTCACCTACGCGAATGTTCTAGGGGGATGGAAGCTGGACAGGACAGTTTACTGTCAGAGCACTGACTGCCGGAGAAATCATACCCGTCTCTATGATCATGGAAAATACGTTCATTTCCAGGATGTTCCCTAGAAGCCAAGCTGCCCCACAGGAACTTGATTTGGGGCTAAAGACAGAAACTGCCACCAGCACAAGTCTCATTTTAGTTTCCATGGCTGACTATTTGTTAAACCAGGAAGGACTAAAGCTCCCTCCCGGCCTGTGGTTGCCATCTGGCAATGGGTATCAGAATCTCCAAGGCGCTTTCAAAACTCACCTATCAGGGCTCTCTTGCAGGCTGAGTGAGGAACCAGGCCTGGGCAGCCACGTAAAACACACTCCAGGACCAGAGCTGCTAACTTCTACTCACTTTCTTCTGTTTCTATACCTTGGCCCTGCAGCTGACAGAGACTAAACCTAGAATTCCTAATATTCTAGCCCCCAAAGCCCAGACACAGAAAACATAGCAGAACTCATGATTTCTTGCACTGGCTTGGAAATATACATGCTGTGTGACTTTGGATGTGTCGTTTACCTTCTCTGGGCTTTAATTTCCTCACCTCAAAATTGGATAGAGAAAGAAACTACTCACCACCTCTGCAAATCTAGTATTCACCCTGGCCTACTTGGGTTGCACATCCCAGGGTTCTGTTCAGTAGCTCTACCTGTCTGGCTCTGGGTTCTTAGGAAGCACCTTTCATCATGGGATGATTTGATTGTGGAAGGTGACAGTCCTGGTCCTTCTGCGAGGACGAGCAGTGTTGCCAGCATGCCCTGGGAGGCCAGGCCCATTCTCTGCCTTGTTGACACAGATGGGACCTAATGGAGAGGCCCGGTGTAACCTAAGTCCTGGATAAACAGAGGTCCAACGGGTAGTGACAAGCCTGGGCCCACAGTTCTCCTTAGCTGGCCCTGTAGAACTGGTTTCTGGGCTGACTTAGAGGGAAGCTTGGGAAGGCTGAGCAACACCCATGTCCCCAGCTCTAAGATTAGGGGATCACCTAGGTTTTAAAATAAAGAAAAGAAAAA
Organism: Octodon degus; assembly: GCF_000260255.1. Lineage (NCBI taxonomy): Eukaryota > Metazoa > Chordata > Mammalia > Rodentia > Octodontidae > Octodon > Octodon degus. The sequence continues at coordinate 10,295,848 of NW_004524581.1, read as the reverse complement.
AAATAAGATTAGGGGAGCCAGGGGCATCCTTCTCTGCAAGGGGGTGGAAGCCTTGTATGTCTTTAGAAAAGGAATGAATGGCATTTTCTCCAGTCAGTTTTCAAAACCTAAGGATAGAATTACTTTCTTTGCTCAGGGTGATTGACCTAGGCAGAGAAATCAAAGGAGAAGAGAATTCAGAACAAGCAGAAATTAACTGGACGTAGGTTCTAGCTGGAACTACACAGGCCCAGGCCAGCAGTGGTGGTAGGAAGCCCAGTGCAGCCAGAGACGTGTGAGGGAGAGAGGAATTGAAGACTCAGATGTAGGTCAGCAGATGTGCAGAGCAGCTGTGGCAGAGGCACATGCCTTCAGATGCTCAGGCAGGTAAAGCAATTTGCCATTTAGGAATATGCGCAACAGGTTCAGTCATTCATTCTCTATTAAATGCCAGCTTGCAGCAGCTTGGTCATGGGATGCAACGTTTGCATGTTATGTTGGGCAATGCAAATCTAGAGGAAGGAGACAAATAACATCGCAAACTGTAGAGCAAGTTAGAACGTGATAAGGGCTATGAAAAAGAGGGAAGCCAAGCCCAGGCAGTACAGAGGGCGGGGCTTAGGAGAGGAGGTCCTGGACACTAACTACAATTTTAACAGAATGGTAGGGGAGGCCCAAATCTCAGTTTCTTAAGGAGACACAGAAATCCACTTTTTTTTTTTTTTTTTTTTCTTATGGCCAACTCAGCCCATCCTGGGGGCGGGGCTGGCGCAACATGTGGTGCCAGGGATTGAACCATGTCCCCTGTGCTTGCCTAAGTTTGCCTAAGCAGGCGCTTTAGACCACTGAGCTATCTCACTGGCCCACACCCTCTTTTTTTGTGCCAGAGATGAACCCAGGGCCTTGTACATCCTAGATAAGCACTCTACTACTGAGTTACATCCCAAACCCCCCTCGCAATTTTAAAGTTGTGATATCCTAGAAGATGCTTCTAGAACCAGAGATTCTTCTCATTCTCTCTGCTAGGCCTACTTTGATTCTTTGTGTGCACATGGGTATATGGTACGGGGGATTGAATCTGGGGCCTTTTACGTGCTGGGCCAATGCTCTACCACTCTGCTAATCCCCACCTCCTTTTCACATTTTGAGACAGGATCTCACTAAATTGCTGGGACCAGCCTTGCTCTTACTATCTTCCTGACTCAGCCTCCTGGATAGCTGGGATAACAACCCTGTGACACCACACCCAGGTACTGTTTCTTTATATGGGAACAGCTTCAGTACTCTGAGAGACGCAACCCAGGTAAAGAGCTTGTCCCTGCTTCATAAATACAAACTTTAGGTATGACTAACAATGCCTTTTCAGCCTGTCATAGAGCAGGCTTCCTTATGCCCATATCCCCCAGTTGTTCTGAGATCCTGCTTTCTGGTGGCAGACAGAGAAGTGTTTCCCAGCCACCTGCCTGCCCCAACTCTGGTATGAAGAAAGCACTATTTTTTCAATGGGATTGGTGCTCCCACTGAAGTGAGAAAGTGGCACAGTTCTGCCACCTACAATCACCTTTCTTATCTCTTCTGATCACCACAGGCTGGTGCAAACTGCAGGCCACTCTTCCTTCTCAGCAACAGGTCACTGCAAGCTAACACAATTTCTACACAGAAAAAGCATCAAATTTTATAGGACTGGGCCAGCGAGATAGCTCAGTGGACTAAGCACCTGTTTAGGCAAACACAGGGACCGGAGTTCAATCCCAGCACTATGTGACACTCGCTCCACCCTTGGGCGTACTGAGCCAGTCACTGAGACCAGGCATGGTGGCGCACACCTGTAATCCCAGGACTGGGGAGGCTGAAAACAAGAGGATCACTACAAGTATGAGCTGTGTAGTGAGACTCTGTACCAAATACATAAATTAAAACTTAAAAAAGTTTATAGGACCATATAGTTTCCTTGTTGCAGGGTGCATGACTTATCCTGTGACAATGATGTAAGCTGCTGATTCACTTTGGTTTGTAATTCTGTCTTTTTTCAGAATTCTCCAAAAAGGAGAAGGAAGAAAAAGTCTAGTTGTATGGTGATCATAAAGAGATCTAAAATGTCATGAGGGAGACTATGACTAAGAACTTGCAGAACTTTCATTCTGAATTTTTAAAAACTTGCAGTGTACTTCATGTATAGACAGGTCTATAAATCAAAGGGTGTGGACATGCTGAAAGAGTGCCACTATGGAGCACCACCCCGATCAAGACACACCACTATTAGTGTGTTTATTTTACATACAGGCAACTGTAGGGGCCGGGGAGATGGCTCAGTGGAATAAGCGCTTGCCTGACAAGTGCAGGGGCCTGAGTCCAATACCCAGTTCTGAAAAAAAAAAAAAAAAAAAAAAAAAGCAACTGTAGCAGATGTAGATGCTGCCTCCTGTCTGAGAGCTCGGGGTCCTATAGAACATACTATTTTGATCTTCAGACAAAGTGCTGAAAACAAACACTCACTGTGGTCATTTGCAAGGGACCCACAGGATCACATTTTTATTTTATTTTATTTTGCAGAACTGGGGATTGAACTCAGGCCCTTGTGCTTGCCAGGAAAGCACTTATTCTATGAGCTATCTCCCCAGCCCCAACACATTTGTATTTTAAAATGACTCTACTACATAGTATGCCTGGGAGAGAAGTCAAACAGGAAGAGCAGGTTCAAGACTTCTCTGCTCATTCACCTGAAGAAGGAAGAAAGCTGGTTCCTGAATAGAATGGCACGAGCTCAGAAGATGGAATTCTGGAAGGTAAGACAGAAGCTGAAAACAAAGACTCCAAAGGCACGGGCTCCCCTGTGCTGGACTAGCAGTCTCCTACATAAGCCCTCCAGCCAAGAGTCAGTGGGGAAGCAGGGAGTCTCAAGTGTGGCTCAGAACAGACCAACCCACATATAACAAGCGATGCCTTTAAATTTTTGCAGGACAACTGGAGTTCCTCTCCCTTAACTGTCAGGTTCTTGCTGGATGGTTTCCAATGATGCAGAGTGGGTTGCAACTGTAACTAATAGAGTGCTTGTGAATGCTGACGCTTATTTCCCTCTACCTTAAGGGTCATGCTTGAATGAGGTCCCACAACAAATCGTGTGCTGAGCCCCTAAACCCCATTTCCCCAAATGTGGCCTTATTTGGAGATGAGATTGCTGGAGGTACAGTTGGTTAAGATCAGGTAGTACTGGAGGAGAAAGATGGGCCCCTAACCCAACTCCCTATAAGGACCAGTGTCCTTATTTTAAAAAATGAATAAAAATGGGCCAGCAAGATAGCTCAGTGGTCTAAAGCTTGCTTAGGCAAGCTTAGGCAAGCTCAGGAACCACAGTTCAATCCCCAGCACCACAGGCTGCACCAGCCCCACCCCCAGGGCAGGTGGAGCTGGCCATAAATAAATAAATAAGTAAATAAATAAATAAATAAAGGAGGGAGCATTTGGACAGATGCACATATGGGAGCTTGTTCTGTGAACATGAAGAGATCAGAATGATGATCTGGAAGGCGAGGAACACCAGGTTGCCGGCAGACCACAGTGGGAGGGGGAGGCGGGGAGGAGGTTTTCATTCACAGCCCTTGGAAGGAGCTGAGCTTGCCAACACTTGGACTTTCTGCCCCAGAATGGAGAGACCATAAACTGCTGCTGCCCACAGTTTGTAGTACTTGGTCCCAACAGCCTGATTACTAATCTACTGTACCTAGATGTTCAAACTAGGCTGCTGGGCTTTGATTGTGCCCCCCAAAACCCACATGTTAGAAGTTTGATCCCCAATGCATCACGCTGCCACCAGAGATCTGCCCTCATGCATGGGTTAAGCAGGCCCTTGTCACCATTTCAGGAGTGACTTCCTGATGAAAGGGCTCTCTTGCTCCCTCTTGCCCCCTTTGCTCTTCTGCTATGGGTTTGCCTGGTGCTAGGCCCACAGTTTTGGACTCCCAGGATCCTGAGCCAATAAATTCCTGTGCACTGTTAGCTACCTAGTGCTATGCCAGTGCAAAACAGACCGAGACACAGCCCAAACCTCAGTAGGCCGGCAAAGGAGATTGGGAAGGGTGGGTGGCATGGCCACTGTCCACAGGGCATAGCCTCACGCTCCCTCTCAGCATCGGTGGCCGGCAGTGTGGAGATGAGGGGAGGCAGCTAGCAGCCTGGGGCACCACTGCCTCCTGACTTCCTGGTGGCCTGGAAGACTGGAGCAGGTCCTTGGATCTGCTGGAGGGACTGCTACTTTACCTATGGGGGTGCAAACCAACACCTGCCACCTAGGAACAGATGTTGCAGAAGGCACGGGGAGGAAACCACTCAGGACACATTTCAGACTTTCACACCTACTCTCCATTACCATTTAATTCTAGTATCTCAAATGTTTAAACCATTTTCACTGGCTGCCCACTCAAACAACTAGCTCAATGCCCTGGACAGTACATTGTGTTAGAGTCAGTTCAACTCACTTTATCTAAATAGACTTACAAGCCCTTTGAATAAGCAAATCAAACCAGTTTTTCAAAGTAGATTGTTTCTAGTTAGTAGGCCTACCCCTGACCCCGAAGCCCCCTCTGTGGAAGCCTTGCAAAGCTTCTCAATGGGCGCAGAAGGCCCAGCAGGGGTTGCCCAACACTGACTCTGGTTGCAGCCTCACAACCGTAAAAACAAATCAAAAGCTAGGGCCTGTTGGCAGAAAGTCAGTCACAAAACCTGCTTCAACAGCTCAGCAAGGCTACGTGGGCCTCACCCCCACCTCGGCAGATGACATTTATCCGCAAGTTTTCTGTAAGTAATATGGCAACAGTCATCTATCAGTGCATATGCTGATCTACCTAGGAATTAGATTACACAGGGAGAAGACCTCAAAGAGGAAGACACAGGAGCTGTAGCCCCGTCAACTGGATACCTCCTTGAACTCGGCACACAAGTCCCCTTGTGACCAGTCTCTACCTCTCTCCATCTCCTCTTTTTCAACATCACTCTTATACTTGACACCTTAGCCATTTCAACAGTGATTGTATACTTTAACCCAATCTGAGAACTTTTGAGACTGAGGACCTATTAAGTGTTCTGGGACAACGGGCAATAAACCAACTATTCTAAACAATCTGGAACTTTTAGTCTTTCTAACTACCTGGAAATAGTTAGAGTTCTCATAACTTGTCATAAGCTATCAATAGCCCCAGACTCTTGCATAAGCTATGTCACTTTCTTAAATCACTCCCACTCACTTCTTGGTCCACTGGAAGCAAATTCTGTAGCCTCCTCCTCAATGGACTCTTACAAGGCCCCTAGATGGGCTTAGATCCTCTTTCCCCTGTGTCCCCATTTCCCTAATATTTATAATATTCCCTAATATTTATAATAATTCCCCTAATATTTATAATAATTTCTAATATTCCCTAATATTTATAATGGTCCACCTTAATTTCTCTGCTTCCCTACAAGACCAGTGACCAGGTTAGTTATTATATTTTTTCATCTTTACATTCTGTAGCCTATTCCATGTTGTAGATGCTCAACAAGTATGTGTCTAATAAACAGGTTTGCAATTATCCAGAAGAGGTACATGTGAGAAGTAACTTCGAGTACCTGAAGGATCTACCTATGGATGTCTGCACACAAACATCTAGCTCAACATAACACACACATTAGCACATCTAGCTCATATAACATACAGCTCAACATAGCACATTGTGGTAGTACAGGGGCCTTAGATTTTATTTAGTGTATATAAAGACCAGAACAAGAATATCTACTGAGGGCTGGTGAGATGGCTCAGTGGTCTAAAGCACCTACTTAGAACAAGCTAAGCTAAGCAAAGCAAAGCACAGGGACCAAGGTTCAATCCCCCAGCATCACATGCCAGCCGGCCCCGCCCCCTGTTAGGCTGAGCTGGCCACACACACACACACACACACATAATAAGTAAATAAACAAATAAATGTTTAAAAAATAAAAAGAATATCTACTGAAAGCTTTAAGAGAATATATTTAGAGAGCGCAGGCTGGGCGAGTGAGTGAGACGACCCAGGGCATGGCGGGATCCTGAACAAACCCAGAGCGCAGGTCAGGCAAAGTGAGACGACCTGGGACCCTCCGGATCCTGAATAGACCCAGAGTGCAGGCCCAGCAGGGAACCCTTCAGCAGAACTCCCTGCAAAGAGGCTAGAGGCAAGACCCACCCAGCTGATTCAGGAGCAGAACTTCTTGCCAGAGAGACACAAAGGATTCAACTCTAACGTCTGCGGCAGAAAGAAGTGGAGCACAGCAGCCAGATCCAAGCAACACCCACCTGGAGGAATCCGAACTTCATAGATCTGGACCTGGTACTAAGGTAATAACTCTAAGCTCTACACCAAAGGTCAGAAGACAGATATACAAAATGACAAAGAGAAGGAACAAAATGCAGTCTCAGGCCCTGAGTCCACCCACTACAAATGCACAAGACACTAGCACTGAGGAAACTGGAAATCACACGCCAGATATCTCAGAAATAATAGCTTTGACAGTAAAGAATCGACTGCAGAAAGGTATAGAAGAAATCAGATCAGAAATAAAAAATGTAGTGGTAACTATAATCAAAGAAGTACTAAGTGCTTCTAAAGAATACACTGACAAAAAAATAGAGGAGAATATAAAAATGATGGAACCCCTGAATAAACAATTTAGGAAAGAAATAGAATGTATGAAACAGGTTCAAAGTGATGGAAATTAAAACCTCAATCACAAGCTGGCAAAACCGTTTGAGGGAAAGTGAAGATAGACTTTCTGATCTGAAAGACCATTGCAGCTAGTGAAAAAGTAAGAAAAGATCTCTTTAAAACAACTAGGATGCAGGAAAAAATAATTCAATACCTGCAAGACGATGCAAAGATGAACAATGTGAGACTAATAGACATCAATGAGAAGGAAGGAGTCAAAACAAATGATATAAAAAGAATATGGGCAGAAGTAATAGCAGAAAACTTCCCAAATATGGGGCAACAATCTGACATTCCTGTA
>NW_004524581.1:10284555-10287920 GCF_000260255.1 Octodon degus | reverse complement strand
AAAAAAAAACAGAGGTTTGTACCTATGTTGTTTCTATGTTGTTTATTATTTCTTGCCTATATCTTATAATATGAGAAACTACTTTGGCAGTAACAATACACAATGTACTAACCATTAAAAAAAAGAATATATTTATATTTCAGCTCAATATTAAGAACTTTCTAGGCTGGGGAGATAGCTCAGTGGTCTAAGTGCCTGCCTGGCCAGTGCAAGGACCCAGTACCACAAGCCATGGTACCACAAGCCATGCCAGCCCCAGAACCCCAGGCATACCATGCCAGCCATGGAAACTGGGCATGGTGGCACATGCCTGTAATCACAGAGCTGAGAAGGCTGAGCAGGAGGATCACTATGAGTCCAAGCTGCTTTGCGAGACCCTGTACCAAATAAATAAATAAATGATTCTTAATTTCTTAAAAAAAAGAACTTTCTAGTCACACAGAAAATGAACAGGCATCCTTGGGCAGTACGGAGTTGATCATCACTAGAGGTCATCAGCTGAGAAGGACTCGCCAATATTTGCTAAGAATGAGGCAAGGATGCAGAAGTTAAATGGCCTGGCCAAATCTGAGACTTGCTGATTGACCAATTGATTGGGTAGTTGATTCATTTATCAGTTCAGTACATAGCCAGGCACTGGTCCCAGAGCTTACAAGTTAGCACCAAACAAACACATCCATGCAATCTCCATACTTATTAAGGTCCTAAGCTTGGTGACAAACAAGACAAAGGTGGCCTGTGGTCTCTTGAAGCTTACAGGCTTGCAGAAGAGATACATGTCAGAATCATCAGGTACAAAGGGAGAGTGTGAGGGGGAACTAGGGATGGGCTCAGGGGAAATACTTATGTTGAAAGGGATGCGTGTAGGAGACTTGGTTATTTTCTGACCTTAGACTTTCTGAAAGCTCGGGCTCCTCCTCTTTTCTTTGCCTGCTCTTCCAGTGCAGTGATTTTCCTGATCACTGGCTTCAACGAGTCTACATCTGTCAGCTTCCGAGCTGCGGGCCTTGCTCAGGTGATAGGTACTCAGGCAACTGTGCTCATCCCAGGGGCCACAGCCATGTGGAGTCTTTAGCTACACCCCTTGCTCCCCATTCGCCACTTCTCTGAAAGGCTATGGGATTTGCCCATGGGTTATACAGCGCTCAGGACAATAAGGGTACAGGCAATGCCAGGTAGGTATACCCCAAGAGCTTGGTGGAGTCTCAGTTGAGAAGTCAGTGACCATCAAAGCACCCAGCAGTGCTGACCACAGTCCAGTGCAAAGCAGAACTGACACTGCAGGTGGGCAAGGGGAACATGGTCACAGGATTTTTCTCCTGTGCACTTCTGGGCGATAGCATCAAAATACAGCATCCAGGGCCAGCCAGATAGCTCAGCAGATTAAAGCACCTGCTTCAGCAGAGCACAGTGGCCGGGGTTCAATCCCTGGCATGCTGTGCTGGCGCCGCCCCAGGGGCACACTGAGAGGGCGATTGAGACTGGGCGTGGTGACGCGCACCTGTAATCCTAGCGCTTGGGAGGCTGAAAACAGGAGAATCACTACAAGTCTGACCTACGTATTGAGATTCTGTACAACCTGTAGACCCTGTCCTAAATTCATAAAAAGAAAAAAAAATACAGCAGCCACTTGTGAAATGTTTTGTTCAAATAAACAATAATATAACACAAATACCATGCAGAAACCCTTTACTGTGAGCCAGGCCCTATGCTAGGTAATCGTATAACTCTCCTTGAGGTCAATAGAATTATCATCCATATTCCACCCAGGAGGAAACCGAGCTCTGGAAGCTGCCAGTGTTCACCCACTGTCGTGTAGCGAGAGAGTGGCAGCCAGAGTAGAGCTCGTGCTCCTGGGCTCTGCTCCATGGAGCCCTCACGAGGTCATGCAAGAGCGCAGCGAAGCACAGTGAGCTCGAAATGAGCTGTCTGCTCCCCGAGCTCCAAATGTGGATGAGTAGCTGTCCTTCAGAGCATCAGTTCAGCAGGAGAGAATCTAAAGGGTAAGTTTATAGTATAGGCAAAATGAGAAGAAAAAAAAACAACTAGGAAGAAAAATTTTATTACTCATAATACAAAGCAATAATCTCTCTAATATATAAATCTGTACATTCATAGAAGAAGGACCAGTGAACCAACAGAAAACTGGGCAAGTGATGTGAATGAAGATCACAAAAATATATACAAATAGCACTTAAATATGCAAAGGGTGCTTGATCACATTCATTTTTTTAAAAAAAAATGCAATATGGTAACACTTGTTTCAATAAGCTTGGCAGACTGATGGATTCAGCTGTTATGCATCTAGAAATATATTTAAGAAGAAAGAAATGAAAGTCAATAAATTGGGGCCGGGGAGATAGCTCAGTAGAATAAGCGCTTGCTTGGCAAACACAAGGGCCTGAGTTCAATCCCCAGTTCCTCAAAAAAAAAAAGAAAAGAAAAGAAAAGAAAGAAAGTCAATGAATTAAATATCCATCCCCAAAACTCTTAAAAGGAAAGCAAACTAAATCCAGGGAAATTTAAGTATTATAACAACTAAGAGGACTAATAACACAAAAACTTGGTGCTATGTTTTGTATCTAGATGTCCCCCAAAGCCTCACGCAGTCACAGGGGGACAAGCTTTTTCAGAGGTAGATGAATCTAAAGTTTGTGACTGATTCATGTTTTCATGTTAGAACACTGAACAACTGTGCCATTATCATGGCTAATTGCTGGTCACTTTTTTTTTTGTATTTTTTAATATTTTTTTAGTACATGGTCTGCAGGGTCTAGGTAGATCAGACTTACAGTGATCCATCTGTGTTTAGCCTTCCAAAAGCTGGGATTACAGGAGGCTGCCACCATGTCCAGTGTCAATCACTGTCTCAGCCCGCCCTGGGGGCGGGACCAACACGGCCTGCAGGGATCAAACCCCAGCTGATGTGTCTGCCTAAGCAGGTGCTTTAATCTGCTGGCTATCTGGCTAGCCCTGGTCACTTTATTGATTGGACTGGCACCGCCCTTATCCTAGAAGACTGGATAGGATAAAAGGGGCACAAAGAGCCTTGTTTTGCCTGGTCTGCTCTTACTGCTTCTGCTGCCATGACCCGTTCACCCCTGTCACTCCACCTGCCTTGGAGCCAGCTGACTAATAGACTGAGATGTCTACCAACTATGAACTAAAGAAGGCATTGCTTCCTTAACTTTAGGCGTTGGATATTTTGTCCCAGTAAGGAGAAAAGTAACTAAGAGATTTGATTCTTAAAAAAAAAAAAAATTGATAAAAAACCAACAACCTTGGCAGGATATCAAGGCTATATTGAGAGAGAGACAGAGAGAGAGAGAGAGACAGAGAGAGAGAGAGACAGAGACAGAGACAGA
>NW_004524581.1:10282182-10283650 GCF_000260255.1 Octodon degus | reverse complement strand
TGGGTCTTTCCAGGTGATTGATACCTATTTAGAGTATCAATCCCAGGTGCTACTCGTTTAGCATTTGTTTGGCCTTTAGGTATTAGGTCTGGTTCACAGCAGGAGCATCCGCCCCTCCCACAGTTGTAAGGCATCTCATCTTCTGTGTTGTCTCCTTTGAGGGCCTGGCCCTGTCTGACTGCCTATAATATTTTTTATCTAACTCGGCTGCCTGCAATACTTGGACCAGGTTTCATTTTCCAAGGCTTGGGTATCATTTTTCTGACCTCAGACGAGGCATCCAACAGTAATCTAAACAATTGGTTTCTGTAAAGGCGATGTTAGGGCAAGCAGGACCCTATGGGAAGAAGATGAGAGGATTTCACAGGTGACAGCAGCTCCTGAGGGAAGGGGCGTGTGAGGAGCATCCCGCGCTACAGCTCCAGGGAAAAGGGTAAGCCAAAGAGGGAGTGAGAATGACGCAGTGCAGGGCGATGGCTGAGGCCAGGGCACCGGAGCTCCAATAAACAAAGACCTCGCTAGACTGGCAGGATTTTCTTGCCTCGAAATGAGATATTCATACTGATTTTTAAAAAGATCTTTGTTCTATTTAAAGTTACAATTAATGGCACACACAGAAGTATGCCTGAAACATGCCACAGGCCCACTTCTAAGTCAAACTTTCCTCTTGTAACCCTATAAGCTGAACTCAGGCTAAGACAATGATTTTTGTGTATAAAAACCTCTACACAAAGGGTCCCTTTGGCAACCAGCCTAGTCCTTTCCAGGTACATTTGCCTGGTGGTTGTTTGCTTTCATTTGATAATAAATGTTGCTTTTTGCTTTCACTCCACAAAAAATACTTTTGTTCTGTCCTCTTTCAAGGGCCTCTTGTAATTCTTCTTTCTCTCTTGTAATTCTTTCTGGATCAAGAGAAGAACACACCCAGAAGATAAAAAGAAGGTAATGGAAATTGTAGGACTGAAGAATACAGTAACTGAGATAAAAAGGCCAGTGGATGGGCCAAACAGCAGAACGGAGGAATCAGAGGAAAGAATTACCTCAGTACCAGACAGAAATTGTCCAGTCTGTTAAATGGAATCTATACCCACTTCTCAAAGAAAAAATAAAAAAGGAAGGAAAAAGAAACAGCTTCTGCTTATGAAACTATAATAAACAATGTAACATTTATGCCAAAAATACCCAGGAATAATAAGAGAGAGAACAAGACTGAAAAATCGTATGAACTGACTAAAAGCTTTCCAAATTTGGGAAGACATAAATCTACAGATTCAACAAGATAAGCAAATCAATCAGAGTGAATCCAAAGAATCCATATCAAGACACATCAAGCGTCTGGTAACTACAAACAAAAATAAAAACCTAGAAGGCAGCCAAAGACAAAGAATATATTACCTAGGAACTGGTGAGATGGCTCAGTGGTCTAAAGCACCTACTTACAACAAGCTTAGCAAAGCACAGGGACCGC
>NW_004524581.1:10279753-10281457 GCF_000260255.1 Octodon degus | reverse complement strand
CAATAACTATACAAAGAGGTACACTCAAAACCACTATAGATAAGTAAAAATATAATTCTAAAAGAGTGCAAATGATGCCCAGACAAGTAGGAAAAAGGAGACAAAAATGTCAACCAAGTGTAAGGGTGTGTACCTATAATCCCAGGGGATTATAGAGGAGATTAAGCCAGGAAGGTTACAAATCTGAGGCTCCCTTGGGTACCTAACAAGTTATGAAGATCCTGTCTCAAAATTCACAGATAGGTCTATAAAGGGCTAGAGATACAGTTCAGTGTAGAGGTACTGGGTTTAGTTCCCAGTACTGTAAAAGAAAAGGAAAAGAACGATTAGTGGAGTAGATTTAAAAGCAGGACACAGTCACAGATAGTCTATAAAAAATTCATTAAAATGCATCAACAGAGGTTGAAAGTAAGAAGATGGAAAAAATAAATCATATAAATATGAATTAAAAGGAGAAAGTGGTTATATTAATATCCCATAAAACAAACTTCAAAACAAAGAAAATTACCAGAACGGGAACATCGTATAATGATGAAAGTGCCACTCTACAAAAAAAGACGCAGCAATTAAGTGTGCATGCACCTTAAAACAGCAACCTTAAAATAGGCACAGAAGAAAATCATGCCAATGAAAAAAGAAATAGACATATCCACTGGAACTGCTAAACTGCTCTCAACAATTGGTAGAACCAGCCAGAAGACCAACAAGAAGTTACAAGAACTCAGTAATAACAAACAAGATCTAATCAGCACTTTAAAAAAACTCTACCCAATAATGACAGAATACACCTTCTTTTCCAGGGTCCATAGAATGAATGTTAGCTAATATATACACTATCCAGAGCCGTGAAACAAATCTCAACAAGTGAAAAGAGTTAGAATGATATAGTGACTTCTCCAACTGCAAAGGAAGCAAGCCAGAAATAACAGCAGAATAAAAGGGAAATCTTCAAACATTTGGAGACTAAATACTACACTTCTAAACAGTCCCTGGAATAAAATGAGGGGCAAAGATTTTTTTTTTTTTCTTTTTCCAGAACCGGGGATTGAACTCAGGCCCTTGCGCTTGCCAGGGAAGCGCTTATTCTACTGAGCCATCTCTCCGGCCCCAAGATAATTTTTTAAAATACTTGAACGGCACAAAAATGAAGTGATGGAATATGAAAGTTTGTGAGATGCTGCTAAGCAGCAGAAGGGAAATTTAGAAAACTAAATATATAAATGCATATACTGAAAAGAAGGAAACTATCAAATTAAGAATTTAAGCCCTGGAGGGGCAAGGAGATAGCTCAGTGGAATAAGTGCTTGCCTGGCAAGTGCAAGGGCCTGAAGAATTTAAGCCCTGGAGCAGCTCTGGCGGCGGGAGTAGCGGCAGCGGTCGAGCTGTGTAGCTCCGCGAGGCTCCCGTGCGCTTTAGCCCGCAGCTTCCGCACGCACACGCGCCGCCAAAATGCGCAAAAGGGAAGGGTGATGAGGTTCTCGCTAAACCTGCTCCTGCTAAAGCAAAGCACAGGGGCCGCGATTCTATCCCTGGCACCACATGCCGCGCCTGCCTCCCTACCAAACTGAGTCGGACACTAAGTCTGGGCGTGGTGGCGCACGCCTCTAGTACCAGCGCTGGAGAGGCTGAAAACAGGAGGATCACTAGGACTCTGAGCTCTGTAGTGAGAGCCTGTACCAAATACATTAAAAAAAAAAAAAAAAA
>NW_004524581.1:10277501-10278533 GCF_000260255.1 Octodon degus | reverse complement strand
TTCCTGGGGCTTGAAAGGCTACATCAAAGCTGAAGCACCAGACTTACCAAAACATTAGATACTATATAATGCAGATTACTCTCTCTGCATATCCTCCCTGCATATCGCAGAGGTAAATTGAGGCCACACACCTAGTTCAGCTCATAATAGTCTCTTTCCCACAATTCTCAGTCAATCCTCAAGCCACTCCCCCACTGAATAAAACTGGGTGAGGCCCTGGGTCACTCTCTTGGTTCCAGAAAGCCATCTCCGTGGCTGGACTTGGAGCCCCTTGACTCCCCGATTTTTTGAGGATATAATTTAGTGTCTTTATTTTCGCCGTGGGTTGCATTGTAAGTGGTAGATTGGAATCAATTTGATGGGATTCCAATAACATAACTTTGGGATTACAAATATCAGCATCTTGGACCGAGACAAGGACCTGGAAGTGTCTCCTACAACAAGGCACTCAGAACCTCTGCATTTATTGTATGAGGAAGAGATCTGAGAAGAAACTTACCGGATGACTCAAGAGGGTGCAGGTGGTCCTGTGCCAGGAGGGCTCTTGCCCTGGAGCATCTATAGGCTTGTGGTCTTCATCACATTGCTTGGGAAAGGATGGTCCATCCCTCAAGAGACAGTGGGAAATCTCAAAAGCGTGATACCAATAATCCCAAGCTTCAGTTTATCCCCTAGGGAAGTATGTAAAATTAGAATTGTAAATTTGTAGTCCCAACATAAAAGTTATATGAAGAGCCGAAAGAATGAGAAAAACCAAGACAATTTAAACACAAAGCTGGAAGTCTTATACCTCTAGGTATCAAGAAGTACTGAAAGCTACAGCAATTAAGGTAGTAAGGTGAGAGACAGGAAGTCCAGGCACAGACCCATGCAATCAGACACGTATATTCTGATAAATATGGGGATATGGAGCTGCAGGACAAGGACAATGTTGTAGATAATGTTGGTAGATAAGATGGATATTTAGGGCTGGTGAGATGGCTCAGTGGTCTAAAGCACCTACTTAGAACAAGCTCAGCAAAGCACAGGGAC
>NW_004524581.1:10266610-10277053 GCF_000260255.1 Octodon degus | reverse complement strand
TTATATTGATTTTTTTTTTGGTAGTACCAGGGATCAAACTCAGGACCTATGATTTCCAGACAGGCTCTTAGGCCATGAGCTATAGTCTCAGCCCTATATGGAAATTATGATGTTATCTTTCTCAAAAAATTGCATTCAGGACAGAAGAGCATGGGGGAATATGATTATAACACACAGCTAAGGATTTCTTGGGGCAAGTTCCCGCATCTGTAGGCATGAGATACTGTATCTGAAGGGCGTAGCACAGTGCTCGGCATAAGGAAGTGTGTCCCAAGGTCTCTTATTGCTCCTTTTCTAACTGAGGCATCAAGGGAGGCAGAGGACTGCCTCACCGTTCCCAGGCGCAGATCTCACTCCTACTTCTGAGCACCAACGTTTCCCCAGCTCCTCTACAAACCAGCCTGGGAGACATTTCTTAAGGCATCTCCTTCCCCTTCCGCACTAGTCTGCACACAGAGGCTTCCTTCAGCTCTACATTCAGCAGAAGCCTTGAAAGGCAGCCTGGGGAGGGGGAGAGTGCCAGCTGCCTCAGCATGGTGGGAAATGCCCAGCGCTAAAAGCCACGAGGGAGGGCTAGTCACGGAAAGAAAGCCTCTCAGCTCTCAAACACAATATTGTGTTATCTTAGGGTTGCCAGAATGCTCAGAAGCAAGCAGAAGGGAATTTCCAAAATGGTTTCCAAAGGGTCACCTGAGTCCTGCAGATTACAGGCCCAGGAAAAGTAAGACCACACAGCCAAGGGCCATTCCAAGGGACGCAGTTGACGAAGCACTTGGAGGAAGGCCAAGGGGCCCTCCTTGTACAGCCTTAGTGGCTTGAATCTCCTTTTATTTAGCTTGAAGAGGCAGAACATAAGAAGGACTTCGGCTTGCCTCTCACTCCCCATCTTTCTGTGCCTGCTTCGCACGAGTTAGCCGAGGGCCTTCTGAGAGGTTACAGATGCCCCGGACACCCCTCCCATCCCAGCTCTGATCCCATCCCAGCTCTGTGGCCCAAGGATTATCCTCATCTCCATTTGACAGGCCTCCATGTTGAGCTTCAGAGAAATGAAGTGAATTACTCAATGTACTTATGAACTAATGGCCCACCTCATACTGTAACCCTGTCAAGCTACCAGGAACAATGAGTATTGTTATCTTTTTCAGCATCTCTTGAGTGCCAGATTTACAGCTAGGTACCTCACACCCACTAGCTCACTTGCTCTTGAGAGCAAACCTAGCAGTAGATGAGGGGCCCTGTGTTATAGGACAAGAGATGCTTTTGGTGTCAGCCACTATTCTAAGCCCTTGAATGTAGATTAACTCACATCAGTATTTCTAGTAAATAAGCAGAAGTATAATGTCCATTTGAGAGGTATGGGAACTGGGACTCAGAGATGCTGGGCAAGTTGGCTGAGCTACACAGCTATAAGTAGCAGAATGTGCAGTTGAACCCAGAGTTCCACATCTCTGGCAGCACAGAGGTGACATCTTCCAAAGTGACACATCTAGCAGGTGTCAGAACCTGCTTGGAATCTCTACCCAACTGAAAATCTAGAATCTTTCCTCTCAGCCGACCCATCAGGTGAGGCTGGAGGGACACTCTGCACCTTGCAGACGGTCCCTGCTAAGAGACAGTCAATCCCCTGAGGGTTGCTCCCGAGGGGAGCCTGTCCATGCCCATGTCAGGCTGGCTGTGGCTGATGAAGCTGGACCTGGCATGAGCAGCATCCGTGGCCAGACTCTCTCTGCCTGCTGACAGCTGGTCAAACCAGTCGGCCTTCTCTCTCTTGGTCCCCATTGGAAGTGCTTCACGGGAAGTAGAGGAGGACCTCAGAGGAACAAGACAGAGTCCTCAGGGAAGACTTCCAGGAGAGGGAAAGAGGAGCTGGGTATGTGTGGGGGGTGAGGGGTGCTGGGGAGTGGTTCTGGAGTTGTGGGGAAGGGGTAACCTAGCAACCACTGGGCCCAGCGCAGTCACAAAGCAGCAGACTTGTCCGCAGCACCGAGAAGACCTTGGTGAGTGCTCTCTCTCACCTTGCTCGGGCATAGGGGCTTCCTGCTCACATGGTGTAGCAGGCACCTTCCTCGGTGAGTCCAGGGCCTTTCCAGGGAGGAAGTAGCCCCTGGAACCAGACCAGGTCCCTGGGGAGGGCCTCAAAGGCCAGGGGCGAAGGGGAAGTCCTGTGGTGAATCAGTGGCAGCCTTTAGATTCCTTGAATCTCACTGTCTGAGGGTCCAGGGACAGAGGGCAGGGCAGAGGCAAGCCCCGCAGTGCCAGCCACCTGCCTCACTCGGGAGGACTCAGTCCTGACCTGCCAGGCCTCTGCTGACCTCTCTCCAGAATTGTTGGTCTGACTCCTGAGGGGCTTGTTGCAGCAATTCAATGGGTCACACCTAACGTTCACAAAATGGAAGCAAAGCCTAGGGCGTACACATCTGCACGTCACACGGCAAGTACTGCTCCAGGATGCGCCTGCTTCGGCGTTACATGCGCACTCACATACGTGACCTGGAAAAATGGATGTCTTAATGTCATCATGGTCAAAAGCATTCAAAAGTCTATTCTAAAAGTGTCTTTTCCTACAGATGGTTGGCTTTGGGGCACCACAGGCCCTAGAGCCCAACCTGTCACAGAGGGTGCCAAAGCTTCCTGAAAAGACACTTATCGTTAGAGAAAAGATCAAGGGCCATGAGCGGATGCCTGGGCTCTGGGCCCTGGTGTGTGGCCTCCACGAGTCTCTCCCCTTCCTTGGCCTCAGAGTAGGCCGATCCTCCAGGTGCTAACCTTACAAGGACCAACTCTGGGGATTGCCAGGGTCTCTGGGGGTTAATACTTAGTGTGCACTGTTCCCCTTTCCCTGACACCCCCGACGATGCCTGCATATGCTGGATATCGATTTCCATATATTTAGTAGGTCCCTAGATTTATATTAGTCATAATTCTTGGTTTTAGCCTCTGTCTCCCTTCATCCAGCTCACTGTTAATTTACTGATATAATGAACATCAGCAGGCGTACCGCCCACACAGCAACTGGAGTGTTGCCACTGATTGGTCACCTGTGGGCTCTTTCTGCTCCTTCCCGCCTTTAAACTTCCAGAAACGGTGACCATTTCTGCTGCGATTGCTCAATCACATGTTTATGATTTCTCTTGCCTTTCAACTTTCCTTTTTTTAAAATGACATTTCGTGCTGTTTGGTCTGAAGCACACTTTCCTTGGCCTAGCTGTATATTTGTAAGGTTCATCCACGCTGTTGCAAAAAGCTGAGGCTCAGTTATTTTCATAGCAATAAAATGCTCCATCTCCCGGATGTCACATAACTTGTTTTATTGTTCTGCTATTCAACATTTGGGTTGTCACCAGGGTTTTGCTCTCTGGGGCAATATTAATAGACATACTCTTCTCAATGGCCCCTGTCAAACATCTACAGCTGAGACAAAAATTGTTGGGTGAAAAAGTAGGCAAGTGTTGGGTTTTGCAAGCTGTCGTTCCTCCCCCACCCTACCCACCAGAGTCTGGCCCAAGTTATACCACTGGCCCGTGGGCGTTACTGGTGCTCATCCTGGGCACTAAGGCACTGATCTTTATTCTATTAGAAACACTACAATGGCAGCGGAGGTGAGGACTCAGCTTCCAGAACACCCACTGACAAGGTAGGGTCCTAAACATTCCCCTACTGACCAAGGGCATGAGGAGCAGGGCAGGGCAGGGCAGGGCAGAAGACAGAGGCAGCCAAGGGGGGCTCGGTGGCCTGGAGGGCCTGGAGAAACAGCCCCTCTTCACCCTCTGCTGCCACCAGCTGGCCCCCCAGTAAATCCTCAGCTAAGTTATCAGAGCCTGTGGGCAGGAACCTTTCCTGGATAGGGGAAGAAAACACAAGCCAGGACAGAAGCAAGCACAGGCATTCTGGGGCCGGGGGGACGGTTTAGGAGGTGATACCTTCTGTTACTTAGGGGTAGAAGAGGTAGCTGCCTGTGGTTTCCAAAGGTGGTTTACAGTTTTTCTTTAAGTCCCAGATTCCCTAGAGGAGAAAGGAGAGTGGAACAGGAGAGCCAGGGCCCAGGTGAACGAAATCCTCACAGGGTCCAAGGGCAGCACTGCGGGCTTAGCATATCAAGAGCCCATCTGTTCTCCTCCAAAGGGAGCCCCTGCAGCCAGGAACAGCAGGACAAGGACGTGCAGACAGCCACCAGGCAGGTGTCTGCACCAGGCCCCCAGTGGGCATGGCCTGACCTTCAGATCCTTGCTGAGCTGACCCCCACTCTCCCTCCAGGAGCAGAGGTTCAGCATCCTCAGGACAGGATGGGGGACAGGGAACCTGACCTGCTGGCCCAGAGACGCCCAGCTAGCATGGGATGCTTCCCCGTAGCGTCACAGCCCTGACAGCTGCCTGTCAATCTGTGTCTCCTGGGAGGGACCCTATGGGAAGGGATGGCTCACCTGGCCTTGCATTGGCTCTGACTCTGGTCCAGGACCACCTGGTGGGGAACGGGTGACAGCCAGCTCCTCTGGGCTGCCAAAGCTGGGCTTGGGGACAGGACTTGCTGGGGCCAGTCCTTGCTCCTCGAAGGAGGTGCATATAAGGAGCCGTGCTCCACCCCAGGTATGTGGAGGACTAGGTGGGTGTGAAGTTTCTCTTTCTAGTTCCAGATTTGTTCTCTGGGAGAAAACTGGGTTCTGGGAGATTCCATCTGAGCTCTCACAGATGGACTGGAGAACCTGAGAAGGCATCTTAGGAAGACGCAGGCTCCCTGGGACTGGATGGTGCCACTGGAAAGGACTCTGGGGGAGCTGAGTCTTGGGTGCCATTGTGGGGGGAAGGTTGACATCCGGGAAGATTTCCGAGTCTCTTAGAGTGGGGTCTGTGAAAAACACCCAGCTCAGAGTTGGGGTGGGCATTGCTGCAAGGCAAAAGCTCTGATTACTACTTCCCTGTAAACCTCTTTCAGTCCAAAGGCTGATCTGAAACCTGAGAAGTCAGGGCCTGGGCCACAGAGCCACAGGGACAGCAGACCACAGAAAGAGCCAGTGATCCCAGGCATTGTGGACGTGGAGCTGATCCAAGAAGTGCTGAGGACCCCCAAGCCCCACACTTCTGGCACATACCGCTTCGGCCGTCTCAGCCACCACTCCTTCTTCTCCAGGCACCACCCCCACCCACAGCGCGTGACCCACATCCAAGGTAGGGCCAGGTCTGCCAGGACCCAGTGGGGGTGGGACAGGTCTGACAGGGTGATCGATAATTGACCTTGAGACCTGGAAAGGATGTGTTCCTCCAGCCTACACCCAGGCTGAGGCCCAGAAAACGTGAGATCTAACCAGGGCCCCAAGGCTGCCTAGTGCCAACCCTGGTCTGACATGGGATCAGGAGGGAAGCCCAGGTTTCTTCCTGGGTGGATCAGGATACCCCACATGATTTCCTTCTCTGCTCTAGAGCTGAGTTGTGCTTTCTAACTCAGGCCACTTCACCTACTCAGCTTTCTATCCATCCATCCATCCATCCACCCATCCATCACCAGCATTCACTGAGTGCAAGCTAGAAGGTGACACTTTCTAAGTCTTGGGGACAGAGAATGGAGAACAGGACACAGCTGCTGATGTCCTGGAGCTGACATCTGGTACAAGAGTGGGAAATAGACCAGGTGTCAAGTGCAAAGGCCACAAAGGGAGATGGCTGCTTTCAGAAGGTGGCCACGAGGGCTGAGTTTGGCTCAGTGGGGCACTTGGCTGGCATGCACAAGCCCCTACATTCACAATCCTCTGCACCACGAAAAGAAAGAGAAGTGATCATGAAAGTCCTAGGCAGTAATGTGACATTTGGGGAGAACATTAAAGGAACAGAATGTGTTATAATAATGCCGCAGGCATGTGGATTAGCAAAGACAAAGACCCCGAGCAAGAACACCCAGGCTCTGCTGGAGAAATTGCAAGAAGTTCAGGGTGTGGCTGGAGCAGAGGTGGTGGGAGAGGAAGGAGAGGCTGGTGGGGGGCAATAGGCCCAGGTCATCTGGATGTACAGGCCACTAGTGTCACAGCTAGGCTGCCTCAAAGGTGGAGTCATTGGAAGGCTGAGTACTCAGAAGTGACACTTTTAGCAAGGCCACCCTGGCCTGGCTGGGCCATCAAGCATAGAAGCGGGCATGGGCCTTTCCTAGGGGTGCTGAGGAGGCAAAGCCAGCAGGACTAGTGACTGAGAGTGCAGCGTGAGCAGGGCTCCAGGCTCCCTCTTGGGTTCTCGGCCTGAGTAACTGGAGAGCCCGGGGACCCCAAGATGGAGAGGTTGAGAAGACGGGGAAAAGCCCTTCTAGATCCACTTCTCCGTGCCCTATGGATGGGGTGATGGTGGGTCGCATTGGTCACAGGGTCACTTGGCTCTGCTGATGGTGGATGTGCTGGTGGGTACTGGGCCCCCAGCCTCTTCCTGGTCTCCTGGAGCTCCTGAGGTGGAGACAGGCCCCCTCAGCCACAGCTGCTACCCCTTCACAGATCTCACTGGGAAGCCTGTCTGTGTCGTCAGGGACGAGTTCTCTCTGAACCCCCTGCCTCAGTTCACACCTTTACCCCACTGTCTGATGGGGATGCCCACCATCTCGGTCCCTATTGGGGACCCACAGTCCAATCGGAACCCCCAACTCGCTTCAGGTGAGTATTTGGGCCACACTCTTGCTCCTGAATGCTCGCACCTGTCCCCAAGGGCTGTCCTACCTGGGTGGGTGCCTGAGAAGGAAAGGGGCCATCACTCTTAGGTGGGTGGGGCCCACAGGATGACCCCACTATCCCCTTCTTTTCCCCGGGCAGCCTTACCTCTGCATTTCTGCCCCATCTGAGGTCCTAGGCCTCAGAAACACGCCCCTGCTTAGATTTGAGAGGTTGAGGAGGAATAAACAGCAGAGGCCCAGCTGATTTTTGACAGCAGTCGTGTGGTTTGCAGCTCCAGAGAGGATAGGTATTTGCACTCCTTCGTGACATACATGCTCAGGCGCAGAGCACACCGTCAGCCACGGCGCTGCATACCTTTTAGAGGCCTCTGCCCAGCAGAGCTCTACCCACTCTGCTACCAGGGAGTAGGAAAGTCACATTGCTAGGACAGAGGGGAAGCTCTGGGGAAAGGGGCCCGGCAGCCAGTGCAGGGCAGGGACATGTGACCCGCTGGCTATGGAATCCATGTCACCACTGCAGAAGTGGTTCGTTGTGTTCACAAAGATGTGGTGACAAATCATCTCAGTCCTGGCTCTGGGTCCCTAAAGGAGGTGATGCCGGATCAGGCGGCGCATATCCAAACACAAGCATGCTGATGTCCTCCAACAGGCCCCAGAATGCCCCAGGCAGGGCATCCGCACCACCTTCCTTTGGAAGAGAAGCTACCTCACCCCACCCCTGTGCCTTTTGTAACCTTCCACTCTCCAGAGCACCGCTTGCCCTTCTCCCTTAGGACCAGAGCAGGAAGGCCTGGAAGGATGGGGGTGGGGTTCTTTCACGTGGCACCATACCTGCCCTGCCCTCCCAGCCCTGGTGCTCCAGGGAGAGGGAACAGAGCCCCAGGATCTTGTTCCCTCCTCCCAGAGGCCTGGAAGAGGGAGTTGAAGGAACTGGCTTCCCGAGTGGCTGTCTTTACCAAGGAGACAGAGCTAAAGAACAAAGAGGTAGGTGCCGAGCCAGGAAGGAGGCTGGGAATTGAGGAAACAGTGGGCCTCACTGGGAGGAGGCATCAGTGAGGGTCAGAGGAGGGTGAGAACAGGAAACCCAAGAGGGCTCCTAGCAGAGGTGCCTTGCAGACATGGACACATAAGAAGATGTCATGGGCTGGGGTGGCTGGGGGTGACCTCGTGGTTACTGTTGGGTAGTTAATTGGCAAAGATAATCAAGAAGCAGATGGAACATGGTCCTGGGACAGGCCTCGCCCTATGGTTGAGTCTGCTCTCGTGTCTGTCTTGGTCAACCAGAGTGGAAAAGCAGAAACCTGCTCTCTGTTGCTACTCGCAGCTAACTGACCATGGTGCTCAGGGCAGCAGCGAGGCTGCCTGGGTCTCAGTTTCTCACCTTTAAAGAGGGGAGAAGGAGGCTACAGGGCTTATCTGGCATTACAAAGGGCAGGAGGCCCCAGAGGCCAAAGGAAGGCTGCCAGGCTATGAGGGTGCCCCTGGAGGCAGTCAGGCTGGGAATGAGGTAGCCAGTGGAGCCCCGGCCAGGACACTGTTTTCAGATCTCTGATGGGCTGGGAAGGGGTACAAGGAGGACTTGTATGGGCAGCAGAATAAGGTCCACTGGGATGTTCACTGTTCAACCATAGATGTTGAATTCTGGGAGGGAGCGCTCTTGCAAGTTGCAGCCCCTCTAGTGGAAGGCCTCAATCTAAAAGAAGGTAGTGGGCCAGCCCAATAGCTGAGCGGATTAAAGTGCCTACAAGTAGGTGCAGGGGCCAGGGGTTTGATCCCCAGGCCTGCTGTGCCGGCTGCTCCACCCCCGGGGCACGCTGAGATGGCAATTGAGAGTGAGGGCACACACCTGTAATCCCAGCTCTTGGGAGGCTGTAAATCACCACGAGTCCGATCTAATAGTGAGACCCTGAATACCCACCCTGTAGACCCTTCCCTAAAATATATAGATATAGATGTAGATGTAGATGTAGATGTAGATGTAGATGTAGATATAGATATAGATATAGATATAT
Source organism: Octodon degus (assembly GCF_000260255.1). Classification (NCBI taxonomy): domain Eukaryota; kingdom Metazoa; phylum Chordata; class Mammalia; order Rodentia; family Octodontidae; genus Octodon; species Octodon degus. The sequence goes on along the minus strand of NW_004524581.1, from coordinate 10,268,401 downwards.
ATGGGTAGTGGTAGTGGTGGCCCCGAGTGACAGGCTGAGCCCTTGGCATTGCTGTGCTGCTGGATGGGGGAGGTGGGCCCCTGGAGATGTGCCTCAGCCCTCTTGCCATCTTTCTGCTCTGCCTTCTCCTTGCCCCTCACTGGCTCCTGGAGTCTCAGCAGAAGGAGGAGCCTCAGAGGGAGCAGGGAGCGAAGTACTCTGCTGAAACCGGAAGGCTCATCCCCACCTCCACCCGAGCCCTCAGTCGCCGCAGCTTCCGCCAGGGCCAGAGGAGCCACCCTTCCAGCAGAGACGGAGGAACCCCGGCCTCCCTCCTGCAGGACCAGAAGCTGCTGGTGAGCCTTGCTCCCAGGGCAGAGAGTGCAACAGCCCCTGCTGCCAGCTCTCCCAACTAGCACCTTCCATACTGCTTTTGGGCATGGCTTCTCCTGGTGACACTGATCCTTGGGAACCCTCATGCTGGGCATCAGTAAGCCAGGCTCTGATCCCTGTCTCTAGGGGGCCTGTGCTAGCCTGTCCCTTTCTGTGTGAGTCCTCTCCATTAAGAGCCTTAGTTCCATGGCCTATGCAACTGGAACCGAGCACTTTGTCATCGAAGGTCCATCCCAGGTTCTGTATCTGCCGAGTCACAAAGAGAGCTGCAAAGGCTCATGTGAAGGTCCCATAAAGTGCACTCTCAAGCCACACCCCAGAAGGCTGTACTCCACAGTCTGCAGGTCCAGGCCCAGCCTGGTCTCAACCCTGAGGAATTTGCTCTGTGCTCCAATAGAGCTGAGTCCATGTGCTCTGTGTTCAAGTTTCCCTATCAAGGCCCAAGATGGTTCTGATGGGCCAAGGCATTAGGTCAGTGCTAAAATGCACATGTGCCCAAAGGGCACACATGTAGCCCACACCTTTAAAAGCCCTTCCTTCAAGCCAGCAGAGCCTTTGGAGCCTGGCCAGTTTGCAGCCAAAGGCCTAAGGAACCAGGGCCCAGCGTCCCCATCCCATAGATGGGGAGGCTGAGACCCTACCAGGTAGCATTCTGTGACCCAGGTCCCTAGCAAAGAGGCAGCATAGGCTGGATTAGAACCAGTATTCTCTCCACCTTAGGGCATCCTCAAAGTGTCTGGAATTAGGTTCTTGGGCCCTGGGGGGAGGGGGCACAGGGCAGGTAAGTTGGATGCAGAGGACAGATCAGGGAATGGGGGCAGATGGGGAAGTCACCAGAGCAGGTGGCTTCTGGGGGGTGGGAAGCAGCTGTGTCTAGGTCCCACTGGGCTAAGGAGCAGGCTGTTCTGCTGGGTCTGACACGCCCTGGCAGGTCCCCAGAAAGATCAACCATCAGGTGCTGAGGGAACCCCACTTTCCTAGAGCTCCAGGGGCTCTGCTTCCCACCATGAGCTCCAACTCCAGCCTGCCACAGCCACCATCAGAAACCAGGCCTAGGAAGCCCCTCAAGCCCATCTCAGATAGTGGCTCCTCTAATGTTATTTGACTGGTGAACACAGGGGAAAGGGAACCCTGAAGAAGCAAGGACAGTGAGGGCTGAGGACGCATGGAGAAGTCCAGTGTGCTCACTGCTGAGCAGGAAGGAGCCCCACACTGGGCAGCCAGCAGAACCACTTTGACCCATGGGCTGCCCACTGGGACTCACTCTCCTCTTTGCTAACATCTCTAGACTCTGGGAGCTCCAGGGTGGGGTGGCCTATGGTGTACCCAAAATCCCCACACAAAGCGCCCAGGTATGTAGGGCTCGGTGATTTCTGAGGAGTGACTGGCCAGCTCTAACTGCCTTCTGAGTGAAGGACC
>NW_004524581.1:10262633-10265634 GCF_000260255.1 Octodon degus | reverse complement strand
GGACCCACAGAAACATTTCCCCAACTCATCCTGCTTCCTCAGGATCCCCTATGCCCAGAGGATTTCTCCAGCTCTGCCCCTTGAAGGGGTCTGCTACTGTAGGCTGGCCCCAATCCTAGTTACCAGGGTGGAGGGAGTGGTTTAAGGATCACGCTTAGCAGACACAGCTCCTCCCAGGCTACCATGGGAAAGGCCTGCACGGGTGGAAACACACGCACACACACATGCATGCACAAGGACACACAAGTGCACAGAAACATAGCAGTGAAGGGTGTGTCTCAGTGGGAGGGGAGGGGGGCGAGAGCCAGGAGGAGGAGGAGCAGGAGGAGGGTGCCGGGTGTGGTGGGCTGCATGCGGACAAGGTGCACTTTAGCTGTGTGAGGGAGAGGGCTGCGAGAGCCCTGGGCTTCTGGTGGACATGGGGCCAGGAGAGACATAGGGCAGAATTTGGGAGTTCAGAGAGCGCTGCCTGCGCCCCGGGCTGGGCAGGCTAGGCAGGTCCAGAAAGGGGCTGGTCTGAGCCCAGGCCCTGGGCTGTGCTTCCAGAGAAAGACCTGGCTCTAGGGCTCCTGCAGACAGCTGTGGCACAGCTCCTGCCCCAGCCCCTGGAGTTCATTCCATCAGAAGCGCTCTTGGACCAGCTTCAGGAAATTCAAGAACCACCTCAAGAGAAGCTGCAGGCAGCCTACAGGTGGGCTCTGCACCCCCTCCACCCCTCTGTTCCCAGAACTGTTTCCTCATGTTCCGTTACCAAGCCTCCTGTGCGAGATCTGGGGGCCAGAGAAGGGAGCTTGGAGTTGGCCAGAGCTTGGGCCCAGTGAGCCTGACTTGGAGCAAGAGGCCCGGCTACTCCCCAGGGGACCCGCCAGGCCCCGCTGTCCAGCCAGTGGGAGTGGGGTGGATTGTAACAGGGGAAGGCTGCTGAGCCCCATCCAGCCCTCCGAAGCCCTTGCTCCAAAGGTAGAGTGGAATGCAACACAGGCAGGCTGCTTTGCCTGTTATCCAGTGCCCCAGCAGGCTGGAGGAGAAAGGGATTCATTACAAAGAAAAGGGGTTTATTACTAACTAGGAGTCGCGAGTGGCGCTGAACATCTATAATTCTAGCTACTCAGGATGCTGAGGTGGAAATATCACATGTTCAAGGCCAGCCTGAGCAATTTAGTGAGACCCTGTTTCAAAGCCAAAGAAAATCAGAAGGGCTGGGGTGTAGCTCCAGTAGCGGGGTACCCCTGGCTTCCACTCCCAGTACCGCAGGGAAAGAAGTGGGAGCCCTCACAAGGTGGATGGTGCAGCCTGGCTTTCCATGAAGGACAGGGCAAGGTGGAGGCCCACTGTGTCTGTCTGAGACTCCTGGGGGGTCCTAGAAGTTTCTGGTCTAGTAACCCCAGAAGTAGTATTGTTTCCATTCTGCGGATGAGAATATAGAGGCTGGGACAGTTGGAGGACCTGCCCAAAGTCACCTGGAGGGCCTGACTCCCAGCCTAGTAGCCCCCAAACTCACCCAGGAAGCTTGTTCAAAATGCAAGCCCAGGGCTGGGAGTGTAGCTCGGTGGTAGCTGGACCTCTGGAGGTTCTAATCCACCAGGACTGGGGTGAATCAGTGGTCTGTATTTTTAAGGATCACCCAAGTACACCTGGAAGCACTCAGGTACACAGACAGAATTTGAAGAAGCAAAGGAGAGGGTGGGAAAAGGCCATCCTGCAATCAGAACTGCAGGGAAGTCAGGGGGTGCGCTCTTCAGGCGGTGAGGGGCTTGGGGTGGCTGGAGGCGGGCAGGCGCAGGAAGTAGAAGCAGGGATGGGCAGGCTTAGGTTTGCTGAGGCCCTGGGTTCTTGCTCTGGCCTGGACTTGGTTTTCTTTCCCATCTTAAGAGGCCAGAGGAGGAAGGGTTGAGTGAGAAAGGTGGCCCGGGGCAAGCCCATCTTCCAGCCTCCTGAAGCCACAGGGAAAGGACAAGGGGTGTGTGAACGGGCTTGGAGCAGTGCCAGGCCCCACCAGGACAGGCCATTGCTCATGCCTCTGTGTAGTCAGCTCAGGGGAAGGGGCCCTGTCTTCCCCACTCAAACACAAAGTATGTCTTCCTGTCTGCCAGAGTGTGAACAAGGCCAGAGGAGAGGGCTCTCATAGGCTCTGTCCCTATAGTCCCTGGGACAAAAGGCTTCGATGGCCCCTGGCCCCCTAGGCATAGAATCATAGCTGTAGGATGTAGAAGCTGCCAGGGTTCCAGCCGTGAATGTGGCCGTCTGGTATCTAGGTTGGGCAACTAAGCTCCCCTGGAGTGGGCAGGTGACACCTGCACCCCTCCACCTGCGCCTCCTGCCCTGGCTTCCAAACCTCTCCTTTGTATTTATTTGTAGCCAATTGCAGAAGACAAAGTCACCGCCTCTGTCCAAAACTGAAAAACCAGGTGAGGTTTCATTTGGAAATAATGCAGGGGGGTGGGTACGAGGCATTCCCTGGATTCTTTGGGGACCCTACTTAAGTAACCCACTCAATTCACCTATTCACTTACTCAGGGAGTATTTACTGAGCACCTACTATGTGCTGGGAAGACTGCACACAAGTTCCTGTACCATGGGGCTCATATCTTAGGAGGAGGTGTACAGACAGCAAATAAAATTGCCATCTCAGGAGGGAAAGTAAAGCACCTCCAGGTGGTGCGGTGAGGAGGACTTGGGGCAAGAGGGTCCGTGAGCTGAACCTCAGGAAGGATCCAACCCAGTAGGTGAGGGAGGGCCCTACACAGAGGCCCCACCTGCCTGATGTGTTAGTGGAAAAGCAGGCCAGGTGGACTGTGGGTAGGTCCTAAGGGCAAAGGACAGTGGTAGAGGGAGATGAGGCAGGTGGGCAGAGTCTGGCAGGAAGGTGTGGTCTCACATCAGGGGCATGGGGCAGCTGGGGTATAAGCAGGCTGTGATGCGTGTGCCCCAGCTGCTGTGGAAGACATGACTGGGGGGGTAGACAGTAAGGGAGAGCAGGGAGGAGACCCCCAGCTATCAT
>NW_004524581.1:10259660-10262106 GCF_000260255.1 Octodon degus | reverse complement strand
AGAGAGAGAGAGAGAGAGAGAGAGAGAACAAATAGCATTTGACCTCTCCCTCCCCCATCAAGCTGGAAAGTAGGTGCATCCAACCTGCACCCACAGGTTGGACTCGCTTGGGCAGCATTGAGTGACAAGAAATTGTCTTGCACCACAATAAAATACATAATGGAGTCAGTATACAGAGTAACACAACTTCAACTTTTAAACACAGGTGCACTGCCCAGCAGTGTCTGGCACCGAGTCGGCTCTTAGAACTTGTTCTCTGGAGGTTGAAAGGAGAAGAGGGTGGGACTCAGAGAAGGGAATCCATGTGTCCCGGGTCCCCATGAAGCTGAGGGCTGGGCTTGACTCACCACGGCCTCTCCTCCTCCTCCTCAGTGTACATCGGAAAAGCCCAAGTCCTCCAGGTGCACACAGACAAAGACCCAGAGGAGAACACCTCCAAGCCAAAGGCAGAGAGCTGACGACACCACAGCAGAGCCAGGTGACTCTGTCTGCTTCGTGCTCAGGGGACCCCTGAGTCCCAGCACTCCCTGCCCCACCAGTCCACGACCCCCTGATCACCTACCACAGAGTCTGCTAATAAAGCATCATCTTCCTTCAGAAGGGACCTCCCCACTGTCCTAGCAGAAGGAGCCCTGAGCTTGGGGCTGATCTCTCAGAAGAGGAAGGGTTCCCTCAAGCTTTCCCTCCCATGGAGAAAGCTCAGGTGCTACTGCCTATGAGGGTTGAGCTGGGTCTTTTACATTCTGGTAAATTGGGGTGCAGCTGGGAAGGGGACTCTGCCCAACCTGAAGCCAGAACCCACAGGGCTCTGGGTATGTTAGAATGGAGGTCAGGGAACCCCCATTCTCTTTAGGATGACCATTCTTGCAAGATGCGTTCCAGGGACTAAGGCAGAGACAGCTAATACAGTTGGAGATGGGCACCGTGTGAATTGCTCCACATAAATGCTCAGTATCGTATGTGGTTCTCCTAAAAGGCCCCATGAGGTAGGCGAACAACCGTTTGTCAAAAGGCACAGTTAATAAGTGGCACAGCGCAGATTTAAGCCCTGCATGTCTAGCTCTGGAACCCTGGCTCACCAGCAGCCCTCCCCCAAAGCTAGGGCTATATTTCTGAAAAGTATAGAGGGTCAGTTAACTTAAGGAGAAAGGGGGCACTTGTTAATACGACCCAGGTCACAGCTGAAGTGTTCCTGTCCTTCAGGATTTAGAGAAGATAGCCTTGGCCCTCTGGGAAACCCACAGAAAGCTGGGGCAGGGAGGGCGAGGATGTACAAGCCACGGTCACCTGTGACCAACTGCCTTGGCTCTGGAGCCAAGCGGCTCTGGTCTCTGCTGGTCCTGCTGTCCCTGCTGTTTGTTCAGGGGACTCCCGTTGCCTTGGTGTGGCCCACATCCCCACTCGCACGGAACTCTCTCTGCAGCAAATTTCAGCCTGGATGTGGATTGGCTGCGAACCCAACAAACACCTTCGTGATATTAAACCACCCCATTTTCAAAGTCCTCAGCTTTTCCATTGCCACCGGTCGGTCCCCAGAAAGCCCACTTTGGTTCCCCAATTTTAAACTGTGATAAAATATCATCTTAACCGTATTTAAGTGCACATCTCAGCAATAGAACTTGCCTTGGAAAACTGAAGCCCTGCACCCTGTTTCTTCCCCCTCATCCCCTGGCAGCTGCCTTTCTATGTACTTGGCTACTCCGGTTCCTTAATATTTGTCTTTTTGTGATGAGATTATATCACTGACCTTCATGTTTTCACGGTTTACTGTTGTGTCAGAATTCCCTTCCTTTTTAAGGCTACTATTTCAATGGATATATCAGATTTTTAACGCACTTATTTATTGATGATATTGCGTTGCTTCCACTTTTGCCTCTGCAAAGAATACTATTATGAGTAGAGCTACACAAAAGTACAATTTTTTTTTACATTACATGTCATCAAAGGATCTAGAAAAATAAGAGTGAGCGAGGATTGTAGGGTAATATTCATGTCAGAAAGTATAGCTTTGAGGGCCTGCCAGATAGCTCAGTGGACTAAAGCACCTGCTTAGGCAGGTGCAGCCACCAGGTTTGATCCCCAGCCTACCGTGCCAGCCCTGCCCCTGCTCCTGGAGTGCACTGAGACGGCAATTGAGACTTGGCATGGTGGTGTGCACCTATAATCCCAGCGCTTGGGAGGCTGAAAACAGAAGGATCACTACAAGTCGATCTGTGTACTGAGACCCAAAGAAAGAAAGTGTAGCTTGGGCTGGGGAGATAGCTTGGTGGCATAAGTGCCTGCTTGGTAAGTGCAAGGTCCTGAGTTCAATCCCCAGTACTGCATGTCGTGCTGGGCCCAAAACCAGGCATGGTGGCACACACCTGTAATCCCAGCACTGGGGAGGCTGAGACAGGAGGATCACTATGAGTCTGAGCTGCACAGCAAGACCCTGTATCCAAAAAAA
>NW_004524581.1:10250390-10258735 GCF_000260255.1 Octodon degus | reverse complement strand
AAAAAAAAAAAAGACTTCATCTTTGTGGTTCCTGGGTGGAGTTAAAGTTGGCACCACCAGAAAGATGTGGCAAAGATTCCTGCTTCTGAGTTACCCAAGCTGCGGCTGGACCTACCTGTGAGTGTTCAGTGAGGGTTTTCCATGGGCTCTTGGACACCTTGCCCTTGCCCTTGATAAGCTGGGTTTTGGTCTACTCACTCCTGATGAAATAAAGGAGAACCTGATCGCTGAGCCAGCCAGTGGGCAAGAGCAGCAGGAGAGGAGCCAGGCCACTGGGACACTCCCTTGCATGTCCTTGAGCTGAGAGTCCCAGGTGTGGTCTCCTCCATTCAAGTTCTCATCATTCTAGTCAGTGTTTTCCAAGGTGCGCTCAAAATACCCTGCATAATAGATCAACTTAGGAGGCATGAATAAGCATGTTCTATCTACATATCTGCATTTAATTTCATGTGTATGGGAAACGACACATCAAAGGATGGTACCTTCACATTACTGCTTGGACAAAGCATCTATTTAGGTGAAAAAGATACATTTAAAGAAATATGGATGAATAGTACCAATGGTAAGTGCTGATGGACATGGCTAATTTAGGAGCCAGGACTTGTGTCAGTGACTGGGAGTAGCACTCTGGATTCTGAGAAGTCTGGATTCTAAATATAGAGACTTCACTTTTGAGCTACATGACTTTAGCTTTTTCTAGATCCTTTAATGACATGTGACATTAAAATCAGCTATACTCATAACATATTTTGCAGGGGACAAAAACAACCTGATATCATCAGTCAATAAATAAATGAATAAAAGAAAATGTGGCATATTCATAGAATATCCAATGAAATAGTATTTAGCCCTTTAAAAAGTAGGAACTTGTGATATAAGAGTAAGCTTGAGAATGTTAAGTTGTGTGAAATAATCTAGCCATAGAAAGATGTCCCTGGTTTCTGTCTGTTGATTTGCTTACTTTGGTCTTTTACAGAAATGAAATCATGCAATAGATGTAGTGTAGTCCCTCAAGACTGGCTTTTCTCTGTTAGCCTAACAATCTCAAAGTTCATGTTATAATAGCATGTATCACTACTCCCCTCCTTTTTTATATTTATTTTTTATTGAGAAATAAATATGAATGAGACAGTTTCACAGCTGATTAATAGGACAGTTTTTGATAGTCAATACACTGTACATTGTTATCTTCTTAGTGGTTATTCATAGTACAAGAAGGAGACAGGACATTCTGTCCAAACACTGTTAGTACACCTCTTTCTTCTTATTGATTCACTTCTTTTTATGGCAGAGTAATATTCCATTGTAGAGCTAGACCACGTTCCATTTACCCATTCAGCAGCTGATTGCATAGGGTCACTTCCACCTTTTGGCTAGGTTTGGATTTCTCTATACCTTGCCAACACTCATTATCTGCTCTTTAAAGTGTAGCCATCCTACCGGGTATGATGTGGCATACTGTTGCAGCTTGCACTTTATTGGCCTTTTGTATATCTGCTTTGGAGAACAGTCTATTCAGATGTCAGTGAGTCTTTCAAAACAAAATTCTTCCTTTGCATACAAATATACTCCATGCCAGCTGGAATTTTTCTGGTTCTACAAGGAAAGCCCATCAGATATTTTGTTCTGAGGCTTATGTTTTTGTTTGTGTTTGTGTAACTTAGCAGCTCATGAATTCCATTTAGCTAAGGTCTTGTTTTCCACCAGAGATTATTTACATAAGATAATTATTGCTTGTATACGTTCTTCCTGCCAGCAGGGAGGAAAAATCACGTGCATGGGGCAGTGTTTCTCTCTCCATTTGGACACTCCTCACTCCTACCACAAGAGCAGCACCAGCTGTCACGGTGCCCATCTCTTCCCCGGGCCTCCCAAATCCATGGTGCTTTTTCCACCAAACTGGAAGGAACTGTGAGAGTTTTAGACATCTCTCTGCCATCCTTCTGTAGCCGTACCGCTTTGGGGAACAAGGCACATGTTCATTCTGAAGTCCTCATCCAGCTTGACCTAAGTTATGCCACCTCCACATGACTCATTATGGAGCAGGTGCTCCTGGTTGAGACCAGGTGCCCGCCCAAGTGGCCCATTCCTCGCTGCTTGTATTTCTGCTGGGTCTGTTCCCTGTGCCGGATGAAACAAACAGCAACAAAGCTGCCATAGGAGTAAATGTGTTGTAGGCACTGCTGACTGAAGGAGCAAAAACCCTGAGCAGAATCAAAAGCCTGAAAATCAAGCCTGGAGACTGAATACATACAATTTAGCCCTGCCAGTCCTCAAGCTGGGGGACAGAGAGGGACAATGCCACCTGCAAGAGTCACAGGACATGACCACCCAGCAGCTATAAAAATGCCACAATCACCCCCTTTTGGCTTTCTTCCGAGCGAAGTCCGAGAGCCACCATTGCTGGTTTAGCTCACTTTGGGGACACCCAGAGTGTGTGCCCACCTTTCCCTCCTAGCAGTACTAGTTCCTACTTAATCCTCACATTTCCCCAAAACAGTCACCTGTGGGGAGCAGACCCTGCCCCGTGGGGTCCAGCCAGTCACTTCAGTGGGACTCTTATAAGACACATATCCTCCCCCTCTCAGCTAGCGACATTCCACCGTCAGTACAACAGCTTTTATCAGACCCCAGGCTTGAGTTCTGGTATCCTGACTGATAAGACCCTAATTGTTGGTGTGATGTGCGCACAGCCCTGCTCTGTCAGCTAAACTTTTGTCACTACCAGAAATCATTAACGCAGGGTAATCACTGTCTGCTTCCTGGGAGCAGGAGGGGGAACAAAGACAGCGCTTGGGAGCAGCTCTCCCAGCTCTGCTCACCCCCTCTCGATAGAGGCCACTCAACGTGACAGTGTTCTGTGGCTTCGCTGCTCATGCAGAGGTGGATGCTGTCCAGGCCTGACCAAGGATAGCACTTGGAGGAAAAGTCAATGACCCCTGCGCACCTCTGAGGGACACTCCTAAAACCCTGCTGGGGATTGGCTGTGTGTGGGCCCCTGGCCCCCCTCTTTGGGCCCCAGTCTACTGCTCAGTTCACTAAAGACCCCTTCCTCTCCTTCCCCTTCCCCTTTCTCTTCCCTTTCTTCTTCCCCTCCTTTTCCTCCTCCATTTCCTCTCCCTCCTCTTCCTGTGATACTGTGAATGGAACCCAAGGCCTCATGCATCAAGCGAATACCGCTAGCTCTACCACTGAGCTACACCCCCAGTCCTAAGGCCCTTCTTAGTTATTGCATAGTCTACTGCCAGGTTCAAACTATAGAACCACATAGTTTGGGCTCCCAGGAATAAACTTCACATGTGTTAAGCGTTTTCTGCGCCTGAGATCATGCTTAACATTTTGTCTATATTATCTTATTTAATCCCTAAAACAATGAGATTAAATATTACACTATATCAGAGAAGGAAACTGAGGCAGAAGGCGGTTAGGTAACTAACCAGTAAGTGGCCACCCATGATTTAGTGAGCACAGCAAACTGAGGCACAGAGAGAGGTGCCTCCCCTCAGGCACCCTGCCATCCCAGTCACTCTCCTCCTTCCTAGGACCCAGCACCTGACACCCATAAGGTAAAGGAGGTGAGGTTATCTTGGCCCACAATCTCGGGCTGTGGCCAGCAGGCTCTGACACAGACACAGCATGGTCAGAGGGTGGCCTGGGCACAGGACTGTCCGCAAGGAGACCACAGCCTCGAAGCGCTGGACGCTCAGCTCATTAGCGGGTGGGTCCATTAGTGAAGAGGGCATCCCTACAATCCATGAAGCTTCCAAAAGCCCAACCTCTAGATGTGAGGCTTTTGGGGCACTCCCAGAGCCATACCATAACACAACCAGAACCCGGTTCTCTGGGCTTCCCAGCCCGGGCCCCTCGCCTGGCCTCCCTTCATTCCAGACCTGCCTGCTGGGCCTCCCCCGAGCTGCTCTAGCCAAGGCCAAGGCAGGGCTCTCCTCCTGAGACGCTGGCCCTCTAGTGGGACCTGACCCGGAGCCGCCCACCCTGGACTTGGAAGCCAAGGGTCAGAAGGGGAGGGAGGGGCTCCCTGGATAAATGCTCGCACCTAGAGGATTGGGGCATCCCCACCCAGCCAAGCCCCGCAGGCGCTGTCTCTACAGAAGCTGTGCCCAGCTCCAGTGCCCTGCTCTGCAGCCCAGCGGCTGCACACTGTGACCACATGCCAAACCCTGAGCATTGGTAGGCTTCATCCAACTTTTGGATGTATTTATTTTTTGTGAACATTTAAAGACCAGTATTTGTGTTTTCTCTTGAAACCATGGAAATACCAGATCCATATGGCTTTTGTTCTCAGGCACAGAGTCCCCAGCTTGTTCATGAGGCTCGCCTAAGTGCAGGAGCCCCGCCCTGCACACAGCCTCTTTCTGCAGTGCACTCAGCTCCTTTGGCCTCAATTGTTCTACACCCAGGCAGCAGTGGCCCCCAGGCCCTTTCCAACCCTGTACAGCTCAGAAGCGTTTTGTTCCCAGTCATAGAGCAAGGAAAGTTCTTGTGTGCGGCACATTTTTTTTTTATTGCACTGCAAACCACAGGAAATGAGCAGTAGGAGATCCAATGCTAACTACTGCACATGGTGTCTGCTCACCTCTTCGCTTTGTCTAGTGGCCAGCTCTGCAGTTCCTTCACTGAGGAGAAGGAGGACAGACTTGGTAGAGGGTCGTATGGAGAGTGACAACCAGAGCCACTCTTTGGAAACATTCCCATCCCCTGCACAAAAGGTCGCTGGGAAAGTAGACTTCCTAGGAAAATACGCGGCCTGGGTGGCTTTGTCAGTCTTGCAGAGGAATAAAGCAGGAATGGCCTGACTCACCAGCAAGGCTGGGCCACGCCAGGTCTCCTGCCCCCAGCCCGCTGTTCTGCCTCTGTAGCCTGTGGCCACCTGGCAAGATGGTTGGCTGACACTGATGATTCAGTGACTGTTCCAGGCTTTCGAGGATATCATCATGAATGCCAACTCTTGCCATGAACACATCAAATACCCAAGTTCTGGAGTCACCTATTTGAGCTCCCAGGACCTCTTCTGTAAGTGTTTTGAGGGAAGACGATGAGAATCAGACTTTATCATATTTGGGGTGCAATATCATGACATCATTGGAGAGACCTATTAGGAAGGCAATTTGGAAATGTGCAGGAAGCGACTTTAAGATGTGGTTGGGTACCTTTTGCATCCTGCCACACTTCTTGACAGGTTTTCTAGGATAAACCAGGTAAATGGGCAGGGTTTTCCTCACATCACTAGTTACAACCCCCAAACTGAAAAACAACCTAAATTTACAGGACTAGAGGGTTTGGTTAAATAAATGATCATCCAGTCAGACAGTGGGACAGAAATGAAGAGGTAGCCAGCGTGGTGGTGCGTGCCTGTAATCCCAGCACTCAGACGGCTGAGGCAGGAGGCAGCTTGAATTACATAGCAAGACCATATTGCAAAGCAAAGCAAAGCAACCGCAACAAAAGAGCTGCAGGTGTAGCTCACTGGATTGTGTCATGAAAGGTATCCTTTATATTGTTGCAAGGTAGTGGTGTGGGGAGACCAAGCTGGGAACGGCAGGCAATGGAATGGCCACTGTAGTGTGTGTGTGTGAGTGTGTGTGTGTGTGTGTGTGTGTACAGTAGTAGTAAGTTTATTTATACATATGCACATATCTGGAAGGATTATCAAATTATAACTGGAGGTTACTAGGCATTTTTTCATTGAGTTTTAATTTTGTCAATAATGAACGTGTAGTTAGTAAACTTTTAAAAGAAAAGGATTTGGGGTAAGCCATGGAGACCTCTGGTCAGTGTCAGGTGTGTCCCTGGGCACCATGCAGTCACTCTGACCTGCCACTTCTCTTCCCCACCCTACCCCCAATACCCACACTCCTTGCCCCACGACACAGGCGCCTGAATGCAGGCAGAGAGCAGAGGATCTGCAGGAAGAGCCCCGGCTCCAGCTCCGTGCCTAGCCCCTCTCCTGCCTGCTGTGCATTTCACAGGGAAGGCCTGGAGGTCCACAAGTTGTACAACAAGAAAGGTCCCCAAGGGCTGGGGAGATGGCTCAGTGGAATAAGCGCTTCCTTGGCGGCAAGCGCAGGGCCTGAGTTCAATCCCTGGTTCTACCAAAAGAAAAAAAAAAAAAGAAAAGAAAGTCCCCAAGGCCAAGCTGCCCATGGGGGCCAGGCTGCTTCCCATGAACCGGTGGCAGCTGAGCTGTCCCCTGGAGAAGTGTCCCCTGCCCTCCTTGAGCTCCAGCCCTCTTGTCTCCTCCCCACCAAGCCTGAGGACTTGCTAGCTGAGTCCCAAGTGACGACACAGGCTGGAGCCCCTAGGAGGCCTTTTACACAGAGAACACCCACATTACACAGGACAGCCACTTTCAAGGCTCCCTGGACAAGAAGATAAGCAGATCACATCCAATGTAGGATCACCCTGGAGGAGGGTGGACATCTTAGTGATATGGAAGCTTCTGATTTAGAGGCATGCCTCCTTTTAGATAGGAATTCTTAATTTTTTCTCCATAATGCTTTAAAGATTTTAATGAAAAACATTTGGTGGGTTTGATGCAACTGTAAATGGGTGTTGCTCTTTAAAACTCTCCCATGTGCAGGGCTGCCGGTGATTCTAAAGTTCATACCCTGCAAAACATCTATTATTTCACTTGCACTTTTTTTATCTGCTCTAGTGGTGGCCACCTCCACCCACATTTCTCCAAAGGTGGGACAGACATTGTGTATGTCCTCTCTCCAGAGAGGCTTGCCGTTGTTTTGAAATTTGTTCACTTCCTTTCCTTGTTTTGATTTTTTTTTTTTTTTTTTTTGTAGAACCAGGGATTGAACTCAGGCCCTTGCACTTGCCAGGGAAGTGCTTATTCCACTGAGCCATCTCCCCGGCCCCTTGTTTTGATTCTTGTTAGGGTCGAGTGAATCTCTCCAATGGCGAGAATCGAACCCAGGGCCTCCTGTGCTAGGCACATGCTCTACCATTAGCCAATCCTAGCCCCTGTGATACTCTCCTGCACATTCGGGGTCCCTTGGCCCAAGCCGAGTCTGCACAGCCATGGACCTGTAGAGGTGGGAAGGCCTCTGGCAAGGCTAGAGAAGTGGGAGGACCCAGCCTGGGACTCTGGCAAAGCCCACCGCTGTGCATGGGCCACAGCTCCCTTGTCCCCCAAGCCAACTGGCCCTGCTGAGCCTCATTCAGAAGAACCCAGTGATCCACCTCAGCGCAGACGGCCTCTCTATGGCACCAAGTGCACATGTTCTGTTCTCAGCCATTGGCTAGGCATCCTGCTTCCATCCTCCACGTGAGCAGCTGGGTAGAATTCGACAGCCTGAGGGCTCCCCAGATGTCTCTCCCCTTGCTGGGCTCTGTGGAGGTTCCTAGGGTTGGTTTCTGGGTCCCTCCTCCTAATTCAAGTGCTGTGACTCTGCTTCTATGTTTCAATGCTACGTTTCTGCCTGAGTGGGGGAAGATTTCCAGTGGTATCAATTTTAAATTACTGATGCAACATCCCTGCTCCCCATCCTGACAACAGTAGTGCTCAGTGTTTGCTGCCCAGAGTACTACGTGGATTCTTCTTAGGGGAAATCTGGGATCAGAGGGGGAACTGTGCACTGATAAACTGACAATGTCCGCCATGGGCATAAGACACACACGGGCATGTATCTTTCCATGTGTTCTTGCTGCACCATGCAGCGTTGCAGGACTTTTTAAGCTGGGCTTCCAGACTCTGAGGACCCCACTCTGCCAATGGCAAAGACTGCACCAGGCCAAGAGGAAGTACTCATGCAGGGCCCTCGATCCCCCTCTGCAGGCTACACTCTGGCTCCCAGGCCTGCAGAATTCCTGCCTGAACCATCCTGAGCCTGCTCTTGAGGCCTGCGCTAGCATCTCCCTAGGTCATCTTCCCCGAGGTGGGACTGGGTCACCATATGGGCGCTCGTAGGCCCAAGTGGCAGCTGTTTACCTCCCCAAAGGAAGGGTGGAAAAGCTCTGATTGTTAGGACGCTTTCATCTCTGTGGATCCCAAAACAACTTCGCACGCATCTCCACCCTTTGGGTGGTGACCTGCAGGGCCACCCAGTTCCTTGGTGGTCCCCATCCCTCACCATGTTGCTACAGCCCAGCCCAGCCTGGCCCCTTAGAGCTCTGGCTTCATTGTCCCCTTTCCCCAAAACCAAGAAAAAAAAAAAAAAGGAAGAAAGAAACACACAACAACACTGTGGTGTCCAAGTCAAAACACCAAGGGCAATGTTAATAAATACATAACACTTGAGAGTGTTCCAAGGCACAAAGTTTACCCTCCTTAGTACACTCCTTTACAGGAATGCTTTGGTGTGAGTCCCAGCGACCTA
>NW_004524581.1:10247642-10249410 GCF_000260255.1 Octodon degus | reverse complement strand
ACAAGTCCTGGAAAAGCAGGCAGCCCTGACAGTTCCTGCATGAACTTCAGACCTGCCCAGGGCCTGGTAGCTTGAGGAAGGGTGCTGGCAAACTCTCGGTCCCGAGAGACTTCAGGAGCCCCTGAAGGTCCAGTCTGGGCACTGCTGGCTGAGGTATCTCTGGTTTGGGCTTTCCCTGATCTTCTCCCTCCCACCCCCTGTCATGGAGGAAAGAGTATCACAGCTCCAAACAAAAATGAGAAAGGAAAATAACTTAAAAGGAAGTCTGTGCTTGCCCCTGTCCTGCTGCATGAATCCTCTGAACGGGGTCACTGGGCAGCACACACAGTGCAAATGTGCCTGGCAGGATGGCATGGCATGGCTCATGTCACTGGGGAGGTGGCCGGGAGGCTGGTACCTGGATGCTTTGATTCTTCTTTGGGCTGCCCTTGGTCCTCGGGAGTCATCACAGCCACTAGGGTCCAGCCCCAAGGTGCTCCCTGAGGCGTAGTAGGGGAAGTGCCCCCAAATGCCCTGCGGCTCAGGGTCTGTGGGAGGGAGGGAGGCTGGGTGACTGGTGGCCTAGCATCTGGTGGCTCTGTGAGCCGTGTGGGTCGGCCATGCTGATGGTCGTCTGGTCCTGCTAGCTCCACGGTAGGCTCTGTGACATCAGGAGTGGCCTTGGGTTGTGGTGAGGAGCTCCCAGGAGTGGGGGAGGTAGGTGGGGAGGCCAGGCTTGGGCCCAGGCTGGCGCTGGGGCCTGAGGCCCTCTTAGAGCAGGACTCGCAGCACAGCTGGTGGTAGGCAGGGATGGCACAGTGGTGATCAAGCGCTTCCATCTGGCAGAAGATGGACCTGTCCCCCACGCAGGACTCTGCTGCACACACAGCACAAGGAACTGCTGGGGAATGCCTGCCGGCCGGGGGACACAAACCCCACTGCCCTCCATCTGCCCTCTTCCGTCCCCAGCCCTGCTGTACTCACTACTTCGTCATTTGGTGGGGGAGTGCAAGCTCCTCTATATGGGAGAGCAACCGAGCCCCGGAGAAGCATGCCTCAGCAGGGTCCCCATGCACAAACCATCCAGGCCTACTCCACCAGAAACTCGCAACAGGAGATGGCACTATTTCAACAGAACCCTCCATGGAACCCAACATGTGGGAAGACCTGAGAACTGGGGCCCTGTGTGATTCGGCCGGCCACACACTTGCTGCTTCACAGTGACCTGGCAGCTTCGGCACAGCCCAGTCGGCCTGAGCTGTCTGGGACAGAGCCGGGCAGGGGTAAGCCTACCCTGCAGTAAAGTTCAAAAACCGTGCTTGAGATGGAAATGGGAACCCGATCCCTCCCGACCAACTCGAAGGACTCTCGCCCCTCTAGCCACAGGCCCTGCGAGTGCATGCCCGGGTTCACAAGCAGATCGATGCCCTGCCCGCAGTCAGTGCAATCTGGACCACTAGGCCCTCTGCCACAAACTTGGCAAGTAAATTGAGATTCAAGTCTAGGCTGCAACACTGTGAGGCCTTACATATGCCCCCTGAACTCTCCAAGCCTAGTGTCCTTGTCAGTAAAATAAATGCTGCATGTGCCAAGGGACATTCGTAAAATGACATAAAGTGGCTGGCACAGAGGGGGTCTCATCATACTAGTTTGCCTTAAGTAGCAACTAAACACACTTCTGTGAGTAACGCAGGCAGGGCCCTCTAAGCAGAATGCAAAGGCAAGGGAGCAGATTTCCACTAGGCTTTGCCAAAGAGCTAAGGGAAAGGGCCCTAAGGGAACAAAGCGA
>NW_004524581.1:10244717-10245692 GCF_000260255.1 Octodon degus | reverse complement strand
CACAGGCCTGCTGATTAAACCATGTGCCCTGAATCTGTGTTTTGTGCTGGACTTGCTCCAAGAGATTGGGTGTAGAATTTTCAACTTGTGGCAACACGTTAGTCCGCAAAATCTTTAGATTTTGTATTTCTGATTTTGGAATAGGGGTACTGAACCTGTATTTGAGGTTTCTAAGGCCTGGACGCCAGGTTAAGGCCAGAGGAGCTGGGCGGAGCCTCCCCCTACGCCACTCACCTTCACAGGCCGGCAGGCTGCAGCCCTGCATGGAGTCGGGCTTGTCCCCCTCGCACTGCCTGAGGCTATTGGCGGTGGGCCTGCACACCACCTGCCGCTGCTGGACGCCCTCTCCACAGGTGGCAGAGCACTGTTGTGCAGAGTGTGGACCCAGAGGTGCAGGGAGAGACAGAGGACAGCCATGAGCTCAGAGTCCAGCCAAAGCCCAAGGATGGAAGGCAGGAGCCACATCTTCACCAACATGTAAGGACTCCTTCTGAACACCCAGGCAGGACACCATTTCTGTCCTCAGATTCTAAACCAGTGACAGGGCTGCCACCCAAGCTCAGGATTCCTTCCATGACCTCAACAGTGAACCCCCGGCTGTGCAGGGAACTTCTGGGACCTCATTCCAGCCACGACCACCTGTCCACTGTGCCTGCTCTGTGCCCAGGTTCTCACGTAATCTACGGCTCGCTCTGGCAAGCCCCTGGTGTGACCCATCATGTGGCATGAGCGAGGGCAGGACAATTAACTTGACGCACTGTAGCTGGATCGTGGCATCTGCCATCCCTGACTCTGTTCGCAACTCTATAACCCAAAAGACCTAAGTGACAGTTTCTATGGAGCCTTCTGTCTCTGACATTCAGTGGCTTCATGACTCTGTTTACCCAACACGGGCTCACAGAGACATGTTTACAGGGTCGTCTTCCTCACAGGGGCAAGTCATGAGCACACAGGGCAGTAACAGACTGCAGGCGC
>NW_004524581.1:10243060-10243892 GCF_000260255.1 Octodon degus | reverse complement strand
ATGTGTCTGTGTATCTCCCTCAGGGACTGTAAGCTCCGGGTGGAATCCCATCCTGGCTGAGGCTGGGCTCCTGACGGGCTTCACGCAATGCCTGCCTGTGAGCACTTGTGAGAGGGAAGCATGTGCCTTGTCTTGCTCCTGTGGGGCTCAGGGATGTCACCTTCGGCTCCTGGTGCCCTCCGAGCTCAGAGCAGATGTGAATGGCCACAAGGGCCTCGCACAGAGCCATGCATGGTGGATGTGAGAGCAGTACCACGCTGTTCTGAGAACACCCAGTGGAATGTGGGGAGACTCAGCCTGCCCTGAGCACCAGAAAATCCCTCTGAGCCTCGCTCCCCCGACCTGCCTCTTTCCTGAGTGCCTCTCACCTGCCAAGGAGGACTCACCTGGGACCAGGCTCCCGTTCGCCACTGGGCTGGGCAGGGAATGCGGAGGCAGGGCCTCCGGGCCTCGGGCCGGGCACCAGGACAGGCCTTGGCTGGCATGGCCTTGCGCGTGCCATTGGAGAGGGGCAGCAGGCACTGAACCCCCCGAGACTGTACCCCCAGCTTTCCACAGCTCCGGCTGCAGGCACTCCATTCCTCCATCACCCACCTGGAAACAAGACATAAGGTGTGGGAGGTGGAGCCAGCGGACACTACTGCCCAGGTGTCACCTCCCACCCCAGAGGACGCGGTCAGTGCTAAAGAGGAGGTTTGGCATCAGAATGTGCAGGGCGCAGACATCTTCCATCTGGCTCTGCAGCCACCTGGCTGTGTGGCCTCTGCGAGGTCACAGCTCTCTCCTGCTATTTCCTGAAGTGAAGCAGGATGGCAAGTTGAAGCCAGCACAC
>NW_004524581.1:10208702-10242695 GCF_000260255.1 Octodon degus | reverse complement strand
ACCCCCACGCTAGCCTCATCCCTGGCAGCACCGGGGGTGGCCTACAAGCATTTTAACAGCCCAGCAACTTCCAACTGCCAAACCAAGTCCTTCTCCACCTGTTTCCTAAGACCTTGGGGAATCTCTGAGAAATTTTTACAAAGCCAACCTCTTCCTTTACAAAAAGACAACTCCAAGACTTGGAGAAGCTCCCCTGGGATCTCAGGCGGTCAGCCCTGCATGCAGGCTCTGTGGTCATGTCTGTGGGGTTAGTCTGAGTGGCAGGGTAAAGGTATAGCACAGGGGGTAGATATGAAGCTGTGCTGGGCACAGGAGGGGCTGGACACCACAGCCCAGGCTGGGTGCAGCAGGCCAGCAGCCTCTAGTGTGGCCACCAGCCCCCACGTGCACTCTGGCTCTGACCTGGAGTCTATCCCAAGGCATCGCTCTCACTTCTCCCCGAAGGTCCCTCCAAATAACCCCAGAACATGACCTTGTGCTCAGAGGAGCCTGTGTCCTCAGCTGGGGAATCCCAAGTGGGAACTGGCAGGCCAAGTGTCCTTAGAGGACAGCATCTCAGCTTAGGGACTGGGGTCAGCAAGCACAGAATCCACGTGTATGTTTGAGCATCACTAGGGGAAAACCATGTCTGGGAGAGTCCTCCTTCATCTAGGAGTGGAAATTAATGACCCAGAAGCCCCAGAGGGCATAGCTGGGCAGGAGAGTGGGTGCTGCCTGGGCCGGTCCCACGGAAACCTGGCTCTGGGCTGGGCTGGGCTGGGAAGGTGAGCAGCGCCTACTCCTGGTCAGGACAGTGGGAGGCAGGGGCCAGGCTCCCAAGCGCTCACCCAGGCTGGGGGCAGGGGTGCTGGTTGCAGCGCCGGCGGATGGGCTTGGGCCTCTTCCGGGGGTCGCACAGGTGCTGCTGTACCATGTGGTGGTCCCGTCTGCGCCGGCAGCCATACTTGGTGAACTGGATACCTGTGAAGGGTGGGCTGCTGTCTGGGTCCTTCTGGAGAACCTGGGGGTGGGGGGCAAGCCCACCTCTTTGGTGCCTTTGCGCCCCCTCCTGCCCAAGGCACTTTCTGCCTGCCTTCATCAGGTCTGCTCCCTGGGGCAGCTGCCTGTCCCCACTGGGCTAGCCCTCATGGGAAGAGGCCTCCCTCCCCGCAGCTCCACTCCTCCCCAGAGGCCCACTGCTGCCCCACTGGGCAATGGGAGAGCAGGCACCTCCTCCGCAGGCCTTGGTGCAGGGGGCCCAGCTCTTGAGCGCCCACTCGTAGGTGTCGGTGTCCTCCAGGAGCACATTGTTGCTCCCGATGAGGGGCAGCAGGTCCTCGTGGATGACGTACTTGTAGGCCAGGACACCTCGAGGGCTACCCTCAGCTGGGGGCAGCACCTGAGAGGAGATGGGGAGCAGGTGGCATGGGAGCAAAAAGAGCAGCAGGGTGGGGACGGGGCCAAGAGAAGGATGTGGGTTCAGGATGGGGCAGGGCAGAGCCAAGTATGGCTGGGGATTGGGGAGGCTGCGGCCACACAACAAGGTCCTGCTGCCCAAACTCAATACTGCTGCGTGCCAGGAAGAGCAGCCGGCCGGCCGCAGGTCTATAAGGGCCTTTCCCTCCCATCGACCTGTGCCCGAATGAGGACAAGACCCACGCCCCTGGGTCTTTTGCTCTCTCCCTGACTTTGGACAGTGTCAAGAAATACAGCAGACAGCAGACCCTTGTCAGATACATGAGCTGCAACTATTTTCTCCAACCTTGTGGTCTTCCCACTTCTTAAGGAATGATTTGACACACTTTTTCCATTCTGATTGCCTATGCGTTTGGTAGTATATCTAAGAATCTGAGTCTTAAAGATTTACCCCTCTGTTTCCTTCTAAGAGTTCTATGGTCTCAGCTCTTCCACATAGGCCTGTCATCTGACTGGAGTCACCATTTATATGGGCTGGGAGGTGGGGCTCCAGCTTCTTTCTTCTGCATGTGACTATCCAGTTGTCTCAGTACCACTGGTGGAGACTCTCCACCTCCCTGAATGACCCTGGTGCCCTTGTTGAAAATCAGTGGGGCCCAGATATACAGGCAGTCAATAAATAGAAGATGAATAGAAAAACGCATGTTGGGAGGCAGAGGGAGATGGCTCAGTGGAATAAGCACTTGCCTGGCAAGCACTAGGGCCTGAGTTCAATCCCCAGTTCCGTAAAAAAAAAAAAAAAAAAAAAAAAAAGCACATGTTGAGTGGAATTAAAACGCTGATACAATGGTCTCAGAGCCCACCCTATAGGACTTTCCTGACTGGTGAGGGCAACAGCAAGAACCAAGCCTGTCCAAGGTGTCCATGGTGCCAACCAGAACTGAAGGCACATGGACAGAGTTCTCTCAAGCTGGTCTGATGGCCACCCAACCCGCTCCCTCAGCTGGGGCCCAGCTGAGGAAGCAGGTGTGGAAGAAATAGGTCCTGGGCAGGACAATGGTCCTATCCCGTTCTTAGAAGGTTGGCACTGCCAGATGGCACCTCCACGTCAGCTGCCTTAAAGCCTTGAGCAAGCCCCCTTAGGACTCAGGTTCTGACCATGCCATGATGCGTGCTGAGGCTAGAGGACGCCCGGCGACCTGGGGAACTACCCTGAGCCCTACCTGATGCCTGCCCCAGGCCCATTTCCCACCCCGTGTGAAGGAAGGCAGACTTCCTGCATGCAGCCCCCCTGGGTCTCACAGAGGAGATGGCCTCAAGGGACAAGAGGCAAGCAGGGGCCACTGCCAGGAACAAGGCTCACCAGGACAGCAATGGCTTCTGGCAGGGGCCCGCTGGTCCTGAGGCTGTCCTTGGCATCTTCCACCTCATGCTCCCACTCCAGGCCCAGCGCGGTGAAGGTCCCACTCAAGGCTTCCCTGCCCTTGGGGTTGAGGATGAAGCTGCCGGTGACCTGGTTCTTCACCGCTGGTTGGGAAGAGGGGCACACAGATTTCTACTTCCTAGCAGAGGGACTCAGAATATGACGGCAAAGGCCTCCCCCAAGTGCCCCTCCAGGCTCTGCTGTCTGCCTGCCTTCTGCCTGAATCCTTCCCACCAGAGAGGCCCACACAATGCCTGCTGCACACCCTTGTCCTGCCTCTGGACCCCGGTGTCCGCCACTGCTCCGGCACTCACTGCCTCTGTCTTCCTATTTCCATCTATGGTTACAGCTCCACGTAATCTCCTTTAGAAGCCCTGCTTTGACTGCCCCACCCTCAGGGCTGCTCCCTCCTGGAGCTTCCACAGCAAGATATAGAGGTGGCAAGCTCAGGCTCTAGAGCTACAGACATCATGGGAAGTGACTTAGGTGTCCTCATGCTGCCTCAGTTTTCCTAACTGTAAAATGGGATAACTATGTCCTTCATAAGCCATCACGAGGCTTAATTTGGCCATGATAAAGTGTGGCTCCAGCTTGAACAGCGCTGTGGCTTTCACTGCCAAGGCTGTCACCACCCTGCGCCTCTGCAGAAAGCACAGACTCCAGCAGACACACACACGCAAGCATGCATCACACACATTCACACTCACACTCCACACACATGCACCTCACACGGCCCCGGCCAACACCAGCCTCCAGCTCCCAGCCACTCCGCTCCCGCTCCTTGCAGGCTGCCCACCTAGTCCCACCCCACCTGCCCCTGTCCTGGCAGCCCTTCTCTGACTGCCATAGGAAACAGCTCTTGGCCCATAAGGAATGTTCCCCATCGATGGTGACCAAAGACCTAGGCTGCTAGAGGTGGAGCAGGCTGGAGGGCTGTTGTTAACCTTCAGGAACCATCCCAGGGAGACAGCAGCAAAAGCCGCAGCCGAGTAGCGCCAGCTCCCCACAATCCGGCAGGCGCAGCAGGCAGGAATGATCTGAACTAACATCTTGCAAATGCATGCTCACGGTAGCAGAAGGCCAGGGTGGGACACAGGAGTCCTGGACCCGGGCTGGCTCTGCCCAGATCTGCAAAGGCGAATTCAAGCACACAAACGCCTGAACTAATGGCAGGCCTCAGTTTCCACTTGAGCCCACTGCCCGTGTACATCCAGTCCTTCGCAGCGCCTCCCAGAGCCGGTTAGCAATCAATCAGAGTTGTTATAAGGAGAGACACCTTACAGGGCAAGCTACATCCTCCTGAGGGCCTATTGATAATCATCTAAAATACAACTGTCAGCATTTTTGCGTTTGCCAAGACAGGTCATGCCTTGTGTTGGTGTTTATGACGGGCAGGTGCCACAGTAGTGTGACTTAGTGGACATGACCAGTCAGTGGGGACCATGCCAAGGTTAATGTGCAGCCCACAGGCCTTTTGGGAGGGACCTGAACACAGATCCACAGGGGAGAGCCCAGCTACTGCAGAAGCAGCCTGCTGCCCACAGCCCACCAGGCCCTGCTCCAAACCATGCTCAAGGGTTTATAATTGAGATAAAATCCACCACATGCAATTCACCCTGTCACGGTGTGAAATTCAGTGATGCTCCAGCACATTCAGCCACCATCATTGTGCAATTCCAGAACTTTTTCATCACTCCCAAAGAAACCCAACACCCATTCGCAGTCACCCCATCTCCTCCCCCAACTCCTGACACCCCTGATTCCAATGTATGTCTCTGAATTTGCTTCTTTTGCCAATTTGCTTTCAGCAAAAACAAGACAATAAAAATAGCTCCCACGTCCTGTTAATATTCTTATAATGGGAATTTTTATTTAATTAATTTTAGGGTTCTAATTTTTAATGTGTCTTTGCCCCATAGCTATTTATAAGCATAAATCCATCCCTGGATGAAGGGAGTTTAAGTAGCATCAAAATGAGAGTAATTGAGAGACCTAGCTGGTGGTCTATAGAAATGGGCCTCAGCACCTGCCAGTACTGCACACTACGCTGCAATGCTCCCCTCCACAGCAACTTCACCGTTCTTTCACCGAGAGACTAGCAGTGCGTGTGTGCGTGCGTGCGTGCATACGTGCATGCACGTGTGTGTTTCAGTACAGGGGATTGAACCTGGGACTTTCACTCTGGCTGCACCACTAGTCTATTTTTGTCTTGACATAGGGTCTTGCTAAGTTGCCCAAGCTGGGCTCCGAACAGGCAGTCTTCCTGCCTGAGGCTTGTCCATGTGATGTGGGCCAAAGGAACATCAGAAAAGGACGCTACTGTTGAGGACCACAAGACAGACAGCAGGTGAGTAACCCCTACTTATAGCCTGCTGGAGACATGGCTCTGCCGTGCTCACCACCAGAACTGACAGCAGTACTAACCCCACGCAGCCCAGGCCGGCCAGCTCCCAACAGATCCACCAGCTGACAACATCTGTATGGGTCCACACAGGCAGCTCATAGATCCAGCAACTAGTTTACGACACTACATGCTGGGGTGGTGAGTCACGCAGCAACAACTGACCCGTGCACACTGGGACAGACTTCCCTTCACAAGCATCTCAGTGCGTGAGAAATCTGAACGTGGCTGCCCATGGGGAAGAAACTGCCCTGAGGCATGGAGGTGGGGGCTGGTCACTAGGCCTCCTTTTGGACCTCCATTCAGTGTGCCTGGAACCCTGCCCTGGACACCCGCACTCACCGATGCGCTGGGGGGCCTTCTCCAGCGTCTCAATCTGGATGTGTCTGGCACCCGCTGGTATCTGCACCAGTTTGAGAGCAGCTGCCACACAGGAGGATGCAGTCAACAGGGAATACCCTGAGCAGGGCCCTGCCCAGCACCCCACCCCCAAGGCCCAGGACCGTCTCATCAGCATGGAAGCCCTCTGCTGTAAAGGGGAGGGGCCACCACAGGCCCACGGAGTGCACACTGCGCACGCATCACTCTGGTTCGCAGCTGCCTGGCCCTCTTCTCTCACCTCTGCACCTTCCCCTCCTTGCCCCTCTGACCTTCTCCCTCCCTCTTTCTTCTCACACCTAAGCTACTGTAGGGATGTAGGTAAAATGGGCCATGTGGATCCAGTCTTTCTCAGAGTCACCAACCCTACAGTGAGACAGGTTCCAGGATCCCTTAGCCCTGCCAGAACCATGGTCTGGATCAAGGGGAGAGGCCACCGAGGGTCACCTCACCCATGCTGCTCACCTGCTTTCTTGGAGGCTTTGCCCAGGGTCCCCTTCACGGTCCTGCAGTGGGAGTTGTCACCACCACAGACGCCACACTTGTCCTCTGCCTTCATGGACCCCATCTCCTTGTCACAGCCGAAGGGCTGAGGCAGAGGCGAGGTGAGTGGGAGCAGCCAGGCTTTCATCCTTGTCCCCAGCCCTGACTAGAGGGGAACCCTGGCCCCAAAGGCCTCCCAAGACAGGGCCCTCCCCAAATCTACCACGTGACCTGGTGTCCACACCTGCTGTCTCCTCTCTAGTACTGTACAGAGCCTCAGGGGCTTCCCAAGCACAGCAGCTGTGGCCACGCTATCTCCTATGGAGCACGAGGACAGCACCCACCACACACTCGCCACGGGCACAGACACTGTGCGGGTCCCGGTAGCTGCAGCGTGTCCCGTCGTGGACCACCTGGTTCATGTACACCACCTCGCCTGTGTCTGCCGACTGACAGACCAGCTCACACTTCTCGGCATCTGTGGGCAGAGGGACCACAGTGAGCCCCCACTCGGCTGACAGACCGCAGGCGGCCCCGAGTGACATTGGTGCTCAGCCTAGCTAAGGAGCTCTGGAGGTGGTGTGGGGCAGAAAGGGGTGCGCACTTTGTGGAGCTCGGACTCAAGACTCCCTGTGAGGGGTGTGACCTGGGACAGGTGATCTCATCTTCTTTATTATCGTTATCTCTGATCAGAAAAATGCCACAGCATGGTTACTGAGAAAAAGCAAGCAACAAAAGCATAAGAATCACAGCAAGCCAATCCTTAGTGTTCACGGTGTGCTCGCTTCACACGCCCTTGATACCCAACTCTAAAGGCGTCTCATGAATTGGCTCACGTAAGCCTCTCAACACCTCAGTGAGGCAAGTTCTAGCCTGACAGGAGAAACCAAGGACCAGGAGATCACAAGCCTGCTTCTGGTGGCATGGCAAGCAGCTCCGCAGGACTCCAGCCTGCGCAGTCCAGTGTGAGTGGCAGACCCCTAGCACGATTCACCGGGCACGCCCAGAGCAGCCTGGTGGTGCATCTGAGCATGTTCACACACCTCAGACGGTGTGAACAGAGGCAGAATGCCAGCCTGGATTTGGGTCGTGACGGAGCTGCAGTGAGGCGGGGAAAGGTCCCTCCCTGTCCTGACAGTGAAATATTCTCCTATCTGGGTTGCTGGTGTCCTAAAAAGGAGATTCCAGAGGACATGTAAACAATTGCTGTGCTTCTCAGAGGAGGCAAGCCTGGATTTCAGCTGACTTCCTGGGATTTATCTGTAAGTCCTGGGAGAAGCCCAAAGGGGTTCTGCTGCCTGCCAGGCCTCCCTGCTCCCTCCCCACACCACAGCTGCTGGTTCCAGTTCTGATGAGACCGGAAAGGCTTCCACAGTGAGTCTTCCCTGCAGCCCATTCCTGAGGGCTTAGCAACTCCACCTCCTGGCCCCTGACCTCCCCGGACACCTGGTGACTTCTTGCCTCCAGCTCCCAGGACCCCAGGCTGGAGCTACAATGCCCAAGATAGCTCGGATTTCATGCACAGGAGCCAGATTCCCAGTGGGATCTGGGCCCATGGGGCTGCAATGCTCTGGAGCTCAGGCAGGGGCCTGATGGCACACCTGGGCAGGCAGCAGGAAGAGGCTCCTCAGAATGGGAGGACTCCAAGCAGAAGGAAGAACACTCCCAGCCAGGGGCCCCACAGGGATCCTCAATGACGGCCCAGCCTGAGGTCCCTTCCAGCTTGAGGATCCTAGCGTTCTAAATTCAAACCAGGGAGTGTCCTTTCTGATGCCTTGAAGTCCCTCCACCTGGCCTGCGGGAGCCCCGGAGGGCAGCCTCACATGGCCACACTGGGCACCCAGGACACGGGTGGGATGCTCACCATCACTCGGCTCATAGGGGACCCAGCTGTGCTTGGCATTCTGATGGACGTAGTAGGAGTTGCGTGCGGCACACTGCTGGGCCCGGAAGTCTTCATAGGGTCCAGGACAATCCTCACTGTTGCAGATCTGGTACTCGAAGAAGGGTCCTGAGCATGAGCGGCCTCCATAGGCTGGGCTGGGATGGCACAGAGAGACCTGGTGACTGGGCTGGCTGGGGGCTGAACAGGCTGCTGGCCAATTCCCAAGGCTCCGCCAGCTCACGGGCACAGAGGGAATGCAGTACAGCTGTGGCAGCCAGGGCATCCAGGCCCCCTCACCCTGACTTCAGACAGACACCACTCCTTCCCGTGTGCTTGGCTAAGTGGGACAGCCTGACACGGGGGACGGCTAACCCTCTTCAACAGGGCTGCAAATCAGTCTTGCCTATCTGATTATTCCTTCAGATGTTACAGTCTGGCATGCAGTGGCCACATAATAAATGACACAAGTACTCCTCTTTGCATCCACAACCATTCAGTATAAGAATAAGCTAAGGAGTGGTCCAAGAGGCTTGGGTTTGGAATCAGAAGGAGGGGTAGCCAAGTCCTGGCTGGGCTATGTCTTAATGTTTTCCTTAAAAAGCCAGACTGTAAAACCTCTTACTTTACTTACACCTGATGCATCTTTTTTTTTTTTTTGAGTTTTTATTTTATTTTATGTATTTTTTATGAGCAGAATATATTTATTGAGGGAAAGAAACCTCCTGTCTGAGAAAGGGACAGGAGGGAGGCCCTGAGCGGGTGGTCCCCCCTAGAGAGTTTTTAGTGGGTGTGGGTATAAATGATAAATAACTGCAGAACAAGGGAATTTTAGGACAGTCAAGTCTTTCTGTCTCTTACTTTAAAGGTAGATGTATACCCTTGTATATTAATTAAAATCCACAGAACACCAAGTGTTATCCCCAACATGAACTATGGGCTTTGTATAAGGATGACATTTCAATGTTGATAAGTTACTTTTTCTTTCTTTCTTTTTTTTTTTTTTTTTTTTTTTTTTTTTTTTTTTTTTTTTTTTTTTTTTTTTTTTGGCTGCTCTGCCTGTCCTGGTGCATCTTGAAGAATGATAAGAAAAGACTTTGGCAAGTAATCTGTACTCCTGTCTCTATTCTGCACTCCTTTCTCAGTTAAGCCAGGAGATTCCAAAGTTTTCAAGTGCTAATCAGTACAAACTTTCCAAGATTAATGGCTGCTGCTGGCAGATACCGTGTGGCTTCCGACCTCCGGGCTTAGCATCCCACTGGCTCTGACACCGTGCTCCCCACACTTCGTAAAACCAACAATTACAACAGCAGCTGTCATCTATTAGTGCTCCACCTGGCTGGCCACAGTGCCGGGGCACACACACATTATTTCATTTAAGCCCCATAAAATAAGACAGTTGTCATTACAGGAAAGCTCAGTCAGGGCTGCAATCAAGAGCATAACTGTCAGCCTTGACTGCAAGGTGGTTTGGCAAAGCGAGCGCCACCATCAATTCCTATCACCCGGACTTTTGTTTCTTCACCAAGTGAAAATTACAAGACAGACTCTTGGGCTCCCATTGGTAGCAGGTCAGGCTTTCTGCCTGACCACAGAACAGGCTGCTTCTGTAGGTAGTGAGCATTCCGTCTGCACAGTAAGAATGGCTGCTACCCCTGAGGATGTGACTGTCCTGGGATCTGCCATTCTGCAGTACACATCGCAGTGACCCTGTGCAGGAGGAGTTGGTCCAGGCCCTATCTGTGTGGAGGTCCCCAGGGCCAGCTGCCATGCAAGGCAGCCTCAGCTGTCTGCCACCACCCCAAGCCAGTTCCTTCAGCTGGGGCACACAAGCTCCAAAGCCATGGGCTGCGGAAGGGAATCCTACAGAGGGGACAAGGAGGGACCAATAGTCATCACCCCAGCATGCTGACAATTTGTGTGGGGGCCTTAGGGGCTTTGATACAAGAAAGAGTTCAGTTAATAAAACTAAAGGAAGTTTTGCCCCATGCAGTAGAAGGTAAAGTTGGGGGTCCCATTCAACATTAGTATTTACTCAATTTGTCTGGAGGATCTGGGTTATCTGAGGGCTGGGTAACTGGCAGTCATGGGCCCACCCAGCTTCTGGGCATTTGCACATGAACACGTGAGCATCACTAGCTAAGACACACTCACAGGCATCAGAATCCCACCCAGCATGTGCAGGGGGCATGGTCCGACTTGCCCCAGCTTTGGGTCCTGGCCAACAGAGTACGTGACACATGGGAGACATTTGCTTCTATGCCTTGCCTCACTTTCCATGTCCTTCCAGCCTACTGAGGGGTCCCCTGCCCGGCCCATGCCAGGGAAGCACACTCACGGGGGGTTGTCACAGCTCCGGCTGCGAGATCGCACTCCACCTCCACATGACCGAGAACATGACCCATACTTGGTCCAGGGGCTCCAGCCTCCGTCTTGGCCATAAGTCTGTTCCGGTGACTTCCAGATGCAGTGACCTTTGAAGCACCACTGGGTGGAGCAGAGGGCATGAGGTCACCTTGGGTCACAGCACCACTGGGTGGAGCAGAGGACATGAGGTCACCTTGGGTCACTGTGGAGGAGCCTGCTATGGAGGCTGCTCAAGCAGGCACATAGTGAAGCTGGTGGACACCACAGCAGGCCCAGAGAAAGAGATGCTAAGAGAAAGCCTGGTGTCTGACACAATCCTCCCCTGCCTTGAGCGGAGCAGCCTCAGCCCTGGGGCTCCTCTTCCTGAGCCCTCAAAGGGTACAACATGGACAGCTGCACCCACCCACAGCAGTCGGTGTCTGGTGCACACAGCCCTCCAGGAAGCTCCATCCATCTGTGGGGTACAAATCAGGAGACGCCCAGCAAGGCAGAGCTCAGGTGGCAGAGGGCCGAGGGCAGGCACACCATGCTGGGATTACAGCTGATGTTGAGCAAAATCCCTGCCTCCTGCTTTTTCTCTCTTCCCCTCTCTTTTGGTGCAGTACTTGGGATTGAACCCAGGACCTCTGCCCTGAGCTACAGTCCCAGTCCTTTGTTATTTTTTTTTATTTTTGAGACATGGTCTCACTAGGTTGCTCAAGCTACACTGGAACTTGGGATCTTCCTGCCTCAGCCTCCAGGTGCTGAGACTCAGGCCTGTACCACCACACTCGGCTGCAAAAACTTCTTAACACCTGGCTTCTTCCCAGCTCTCTCACTTGCTCTGATGTGATCCGGTTGCTTCAGAGCCACCTGGAGGGCTAGGGAGGATGCTTGGTCAGGGGGAAGCCGGGTTGGCAGGACTGGAGAAGTCCAAAGAATGGCTCAAGGTGTGACACAGTGGTCAGGGATAGGGCTCAGCTCAGGAACCAGGGCACAGGATCCTTGAAAACACAGCCCTGGCAACCACCATGGACAAGGGAGAAAACAGACCAGGAAGCATGCATGTGAAGGGCCAGGTTGTGTGTGTGTGTGTGTGTGTGTGTGTGTGCGCGCGCGTGTGCACTGTGTGCACATGTACAACAGCCTGGGGACAGGGTCAGGCACAAGCAGGACACCCAGAGTCTTCCCTCCATCTCTTGTCAGCTAATCACTCCTGTGTGGTTCCAGCAAGTCCTGTAACCTGGTCTGTGGCATGGCAGTCACCATTCCTGCCCCACGGGCTCTGACATCATGCTAAGCCGGGCTGACTGCAGAGGCAAAAGCTGAGGCACATGAGGGAGGGGACTGTGAGGCAGGCCATGAGCAGATCAGCCTCATGCCAGTGTTTGTGCACTGTTCCCCTTCACAAACACACATGCAGAGACCCCCAGGGTCCTGCACCCCCACCAGAATGGATGCCCCCCACCCCAGGACAGCGCTGCCACTGCAGATCCTGCCGGTACCTTGCCTGGTTCACACTCCGTTCCATCCAGTGGGGGCCCCTTCTTGGTCTTGCAGAAGTACGGGTTGTCAGGGTGGCTGCACCACAGCTGCTTGCAGGGCTCAAAGGTCCTGAACTGGTGGCAAGGGGAGGGAATCACGGGCTGGACTCTCCATCCCTGACCAGCTGTCCAGGGGCTAAGGGCAGTGATAGAGAGAGGGGAAGGGGGCCAGATATTGGGCCCCAGGGCTCTGAGAAAGCCAGAACCCCACACACCCACAAGCTCCTCTCAGGCTGGAGAGATGGCTCAGTAGAATAAGCGCTTCCCTGGCAAGCGCAACGGCCTGAGTTCAATCCCCAGTTCCGCAAAAAAAAAAAAAAAAAAAGATCATCACAAGCTCCTCTCTACCCCAAGTACTAGTGGTTCCCAGAGCCATCCTCCCTGACCAGGGGACTGAGTCAAGGCCAGTAGAGCCCACAGACCCCTTGTCCTCTCTCCTGGTCTCCCTCCCTACCTCAGCAGAAGCCACTTTGTCATGAGCTGGGACCAGGGTTTGAGACTCTGGCCCATTGTGCTTCAAATCCCTATATACATAAGGGGGTGCAGAGGGGAGCCAAAAGAGTTTGAAGCCCCCCACTGCCCTCTAATGTGGACCCTCAGAGAGGCTGAGGTTGGTCACTAGATGTTCCAGCCTTTGCAGGAGAGCCCCAGTGTCCTCAATAGCTTCTCTCAGCACCCCCAATGCAACATTTGGGCACTAGAACCCCAAACCCTGACCGGGGGCAAAGGGCAGTGATAGAGATGGGGGAGGGTGTGATAGATGCTGGGGCCCAGGGCTCAGAGAAAGCCAGAGCCCCACACATCCACACCCACTTCCACATCCCTGTATTCCACTGAAAAGCAAACTCTGCCAGCCCATATGTCCCAGTGTGGCTGCAGAGCCGGGAAGGTGGCCACACACAGGGGCTTCTTACACCAAACAGGGGCTCCATGGAGGAAAGGGGAGCTATATTCCTTTTGGGGACCATAAAGCACTTGAGTCCTGAAGGCCCACCCCCTCAGGAAGCCCCTCCCCTGCGATGTCCCCTTGCTGAGTCTCAGCCTTCTGATCTCTGGGCTGAGGGTGTTCCCCACCCTGTCCTGCAGGGTGGAGAGAGAGAGTCACTTGTATCTACAGCCTCAGGCATGCGGCTAGAGACACAGAAGTGGCCCCCGACTCCCAGGAGATGATGTGCCCCACAGCAGTGTTACACCTAAATGCCCCCCAACTCTCCTAAGGGTGGGAATTCTGCTCCCCTGGCCCAGTTCCTGGTCTGACACACTGATGGCCTCACAGGTAAACTCCCCAGGGCCAGGCTACCCCATCGGCCACTCAGTGCTCCCTTGGCTACTCACCCCCACCTTTTCCAGAGCAAACCCACCTTCAAGTCTGCACATGGCTGCCCCACCCCCACCACCATGGTGGCACCAAGCTTGTGGGCCCATCCCCAGGGCCACTGGCTGGCCAGGTGAAAAGTGTCTCACAAATGACTAGCCTGGGTCACAGGAGGACAGGGACCTTGTGTCTCAGCTCCACAGAGCCCAGGGACACTCACTGCCAAGCAGGTCTGGTATCCAGTGCCGAAGTCAAAGCGGCACTGCTCATCCATCGAGTAGTCAATCCCAGGCAGCTCTGGGGGCTGGGGCCAGGCGGGATCGAAGGGGTCATCGAGGAGGCAGTCGTAGGACCTGCAGTGGAGACGGGAGGTGAGCCCGCCTGACATGCACCCCCTCCCCAGGGACTAGGGCCTTTGATGAGCCAGGAACCTGCACCCCTTCCCTGAGCAGCAGCATTTCTTCCAGGAAGGACAGGCTGCTCATATCCCCTCACTCGGTTCTTGGTTTCCGCAGTGACAGGGAGGGCTCTGTTTGTAGCTAGGGACAGGAACTAGGGTTAGCAGCTCAATTTGGAGACTATTTACAGGTCAGTTTTGACCATGCTATAAGCAAGCACTCTTAGCCAAGACTAAGAGTTGATTCCTGACGAGTTCAGGACTCATTATTCCCTGCAGGGGAAGCCAACTGCTGTCACAGGGTATGTGGGGCAGGCTGCCCCAGCCAGAGCCTTGGGAGGTCAGTGACTCCATCTCTTCCACCTAACCCGCCAGATCCATGCTAGCCGCTCTCAGGCCTCGAGTTCCTGAGTCTAGCATGTGTCCCGCACCCCACATGTGCTCCTTGGCAGGCACCTTCTCTGGGACCCTGAGGAGAATGAGGTACCCAAGCCCCTGCCTGGTGATCACGACCCACCAGCACGTGCACTGCCTGCAGCGCTGGAAGAATGCAGCCGCCCTCCCAAGCCCAACCTCCAGCAGATTCTTAGGAGCATCTTGAGTGGGGCCAGGAAATCTGTGGTTAGCAGGAATTCTATGCAAATGGTCACCTGGGCACACTGGGACAAACACACCTGTGATGTTATGGGGGTGTTCTAGGCCAAGTGGTGTGAGTGAGGGCTGGAAGGACCACATGAGTCAAGCTAGGCTGGGTGATGATGACTTGAGGGTGGCAGCCAGCTAGGCCACCTCTGTCTAGAATGCCAGGCTGTCTGCTCCCCGTGGCCCTGGCCAAGATCGGAAGTGACTTACGGGAGATAGCGGCTGAGCTCCAGCTTGCTGCAGCGGGACCAATGGAAGCGGTGGAAGGCAGCCTGCACCAGGGGCGCCATGACACTGCCCAGGCTGGTTTCGTCTGCGCAGCCATTCCCCTGCCCATCGTGTTCCATGCCAAGCCTGGGAGGCAGGATAGGTGGGACACAGAAGGGAGCCCCAAGTCATTCTGGGGAATTGCCCTGGGAAGGCTGGCAGGCAGATCTGAGGCAGGAGACCCTGCTCCCTACCATAATCAGAAATTCGGATTCAGTCTGTCCCACATAGCCCCTTGTGTGCCAGACCCTGAGAACCTAGCACAGAGCTCAGCATGGCACAGGCAGCAACCCCGATAAGAGCCTAAATTCAAAACTGCGTTCTTCACAGCTAGCATATAACACCAAAGCCCAGTGGCCCCAATTTCTTAAAAGCTCCCTGGTGGCTGCACCTGGCTTTGACGCCTAGGCAGACACAGGGACATCTGAACTTGACCTCCTCCCTGCACCAAAAGGGGCCTCTACTCCAGGAAGAGTAGACACTGCTGTCCTGCAAACTTCTGGCTCCAGCAATTCCCATGGCAGGGAGGGGACCCAAAGATTTCTCTGGGATCCGCCTCTACATCCATCACCGGGGAAAACTGAGGCAAAAGGAGAGAAGCCACCACTGTTCCTCTGGTGTCCCTCAGCCCCATCCCTATACAGATCTGGGCTTCAGGAGGGCATCCCTGTCCTGACCTCTGTCTCAGCCTCATTCCTAAGGGGCAGGGGTGGGCAGGATAGGTGCTCAAGAATATGGCTGAACAAATGCCTATGCTGTGAACAGCCTCCTGGCCACAGAGCCCACCCGCCAGCCTTGCCAGGTCTGCTGCCAGGGCCTGAGTGAGCCTGTTTACCATGGGCTTGGGCCAGCTCCTCTACAGGAGTGGAACACCGGGTGAGCTGGAGGAGGTCTCAGAGGGGCCTCAGGACAGAAGGAAGCCAGGAATGGAGACCACCCAGACAGTAGGCCCTGCCTGTGACAGGGACACCATCACTGATGTGCTCAAAGCTAGGGCTGCTTCTGGTCTTCATGACACAAAGACCCAGAACTGCCAAGGGCTCTTTGGATGCCTCACCCACAGGTAAGGCCTCTGTCAACCCGCAGATCTGGGACACCGGGCCTCAGGAATAGCCAGCTCTTCTGGGCTATCCTGAGACACTGGGACCAGAGCCAGATCTGGGCAACACCTCTCACCCCAGAACTCCTCAGTGGTCATGATGTAGCCCATGGCCACAGAGCTACGGGCCCCGCCCACCCTCCCAATACCACTTACACATGGCCAGTCTCGTGGGCCACCACAAAAGCCGAGGAGAAGCCATCCTCATGGTTGAGGGCACAGCTTCTCAGGGGGTGGCACATGCCAGTTACAGGTGCATACCCTGCCAAGGAGAGAGAGAGGAAGGTCACCGACAGGTTAGGTGGGACACGCTGAGGTCTGAGCCCAGCCCAGCCACTGCAGGGGACAGCCTAACCCTGTCAGTGCTGGAAGCCTTGGAGGAGAATGACACAAAGTCCTATCCATGCACAGTAGCCCTGGGCCTAGCTGCCCCTGTGCCCTAGGGCTCGATGGCTTCCCTCATGGCCTACAACTTCCCGCACTCTACTGGCTACTCATTCTAGCAAGCGGTGGGATTTCCAGGTAGGATACAAGCCTGGGCACCCTCTCCTTCTACACCACCTTCCTCCTGTCTTATAGTTAGTCAGTCTGTCAGTCAGCAAACAAGTCTAAAATGCTTTCTCTGTGGACGTAGCAGGTGACACTGTGTTGACTACTATGGGGAGCCAGGGACTGTGGCATCCAAGGCTAATCCCAGCTTCCCAGAAGATGGAAGCAATAGGACTGTGTGAATCTGAGAGTTTAAGACCAGTTTCAACAACAAAGAGAGGGACAATCTCACAAACAACAGGAGGAAGGAAGAAATGAAGGAAGGAAAAAAGAAAGGGAGGAAGGAAGGAGGGAGGGAAGGAAGAAGGGAAGGAAGGAGGGAGAGAAGGAAGGAAGAAAAGAAGGAAGGAAGGAGACAGGAAAGGGAAAAGGAAAAAGGGAAGAGAGAGAAAGAAAGGGAAAGAGAAAGAGAAAAAAATTCTTTGGATATAAAGGGGAAAAACAGAGGAATCAGTCCCAAGCTCCTATCCCCACCCCACAAAGCACTCCCCTAAAGTGGCATTAAGGGCAGTCCAGTCTGGCAAGGAGATCAGGCAATCAGATTACAGGTGGGCCTGAGGGGCCCAATTCAGAGAGCTAGGTGGGGGGACAGGTATGACCTGTAGGCAGGGAAAAGAAATGGCTTTGGCTAGTGAGACCCAGGGGCACAGACAGTGACTTATGGGGTGACAGAGATGGGCCTTGAAGACAGGTAACATGACTCTCCAGAGGTGAGAACACCAGCAAAGGCGAAGACGGCCACACTGGCACTGAGGCAAGGCACAGGGCTGGGCACTGAGGACACTGGCCACATTCACTGTACACTGTGCATCCCTGTGTGCAAGGCCCATGCCTCAGGGCCTGCTCCTCAAACCCACCTAGGACTGGGGTAGGGCTGCGCAGCAGGTTGTGTGCTTAGGTGCTTGAGGTCCAGGGTTCAATCCCCAATACCATAAATGTCACACACACACACACACACACACACACACACACACACACACCCCTGACCCAGGTCCAGCAGGGAGGGCAGGCTGAGCTGGAAGGCTGCAAGGAGGAGGTGTGCTGGCAGTAGGCTCCCTGCCTGGCCCTGAGCTCAACTAGAGCAGGCCTCTGCTACGGTGGAGAGTTGTTGGGCTGGTTTTGGCTTCCTGGAGCTCAGGGGTGTAATGAGGCCACAGTGGGGAGGAGGCTGGGGCCTCTCATCCTGAGGTCTAGGATTTGTTGTCCACGCTGTGTCATCTTTGCGGAAGTGTGTGCGTGCGTGCGTCTGTGTATCTGTGTGTCCATGTGCCTGCCGGGTATCTGTGCACATGGCTGGACATGCATGTACAGTGTCTGCACATAGTGTGCACATGTCTCTGTGTATGTGTATGTCTGGGCCTATATGTGTGTGTCTGAAAACCATGTTTGGAGCTTCATTGGTTCACACAAGAAGCCCTGTGGGTGGGCAGGGCTGGCTGATTGATTTTCAGCATTAATAAAATTAGTGCTCAACGCGGCGCCTGGAGGGCCAGCTGGGTCTCAGATCTGTCTGCTGTGGGGCACATGAAAGCCCTGCCCTGCTCTGCACTTCAGTTTCCCTGGGTGAAAAACTGGGGGATCAAAGCTGCACATGTGTACCGACGCATACAGTTGTCTATACTGTCATGGACACTTCAGGCTCCCCTCGCTCCTCTGATCAGCTTGGCATGCAGGAAGGCAAAGATTATGGCTGTCCCCACCAAAGAGGGAGAATCCAGGTGCTGAACTGAGCTTGGGGCCCTGCGCTGGGCCACCAAGGCCTGGAGCTTTCTGCAGCCCACACAACCGTCCCCAAGTACCCATGGTCTGCCATCAGGACACAGGACATGGTGTGGGCAACAGCATCTCAAGGCTCACCGGGGGCCTTCAAGAAGCCAGCCTCTGAGCAGCTGGGGCACCGATCACAGCAAGGGCCTTCCAACCTCCCCCACAGAGCCCACGCTTCTTCAGGCCCAGCCTGAGTCCCCAGCTCTGCCCTGCAAGCCGCACACACCTTGCCACAGCAAATACAGTACCTTGCATACCTGAGGGCCCAAAGTTCTGCCGCGTGAGGAAGATGACGTGGTCGTGGTGCTCAGCATGGCTGGGGTCCTGGCGTTGCTGAGAGTGCGCCCAGCGACACACCTGCTCCAAGCTGCGTGCAGGATTCCCACGCTCTATCAGACTCAGGGACTGCAAGGCCGGGAGAGTGGCAAGAGGGAGCCATCAGAGTACAGAGTACCACAGCCGCGGTCCTCCCACCCGCAGCCCCACCTGCGTGGCCTTCCCAGCTTGGAACGCTGCCTTGGATGCGTGCTACTGTATTTCCAATCCCCTCAACTAACTGCAAGGCCAGCATTACTCTGAATCCTTTCCCACACTTCACGCTCACCACCCAATCAAATCTTCACAGCTTAGATGTAAGTTGGGTTGTTACTTAACCCCCTGCTTAAAAAAGGTTAGCAACGCCTTCTAAGATTATAGAGTCCAGAGGCTCCTGCTCAATATGACATGGCCTATCTTGGTCACTGTCCTCTGGAAGCCCATTTTCCTACTGATTACTCAGGGAAAGGGGGCCACCCTCTGCAAGGACACAGGACTGCCAGCTTCCTCTGCCAAAGAACCCATGACTCCCTGCTTCCCGCTGCCAGCGCCTCCACCCCGAGCTTCACATATGGGCTCAGGGTTCCAATTCCACCGTTGAAGTCCTCTGGCCACGCCACAGCTGGCCACACACGTGGCTTCACGGCTTTTGTTCCTCCAAACCCTTCCTGCCTGCCAACCAACCAACAGGGCCTCACCTGCCGGTAGCCGACCATGATCAAGCGGACCAGGGCAATGCTCACGTGGGCCCCCAGGGACTCGTCGTGGTAAATCTCATCCACCTGCAGCAGAACACATTTTCAGGGACACAAACATTCCCAAAGGCCAAGTTCTAAGCTAGATACCTAACATACAGCACAGGTCAGCCAGCACAGCATGCACCAGAGATGCAGCCTCTGCTGCTTGGCCCCAGGATGGGGAGCTCAGCCCTCCTGAGACCACCCATGTCCTGCTTCCCATTTGCCACTCGAGGTTTGGGTGGTTTTTATTTGTTTGTTTGGTTGGATTTTTTTTTTTTTACAAAAGAATCATAATGATGTTTATCTTGTTATGTTCTCACCAGGATTTGAATATTCCTCTCATTTATCTCATATTGCTCTTTCTTTTTTTAATTAAAATTTTATTTTATTTTGAAGAGTAAAAACAAACGTAAGAACAAAAATCAGAAACAAGGTAACATACAACAATACATATATTACAGATTTTCAAAACAAGAAAGTTGATTAACAATGTTTTTAATAACTCCTTTAAAAAGTAAGAAACAGGCCGGGAGATAGCTCAGTAGCCTAAGTGCCTGTCTGGCAAGCACTAGGACCCGGCTTTGATCCCCGGTACCAAATGCCATGCCAGCTCCCTGCGCCATGCTGGCCACCGAGTCCAGGTGTGGTGGTACATGCCTGTAATCCCAGCGTTGGGAAGGCTGAGATAGGAGGTCTGAGCTGCGTAGTGAGACTCTACCAAATACATAAATAAATAAAAAAATTAAAAAATAAATAAAAAATTTAAAAGTAAAAAACATTTCCCTATAAACAAATTTTTAAAGTACCTCCCAGAAAGAAAACTGAACTATCTACATTTCTATTAGCCAAATAGATAGTCTCCACCATTAACAAGTTTCCTGCCACATGTGCATGTGTGTGTGCATATGCCCATTTGCACATGTGTTATTTTACAGAACTGAGCTGGAGAGACAGCGTAGCAGTTTAC
This sequence comes from Octodon degus, assembly GCF_000260255.1. Lineage (NCBI taxonomy): Eukaryota > Metazoa > Chordata > Mammalia > Rodentia > Octodontidae > Octodon > Octodon degus. The sequence goes on along the minus strand of NW_004524581.1, from coordinate 10,222,785 downwards.
GCATTAGGCTCTACAGCATGACTTTGCAGGTTCGAGTCTCCGCTCTGCCTTTAGTTATTTGGAGCTGGGGAGATGGCTCAGTGGAATAAGTGCTTCCCTGGCAAGCGCAAGGGTCTGAGTTCAATCCAAATACAGCCTATATTTTACTTGCTTCATGGAACATACTCTGTCCCGTTAACAGTATGAGCTGATATCTGCATGCAATACGCCAAGGATACGCCATCTCTCCTATGTCTAGTTCCTGAGTTTTCTCTCTGAGAGACTTAGAGACATGCCTTGCTCAGCTCCTGCTCAGGGTAAGAACAGAGCAATGGTAAAGTAGCTCCTGGGAGTCCCAAGTTCGAGTCCCAGCGCTGCTCTGTCTGAGCTGGCTGACCTGGAGCACAGCAGAGAACCCCTAAGAAGCCATTTCTTCTTCTGCAGAGTGGGGACCACTAGGGCTGTCATCGGGGCTGCTTTGTGGGAATGTCTGGGAACCATGAGCAAGCTGCACAAGCCTGCAGGAACAGGTCAGGGGCTGGACAGCAGTAGGGCCCAGCCCAGCTCTGACTCCTGCCCCCTGGCTGGGTGGGGCTGGCAGGGGCTGGCATGCCTGCTCTCGTTCTGCCCCTGCCCTCAGGCATCACTTCTTCCCCTTTTGTAAGCAAAGCCATGAACCTCCAGCCCACAAAGGTACTGTTGGTCACAAATAGAGAGGTTGGCACTTCCAACCACATGAGTGTGAGTCCCACACAGAGGGTCAGGTGGGAGAGGGACTAGAGACCTGCACCATGCCCACATACCTCCCCTGGGCCAGACAAGGAGCCAGGCCAAGTGGCAGCAAAAGCTGCAGGCACAGGCAAGACCCAGCCCACTCACCCCAGTGCCCAGAATTGGCAGCTGCCCCAGCTCCCAAATGTGCAACTTCTGAACAGCCAGCATCAGACTTCTGCCATGGACCTTCCCAGAGCCCAGGTCTGGGTCCAAAGGAGTGGGAGACCGAAGTGGAACAGCCAATGTGGGCAGGCAGCACCAACTTCCCAGGGGATGATGGACAGGCCATGGCAGGCTCTTCCTCCCTCCCTAGTGGGCCAAAGGCTTTATGGGAATGATGGGTTCCAGGGTGGAGAGGCGCTGTCCCCACAATCTGTGTACCCCACACCTATCCTAGAGGCCTCCAGCGTCTGCATACAACCTTCCTTCCACATGGGTGTGGTCAGTGCCAGGGACTCCCCAGTGTGCTCCGCAAGCAGACCATGGTGGGTTCACAGGCACGGTGGCCTCTATGCTTCCATGTCCATGCCAACCCACTGCACGTCCCCAGGGAGTAGGAGTCACTGGGGTGTGGGGCGGGGGCCTCAGGGCTGCACTTTGCTCACATCTCTCGCCCTCTGGTGGCTGGAACGTGTGACCAGCACCAGGACCTTGCCATCTGAAGGCTGGTTTCCACAGCTCTGCATCTGTGGGTCCAACCAACTTTGGATTGAACCCCTTTCATTGGAAAAAAAAAAAACTATATTAAATACATATAGGGTATTGCTTGCCATTTTTGCTTAAACAACGTAGTGTAACAACTGTTTGCAAAGCATCTGCCTTGTGTTAGGCAATATAAGGAAGCTAGAAATGATTTAAGGTTTACAGAAAGAGTAGACAGGTTAAATAGGGGCCTCGAGAGTCCACAACTTTGGCATGGCCCACACTGAGCAAGGGAGGGCCGGGTTCAGTGCAGAAGGCAGAATGCTGGGCCTCAGGCTAGGGCTGAAGTGGGCAAGCCAGTTCCAGGGAGCCCATCAGACAGCTGGAAGCCTGTGCCAGGCCAAGTCCATCAGCCTTTCTTTGGCAGGCAGGAAGCCCATGGAAGCCGGTCTTGGAAGCCACAAGTTCACTCTCACCTAGGGACGCCCCTCCCCTACCCAGAGCTGAGTGAGCTGACCTGGGATAGTAACCACCTGCGTTCATACAGTAGCAGGGCCACTAACTGCCATTAGGGACTCACACACCACATGCTGAACCTCCTAGCTACCTGCCCCAGTGGATGTCCTAGGCCCCTGTTCTTTATAATTACAGGCTAGCAGCCCTAATCCAAAGATCTGCAATTTAAAATATTCCAAAACTCAAAGCTAGTGCCCGTATAATGCCACAAGTGGAAAATTTCACCCTGACCTCATGTGACAGGGCGCAGTCAAAACCAGGCATGCTAAAAATATTGTATGAAATTACCTTCAGGCTCTGTGTCTAAGGTGATTATGAAACCAATACATTTCCTGTTTAGACTTGGGTCATGATAGCTGATAGATAGCTTGCTATATACATCCCAGAATTCCATGCTCCAGAATAGTTCTAGTCCCAAACATTTCAAATAAGAGCTATTCAACCTGGAATCAACTTTTTCATTTTAGAATAGCTTGTGATTTGCAGGAAAGTTGCCAGGATGGTAGAGGAGAGACTTCCCCGGAACTCCGCACCCACTGTCTCTGTGATCGACACCTGCTATTACTGGGCAGCATTTGTCACAACCAACGAGCTGTGCTGACACGTTCCTAGTAACTGTAGTCCACCCACTTCCGAGAAACTAGATTTCCTAGCTCCCCCCGATGCCCTTTGGGCTCCAGATCTCATACAGGCCACATCAGTGCATTCACATCTCCTTCGGTTTCTTGGGGCTGTTTTTCTTCTGTGACAACTTCCCAGACCTTCCTGCTGTTGGAAGGCCTTGATGGCTTTGCAGAGTACCTACTAGTCAGGCGTCATCTTGTAGATGATCCTTCAGTTTGGGTGTGGCTGATGCTTTTCTCACGATTAGACTGGGGTTTTGGGGCTGGAGGTGAAGACCACAGAGGTTCAGCATATTCCTCTCATGCCGTGTCAAGAGTTCACATGGTCACATGACCTAGCCCTGTTGATGCTGACTGTGGTCACCTGGCTGTGACAGTGCTTGGCAGGTTTCTTCACTATAAATTTACTCCTTTCCTTCACTTCCCATATGGCACTCAGGAAAAGGTCATTTTGTAGCGCCTATAGGAGCAGGGGTTAAACCCCACCTGCTTCAGAGTGCGGAGCCTGCACAAACTAGTCAGAATTCCCCTGCCCAGGGAATCTGTCTCGTCTCCACTACTCATTTACTGATCATATGGGCTCATGGATATTTGCTTTGTCTCTGAGCTATAATTCAAGGACGAATCATTTTGTTATTCAAATGGTCCCAGTTTGGGCAGGTGGGAGTCCCCTCTATATAGAGTCCTTTGTCCCTCTAATGCCCTCCATAGTGTCCGGGCTTTTTGTTTCTTTGGTTTTGGTTTGTCTGCTGTTCGTTTGTTTGTTTGCAGCATTGCCAGACATTCTAGGCTCTACCGGATGTTTCAGGCTCCTCCTGTACATGGCCAGCCTTGTTCCTACAGTCAGCCTGCAGCCAGCCACCTCGCCAAGGGCTCAGAGGAGAGTGGCATATACTCTCTGCTTTCATGGTAAAAGACAAGGCCCAAAGTGACTGTGACGTTGACCCAAGGGCAACAACCACAGCCAGAGGTCAAGCGCCGGCACCTGAGGGCCTGAGCTGCCTGTGTGTCCTCCCCAGTTGTTACAGCCTCTGAACATGGACAGAATGGGACAGGCACTACTTGAAGGCAGGGGGATGGCCGCAGTGAGCTCGCCTGTCCCTGTTCAGGTTGACAGAGAGGACAGCAATGTGGAGACCAGGCCCTCTTAGGCCAGGCCCTCGGCTCCACAGCTCTGGCCCCTCTGACAAAAGGACACAGTGACTGTGGACCCCAGGTACCAAGGTGCACACTGCCTTCATCTGCCTTGGATGCTCTTCTCTGCTCACATTTACAGTTTCTGTGGCCACATGGCACTGCCACTACGGCTGTCAACGCCTGTGCAAACAGGAGCCTCCTAGTGACTCCTGGCGGCTTTATCTCAGGCAATGACCCTCAGAAGAAGGAATTTGATTCTTTTTCAAATAGAGATGATTCTTTTGCTTCTGTCTGAAACCCACCCTCACACCTTCCAGAAGACCCAGACAACGCTGGCGTCACACCCTGCAGAACAGGGGCCACGGCCTGGGTGAGAATGGGGAGCACGCAGTGCAGTGGTCACATGGTGCACACCACCCGGCTCCTGGCCGCACAGACAGTGCTGTGCAGAGACCCACACATTCTGACGACTGCTCCAAGTTACTAACACAAGGGCGGGGCTCGAATGTGGAAAAGGTGTGGGAACCCCTAACTTCTCATGCTCTGCATACGTACAGGACCAATACAGTACAAAAAAAAAAAAAAAAAATTCAGATGTGGAGATAGCTCAGTGGTCTAAGTGCCTGCCTGGCAGGCACAAGGACCCGAGTTTGATCCCCAGTACCACATGCCATGCTGGCCCTGAAGCCAGGTGTGGTGGCACATGCCCATAATCCCCGCACTGGGAAGGCTGAGACAGGAGGACCACTATGAATCTGAACTGCGTAGTAAGACCCTGTATCAAAGAAAAAGAAAATCCAAGCCCACATGAGGCAAAAGGCTTTTTAAAAAATACTAAGTGAAAATGAAGCATTATGTCAGAGTTTAATTGGTGTCACTTTTTTTCTTAAGTACAATACATAAAATAATGGGGCATCTGATAAAGCACAGTTCTTAGATTTAATGTAACAGGTCAAGAAAATGTTCACATCTATGCTTGGGTGGATTTATTTGGGTAGGCACACCCAAACTGGCATGGTACACAAAGGTACATAGTTCTATGCAAACACATGTGTATTACTCATGGTATTACACATGGGTGATATGCATGCATGCATGTGTGTGTGTGTGTGTGTGTGTGTGTGTGTGTGTGATGCACACACAGCACGCTGCTGCCAGTGGTCTGAGATCCCTACTCCCCTGGGCTCTCATGCTGATGCACGTAGAAGCCAGGGCTGGGCCCCTTTTCCTCTGGGTTGAAATATAAACCTTACCAGTGTACCGCACTCTCTCTGATGCCACACTGGCAGGCCCGACCTCAGCAGCCTCAGAGGCTGCCGCTGCTCTCAGGGAAGCGGAGAAAGGATGCTTAGTCTCCTGACGGGGCATCTGTCACTGCGGGAACCCTCTTCCGAGCTCGTTACAATGGCCCTGTATCTCCAAAGCTGGTGTGGGCTGACAGGGAGCAGCACTGTGCCTCTAAAAGACGCAGCAGCCTCCAGGGCTGTCCGGAGGCTGCAGCACGGGCTGGGCCACATCCCCAGGCTCTGGCTGCTCGCCCACCGCACCACCTAGGCTCTTTGCGTAGAGCATGAGGACAGACCCACCCAGCCCAACAGAGCCCCTTTCAGGAGTCCACAGTGCTCAGCATTTATCCCCCATGACCTATTTGCAAAATGCAGCAGCCTTTATGCTCTGGGCTGGACTTCCTGTGCGTAAACAGAGGCAGGGTGGAGGCCTGGAGACATCCAAACTCTGCCTCCCCCGCCCCCTGCTGGCGAATGAGCTCACCACTCTGGGGAACTCACCAATGGGTATGGAGGAAACAGTTCGCACAGGCAGAGGATGGAAGGGAAGGACAGATGTCAAGCGTTTGGAGGAGGCCCTGGCACAGAGCCTGTGCTCACTCCAAGGCATCTGTCAGTTTAAAACAGTGATGGCAAGCCTTTCAGAGACCAAATGTCAAACTGCAACCCCAAACCCATTTATGTATGGCCAAGTGCCGACACTACCATTCAACCTGAATATTGAGGTTTTAGTTGAGAAAAAAAAAAAAAACTCTACACTATCATATTTTGTCTTTTTTTTAATGTATGTAATACAGGGTCTACACGATCTCACTACATAGATCAGACTCATAGCAATCCTCCAATTTTCAACCTCCCAAGTGCTGGGATTACAGGCTTGAATCACCACACCCAGTCTCAACTGCTGTCTCAGTGCACCCCGGGGGCAAGGTCGGCAGGGCACTCTAGGGATAGAACCCCAGTCCCTGGGTCTTCCTAAGCAGAAGCTTTAATCTGCTGAGCTATCTGGCTGGCCCTTTTGTCTTAAAAAAGAAAAAAAAAAAAACAGGCACAATAATACACATGCCACAGGTTCACTACCTGGTTTAAAATGTATACTTTCCACTTTGGGAGGTCAATGCCTCATCCCAGAAAGCATTCCAGGAGTCTTCCTTCCAGTCTGTCAGGTAGGGTGCTGTACAAGAAAGCATGCTGTGGATGACAAAGTTCTCTCCATCCATGAAGGCTGCGCATGACTGTTACGTCATTCATGGGTGGGGGGCAGCATTTGTCCTTTCTTCTGTGGTACACTGCTCCCTGCCTGAAAATGTGAATACCTATGTGCAGGAGCTAGAGCTAATCCCCCAGCACACTACTGGTCCTTCACACCTCCTGCTATGGACAACTTGACTTCGCTGATTCTTGCTGGTGCCTGTCCTGTGCCCCACAGGATGCTGAGCAGCACCCCAGCCTCTACCCACGGTGTGCCAGTTGCTTCACACCTCTTCCAGCTGTGACAACAAAAAAAAAATCTCTAGGTATTGCCAGTGTCGCAGCTAGGAGCTGCCTGCTGCCCTGAGCGTGTAGCCCACAGAGAGCACCTGCTTAGCACACACGTGGCCCTACGCCTGACTCCCAGACCCACAAAAATAAACAAGCAACTGCCTTGAAGTAAATGAGAGTTTGCCATTAGTGAAAATGATGGAAGGTTGGGGGGGGGCAGAGATGAGAAAAAGAACTAAAAAGAGGGGAAGGAGGAGGATGCAAATTCTCCCAGCACCAGGGAAGACGAGCTGCTTTGCAAGTAGATGCAAAGGTGTGGCGGAACACGCTCTCCATCATCAGGAAAGGAGATTTGGCATTGCTCCAAAGCAGCCTTCATGATGGCTATGCAACATGGCATGTGCCAATGGAGTGTCACCTTCACAGCTGAGGCCACTAAGGCCCTAGTGTGACAGCCATCTACACCAAACCTCCTGGGTCAAGAATGGCACCAGCTCTTCCAAACAGGCATCTGAGCTGCCCACGATGGGAAAAGGCTCTGAGGCAGATCACAGCTGGGAGGACTCTATGGTTCGCACTGTCTCCTCAGAAACCAGCCCCAGCACCTTTGTACTGTGAGCCAGGGGAGGCAGGGTGGGAGCAGAGGTGGGCAGGGGGCCTATCTCCCAGACAGGTGGGCTGCCAAGAGGGGTCCCAGAGAAAACAGCCTGGAAGCTTCAGGCTACAGACTGACTGGGTGAAGGATAAAAGGGCCTCTTTGTGTCTCTTCCCCTCCATCTGCCCCAGCCCCAAGCCCCAGGAGGATCCCTGCATCCCCACACCCGAGGGATTCACACCCGAGACAATGTGCATTAGCACCTGGCAGGCCCAGGCACAGTCACAAACCAAGACCAGGAACACATGCAGGAAAGAAGCTTTGGGATCCCAGCTCCCCGGGCAGACAAGCACTCTTAGAAAGCTGCAGCATTCTCCCAGCTAGGCAGCCATTGTCTCACTTTCCCGTCTCCAGAGCAGCCTGTCACCAAGTTCTGCAACAGCAGCAGTGAGGAGAGGGGTATAAACCTCGGAACCAGACAGACCTGGGTTCTAAGTCAGGCTCTGCCACCTACAGGCTGTGAAGACTCAGCACGCTGCTTAGCTCCCCCAGTGCAGAAAGCTGAATGATGAGGAGCCAAGAAGCCACCTGTGTAGTCCATGACGGCCACAAGGCAGGTGCTGGGACAAGGCTGTGACAGCTGCAGATGGCTGCAGTAGCCCCCCTCCAGGGCCCTTCTGCAGGCCCACCCAGCCTCAGCTGGCCTCTGGGACATCCTTTCCTACCCTAAACCACCCAGGGATCCACATCAGAAACTGTTCCTCCTGCCTCTCCACGCAAGAGCCTATGCTACTGTCCCACACACTCTCCACCCAGGAGACCTAACCAGAGGAGGTCTGCGCGCCTCGGCCACCTACTCCGCACAGCCTCCCTCTCCTGCCAGCACAGCCCGTGCCCACTCAATCCCACTGCCTAGCCCCATTCCCCTCTCCACCAAGGCTGGCTCAATTCTGACTCCCTCCAGAGAGCCTCCTCTCTGCTCCAGTCTGCAGGCATGACTGCGCTCTACACCTTTTCAGCACCAGCCCCAGTGGTTCCTGAATTATCCCAGGGGCCTGGGGCCTGCTTTCACAGCCAGAGCACAGCTCACAGAATCAAGGTCTGTGTGTGGAAACAGGCGCACAACTGGTGCTCACTAAATACTGAAAACAACCAGCCTTTTTGTTTTCAAGGGCTCACGTGGTTTCCTAGTCCTGAGAGTTGAAGAAGTCTTAAGGAAGTGACCTGGTATAATGGGTAAACTGAGGCACAGAGCAAGACAAGTTCACCCAAGGCCTACCCGCAGGTGAAGGGGGAATGAGGAGGGGTCCTTCTCCATTATCTGGAGCTGCAACTATTTGTAGAACATCCCCATATGGCTGCAAAGGGAGAGGGAAGGCAGGACAGCCCTAACTACCCTCAGACAGCTGTCCAATGGCCACAGCACCTGCTTTTGCCCTGCCCCCCACGTGCACACAATGGGTCCATGCATCCTGAAACCCAGACCTCCTCTCTGATCTCACCAGGTCAGCCCTGGCCTCAAAGCAGGACCAGGCAGGTCACAGGCAGGGGTGTGCTCCAAGATAAGAAGAGACACCCTTTCCACTGGCTCCACAAAGGGCCCTAGGGAAATCCATGATCCAAATGTCCCAGCCAGATAACAGCTCCTGCACAATGGACAGGATGAGCTTCTGGTCCCCTGGGCGGAGAGGTTGTCGGCCTCCCATCCGCTCACCTGTCCTAGAAGCCACAGCCCCATGTGGCTCATGTATCCCCATGACAGCAGCAGATCTGCAAGGTGACAGCTGCTCAAGCCATAGCCGGAGCTCTGTCTCACCTGTAGCCAGGCAGGCCCCAGGTCCTGACTCACAGAGCAAGCCAGCAACAAGAAGACAGCCCACACTCCAGCCTAGGAAGCTCAGAGAAGACACCTGCTACCATCCTCACCCACTTTTTGGCAGGCGAAGGACCCAGACCAACCAAACAGCAGTCTTCTGGGCAGACCCTTGTGGGGTCTGCTGACGAGGTCAGGGAAGCTGATGAGGTTTCCTGGCCATGCTATGTCATGGTTAGAGGTCAAGGATCAAAAGTCAGCACAGAAACTTTGGCTGAGAGAGCTGGAGTGGGCCGTGGGCTTACCTCCTTCCAGCACTAAAGCTCTGCACACACAGGGAGGGGCTCTGAGAAGGACAGGTGGGGCTCACATCCAGAGCCTCAAGAGCTTAGGAAAACTTCATACTTCCTCTCTGCACTGTCCAGACAATCTCACAGTTCCGGATCTGCGAGATTTACCAGCCCCTTCTGAACTCATCACATTTCCATCTAGGCAAGTTTCAAAAGTACACTTGGACCTGTGGGAAGAAACTATTATGACTCATCAAAAGACCCCTTCCTAAGGCCGGCCAGATAGCTCAGCAGATTAAAGCGCCTGCTTAGGCAGATGCAGGGACCAGAGTTTGATCCCCAGTGTGCTGTGCCAGTCCCATCTCAGGGGTGCGCTGAGATGGCAATTGAGACTGGGCATGGTGGTGCGCGCTTGTAATCCCAGTGCTCGGGAGGCTGAAAACAGGAGGATCACTGTGAGTCCGATCTGTGTAGTGAGACCCTGTAGACCCTGAACTACATACATTAAAAAAAAAGACCTCTTCCTGTCTCCAAGAGAAGCTCCCAAACTCTGATTGGCCAACAAAGTCTTGTCCACACCACTGCCTCTGCCTTCCGTTATGTTTCATCTTTTGACACAGGTCTGGATGGCAGAACTTCTTCTCTTGAGCTGACTCCTGGCAGCCCCCCAAGGGGGGTAAGACCCAACAGTCAGGGGCTCCATGGGGCTTTGCCAAGGGCACACGATGGCCCAGAGCCCAGGGATGTGGGGTCCCACCCCAGGCCACAACCTCAGGAAATAGCAGAGCAGGAGGCACATGCATCTCCCAAGGTCACTCGTGGGGATCCAGGCGTCACTCTTGGACAAGGGGACCCACCTGGAACCTCAGAGTTGGCACAGAGATTATATTAAGCTGAAGACACTTGAGATTCAACAAGTGTCTTGCATGAAAAACCTTCTCAGAGGTCCTCTTACTGACAGCAGCAACTTCTAGGAAATAAGTGTTACAGGCAGCCTGAGTTAGATAAAAACATTGTAGATCGTTAGACAGGGTCAGGCCCTTGAAGGAGATGACAAAGACTAGGCACCTTACTGGGGAGATGCTCCTGGCGTAAGCCAGACCTAAACATCAAACAAATGCTGACCTCCCTAAAGTTGGCATCCAGGATAGCTCATTAGTCGGGAAGAATCATCGACTGAAGGCCACCAGATAAGGTCCCGATTTACATTCATGCCCGCTTGCTACATGACTCCCTACCCCATTTGGTCCTAGGCCTAATAAATTTTACCTGAGCAATGGTGCTTGTAATCCCATTGGTTGACCATAGTTTTGTCCAACCCTGCATCTGCCTAAGTGAGACCCCTTTGTCTCTACCTCAACCCTACATGATTTTACACTATAAAAGTCCCTGGAAGAAATAGCTTCCTGGGCAACCCGCTCAGGTCCCCCTTCTGTCCCTCTCCAACAGAAGCTTTCCTTTCCAATAAAGTTTTACCCTCAACCTCCATTTGTTCCTAAAATTCATTCTTCAGTTTTAGAGAACCCAAACTCATCCAGGCCAGGTTGGGAATTTCATGTCCCTATATCACAAGGCCACAGAAATGCCCTGAGGGGAGCTTCCTGCCATAAAGCTTGCTGAGCCTCAGTGCTTCCTGCAATCCAGTGCCACCACAAACTCATTCTCTGTCCTCCTCCAAGCCCCTGGGTCTGGCCTAAAGAAACCTATCTGTCCTCTGGGAGCTTCTCCTCCTCCACTTCCCTCCTCAAGGAGGATTTAAGCCCCCCAGTTTCAACCATCCCTGAGTCACTCCTGGAGCACTCTCATTACAGGAGGACCTGGTGAACAAACCCTCTTGCTTCTCTGTCTGTTGTCAGTTTGATTCACAGGCTTTCTGGGGTTGAACACGAGAAGGCAAACACTGTTTTCCTTCCCGACACCTGGATCAGCAGCCAGGGACAGCCCTGTCCAGCACGAGGCCTCTGTGAGAGGGTGAGCTTGGAACAGAGAAGCCCAGCCCTCTGGTCAACAACAAGAGAGCAGCAGGGGCCTGCTGGCGCTCCACACCCCGGTTCCTACTTACGGACAAGAAGGACACACAGGCCCCTGCTAAAGCTACGGGGAGACCTAGGGAAAGGGGCCGAGCTGATCCAGCCTGCTCCTGGGTGAAGATGGCTCTGAGGCTGCTCCAGGGATGCCATGTGCCGCTGCCCAGAGCACCCTGCTGTCCTTCTTTCCTACAGCCAGAGGTGCCAGTCACCTGCTTCTTTCTGAGGCCACTCACTGCACATTTCCCAATCACCCAGCAGGGCTCATGTGCTGGATTTCATCAGGGTTCCCACAATGGATTAGATAAAGCCCCTCTCTCAGGCACTCACATTCAGAAACTCAAGCAAAGTGTAACCTTATACACATATACACAAAGACAAATAATATTAATAATAATAAGACAGGGCCGGCGAGATAGCTCAGTGGTCTAAGCACTTGTTTGGCAAGGGCAAGGACCCAGGGTTCAGTTCCCAGTACTGCATGCCAAGCTGGCCACCAAAACTCGGCATGGTGGCACACGCCTGTGATCCCAACGCTGGAGAGGCTGAGACAGGAGGATCACCATGAGTCTGAGCTGCATAGTGAGACCCTGTAACAAATACATAAATTAAAGCAGGAGGAAGAGGAGGAGGAGGAGGAGGAGGAGGAGGAGACAACATTATCAGAGTACTCACTGTGCCAGGCACATGTTAAATACTGTACATACTATTAGCCATCACAGTGAACTCAAAAGGGCTTTGTGTGTGTGTGTGTGCAAATATGGGGATGCTGAAGTGTTAAACACTGTAGCAGACACAAATGGGGTGTCTGGCCAAGTCTGTCTGATCCTCTCCACTTTTGGAAAACCAACTAGCTCTTCTCTGCCACATAGTGATTGATCCAAATGGTGATCACATGACCCAGGTTAGGCCAATCAGAGTTCTTCCTGTGAATTATGGCCTGGGAACTATAGAGAAAACCTGCTGTGTCGCTGGCCATGGAGGTAGGCTGATAGGAGTTGACCTTCTGTTTCTAGTGGCCAGAATCTGTCTTCCCCCTCCCCCTTTATATATTTGGTACAGGGTCTCACTATGCAGCTCGGACTGGTAGTGATCCTCCTGTTTTCAGCCTCCCCAGTGCTGGGATTACAGGCGTGTGCCACTATGCCCCAGACTTGGTCACTGGCTCAGTGTGCCACCGGGGCGGGGCTGGCACAGAATCTGTCTTGTAGAGAAGTCTGTCAGAAAGAATTAGAGGGCTGGCCAAATAGCTGAGCAGATTAAAGTGGGCACAGGGGCCTGAAATTCGATCCTCAGGCCCTGCCTGCCCCTGGGGCACGCTGAGACAGCGATTGAGTCTGGGCGCCTGTAAGCCCAGCATTTAGGAGGCTGTAAACAGGAGGATCACTACGAGTGTGATCTACACATTGAGACCCAGTATACCCTGTACACCTTGTCCTAAATACAAAAAAGAGAAAGAATTAGGATATCATAGAGAGAAGGGGCCCTAAGAGCAGAATCCACGCAGGCTTCGAGTCATACAACCAGCTCTGACTGCTCCCCAGTGCAGTTTGACACTGAGCCAGCAAATTACCTTAATGTAGACAGAGCTGGGTTTTTATCCATTGCAACTTGCAGCACCCAAACCAAAGGTCCCCCTTGGGCTAGTAGGGCGCAGTCCCAGCAGCTTCTTGCCTAAGATGTGACCAGACCAAATCCCCAGGTGGCACGTTGGGGGGAGTTTTATTCTATAGATGTTCCCAGGGGGCAAGTGACTGTGGGTTGATAGTTCCCAACTGCTCAGTTCCCAGAGAGAAAGGCACGGCCACCCATGACCATCCCATTGAAGTCACATCATTTCTGACAACAAATTCCTGAGTGCTTCTTTCAACATGAGGGACCATGCTTTGCCCGTGTGTCTCTTCTAACCACCCCTTAACCCTTCATGGTAAGTACTGTTGATGCTGTCTTAAAAGTGCAAGTGGAAGCCAGGTATGAGGCGGATCCAGCATGCCCACCTGTAATCCCATCATTTGGGAAGCTGAGGCAAGAGGATTACTGTGAGTTCGAGGCCAGCCTGGCCCACATAGTGAGACCCTGTCTCATAAAACTAAAATAGGCAGGTAGGTAGGCAGGTAGATAGGAATAAAGATGAAAGTTCAGATGGAAGGGCTGAGGGTGCGGGACAATGATAGAGCAGGTGGTTATCATATGCAAGGCCCTGGCTCAACCCACAGCACCTAAAAGCAGTTTTTAAACAAAAATTTTGATTAAATAAATAAAAGTGTAGAAGGAGACACTCAAAAGGATTAGTAACTGCCTCCAAAATCCCCAAGGCAGGGGAGGGCAGGGTGGGAGCTGGCGCTCCCAGCCTATTCTCTGGTGGCCCCCTTACTGCAGTATCACAATCCATTCCAGGCCTCTTAGAGACTCTGACCACCACCCACACTAAAGACTTAGGTTGATCCCGTCGAAGACCAGGCCCAGGTGGACTCACCTTTAGGGCCTAGATGAGAAAATGGCCCGCCACCTTCCTCACTTTCTTCAGATAGGTCTGAGGCTCCTAATCTTAAAGTACTTGAGCTTTGCCAGGGATATGGCTCAGTGGCACAGCCCCTTCCTGGCAAGCATGAGGCCCTGAGTTCCATTCCTGGTACCAAGAAAAAGTCAGGGAACCTCGACTTTATAGCCACTAGAGGCCTGTGTGGAGGGCAATTTCTCCTGTGAGGTGATTTCTTCTCATCTCCCTGGTCTCTGTCCCTTTAGCTCACAGGTGCCAACTACAGCCTGTAGGTGTGCTTTGTTCAGCATTCTCAGTAGTTTTTAAATTTTAACATTTAAAAGCTGTAATTTTTACTAAGATGTCTGGATTTAAATTTTCCATACTAATTTTTTAAACCCTCCCTTACAAAGATACATTTCTGATTTTTCTTTTTTTTT
>NW_004524581.1:10206387-10207917 GCF_000260255.1 Octodon degus | reverse complement strand
GCCCCAGGGCACAGGACACTCACGATGTTCATGAGGGTTAGCACGTAGTTCTGCACGTGCTCCCTGCCATGGAAGCGAACCACTGAGTCGTCCACCACCAGCAGCACCTCGATGCTGTAGCTGCCCGGCTTGGCATGGCGCCGCTTCCTCTCCGTGTCCCCCAGCTGGTCCCCCGCGAGGCCCAGCAGGTTGGGAAGATCACCCAGGCCGAAGGCTGGAACAGGATGGGTACAGAGTGAGGTTGTGATACTTGGAGCACTGCTTTCTAATCACACTTATCTACATTTATTGGAGGTCCCCAGATAGTGGGTCAGGGCCTGGGGACACAAAGATGCCTCTACTACACCCCAGCATGCATTGGGAGGTGGCTGCAGGAGGCCTCCTGCTCGGCAAGTGGGCAGTGTGAGGATAAAGGTCCCACTCTCAAGCCCACACCAGCTCAGTATCTCTAATCCAAAACTCTGAAATGAGAAATGATCCAAAATATGAGACACTTTGAGCTCAATGGCTTCTGACAGTCCGGTGTCTAACAGCGAATCCAGCAGCTCAGACAAACTGGGGAGAAAAGAGGGAGGGACTGAAGAGGGGTGGAGAAGGCGCAAGGGCGCCCTCCACAGACTGGGGAGAACAAATGATGCTCACCCCAGTATGTGCGCAGTGCCCGGAAGTTAAACGTTGCAAGCAGAATGCTAAGCTTGGCCCCTTGGAGGCTTCCCTGCCAGCTTTGCCCAGAGAGACTCAGACAGCGAAAGAGACTCCGCCAGGCTGCACAAGGAGTGAGCGAGAAGAGCCCAGACTGGTAACCCAAGCGTCCCCCTCCTCCGTCACACCATATCTGGGCCGTGCTGACCGCCCTCTCAGCAGATTAGTGGGAAGTGAAAGATGAGTGGGGCTGACATCATCCACAGAGGCTTCTCTGTGTCCTTCAGGGCCAAAGCAGGTGACCGTCCAGACTAGACATGGCCTTGGGGCAAGAGTGGCCCTGGGAGCTCAGAAGAGCCCGCCTGAGAAGCCCCACAGGAATGTCAGGTGGTGGGGCTGCTTTGCAAAAACAGTCGGCAGCACCCTAAGAACTTAAACCTGGAGCTACCATGTGTCCCTTGAGGTCCACTCCTAGGTACACACCTGGGAGGTCCCAAAGTCTACGTCTACATAAAAACTCGGACACAGATGTTTACTTCCAAGCCACATTACCGTGACAGGCAGACCAAGAAACCCCAAATGTGTACAGACAGCTGAATGGGTAAATAAAAGGCAGCACATTCAAACCAAGGAATACGACTCTGCCCTAAAAAGGAGTGACTCCGTAACACAGCTGAAAATATACTGAATGAATCTAGTCACAGAAGGTCACATAACGTACATTTACAGGAAATGGCCTAGCTAGGAAATCCTGAGACAAGAAAGGTGATAAATAGAAACTAGGGAGCTGGGAGGGGGGCGAGACAGAAGCAACAACCAACAGATATGGAGATTTTTTGTGGAAGTAATAGAAATGCTTTGTTTTATTGCAAGACAGGGTCTTGTTCG
>NW_004524581.1:10203947-10204922 GCF_000260255.1 Octodon degus | reverse complement strand
CCAGACTTGGGTTCCTGGAGCTATACCTCTCCAGGTTCTCTCCTCAGAAGGGCAATTCATGGTCTTTTGGTCAGAGCTGGCCTCAAATCAGACACAGCCTAAGGGAGACTTCTCACGCATCCAGCCGCGATGCAGGGATCCTGGGCCCCGCCATCTGGCTCCTGAAGTGACCCACGGGAGTCCTCAGGCCACTGGCCCAGCCCTTCGCTCCCGGGCCGAGGGCTGTAGCACCCTCTGCCCCTTCTGTGAGAGACGCTGTGGAGCAGCTGGAACTTCGGAGCAGTCATTGTCTTTGGGGACAGCTGGCTTCCAGGCATTCCTTCATGGGACAGCCAAGCCCACAGGGCATGATGGCACAGGGGTGCGGCCCACTCATCACCAGATTCCACCAGGCCTGCGTCACCAGCCTCTGAGCCAGAGGGGCTTTGTGACAAAGCTAAGCTTCACTGTGATGTTGGCCACCTGCCCAGGACCAGCACCCACCACGCATACCCTTTCACCCGCTCAGGCGTGGGTCCTGAGTGTCGCTGGTGTGCAGGCTCCCACAATGGTCATCAGGGCAGGGCACATCTGCCTTCCAGGAGGTTCCCACCATGCCTAACATGCCAGTGGGTACCCCCGAGGTGCTGTGCCAGCTGCCATGTGCATTCTCAGCCTTGCAGGAACCTGCTCATCCCACTCCACTATTTAAGAAAATGAGGCTCAGAAACATTAAGGAACCTGCCTGGGTCACAGGGTGGCCATGTCATGGGCAGGAAGGAAGATGGCCTGCTAGACACACAGCCAACTCTGCTGCCCAGACGCTGGAATTCCTGTCCTCAGGACGCCCTACCTGCGGCTCCCTCAGTACGGACTTGGTGTGTAGGGGAAGAATTAACTGAGCCATTCCACCTCTGTGCTGGCTCAGAAACAGCCTTGAGAAGCACCACTGGGCCCCTCAGAGACACCTGGCATCCCAAGAACCACAGTGGAAGA
>NW_004524581.1:10175388-10201707 GCF_000260255.1 Octodon degus | reverse complement strand
GCCTGACCACATGCACGTCCCCATGACTGCAGGCACACTTGCAGTCTGCCACCAGAGACAACAAGGAGACCTTTCCTCTGTGGTCCTGTGGTCCCATACAGTCTAAGCAGAGCGCCCCAAAGGGAAGCCCACCTCCCAGGATGCAGGCGCAGAAGCCCCCAGTGCTACTGCAGCTCTGTGGTCAGGAGGGAGCGCTCGAGAGGAGACTCTCAGGCAAGCCCCACGCCTATCCATTCTATTCTCCTTCCTGCACCTGACTGCTACCCTGAAGGCCATGCTAGGACAAGCAAAGCAAGAGACCCTCTTGGCCTGGTCTATCCAGCCCCGCTCAGCCTGGTCCATCCGACCTCTCTGCCTCCTCTAGACAGGAGAGAGAAGACCCTGCCAGCCTCACACACACACACACAGGCCCCCAGCCCTGGCCCTCCCCTGTTTGGGACTTAGTCAGCCATCCTTCAAACCTAGCTTCCTGCCTTGTGGCTGATGAGTCTGTGTGGCCGCTCAGAAAGATGCAGACCCCTTAACGATGGGGACCGCGCAGGGCTGGGCCAGACCACCTTCCAGCCCGCAGTCATGGAACACGGACTTCTCGAGAGCACCATGCATGTCTCAGTCTGAGGCTTCCTGCCTTGACAACAAATTCAACAAGGTACTCTAACTTCTGCTTCATTACTTCTAGTGGCAGAGAACTCCTTCCCTCACTCTCACAATGCAACATATGTGAAGCAGAGCCCTCCTAAAATTTGCTGAGAGGAAATATACATCGCATCATTCCACACTTCATAGATGGTCTTATAATCCCTGTTATTATTAATAATAGTCCCTGCCCTTACATTGACATATACCATCTCACAGTATTTCACCTTCGTATCTCTGTGACAGAGGCACTAAAATGAGACCCATTTCATGGATGAGGAAATAGAAGGTCAGAAAGATTAAGTAACTTGGCCGAAGTCACTCGGAGAGGATCAGCACCAGAAGTAGAGACCAGTGCTGTGTGGCTTGGAACCATCCTATCAGCTTGGGTCACCAAGAGCCCATTCCTGACCCTGGGGCCACTGGAAGCAGTCCCTTCCCAGTCCCATGTGCAACTCCCGGGCCTCTGTCCAGTCTGATCCGAACAGCAAGGCTGCTTACATCCCAACTCTGCATGTATGAGCCCAGGAGACGGGCAGCATGTGGCCAGAGAGGAAGCGTCCCTCCCACTGCCCAGCCGACCGCCCAGGGCCAGGCCTGGAGGATTCTCAGCCCCACACAAATGCTCTTGATCACGCATTTAGCCCCACCAGAGGGAAGCTGCAGTCTCCCAGGTCTGCTCAGCCTCCCTGCCCTCCAGCCTCACCCTGACCCCCTGGAGAATCTACTTCTTCCCGCGCAGCCCTGTTCACTGTTCAGCGTTCAGCAACGTGGGAACAAGTCTCCACCTTTCTTTGTGACAGTCCACACACACACTCCCAGGGACCAAGGGCAAAGCCTCCGAAGAGAGTGGCCTCACACCACTTCATGCATTATTTCTGGGTCCCCCAGAGAGACGACGGCAATGTAAGCTGGGCCCTCATACCTGGCTCCAGGTATTACTAAACTTCATTAAGATCTCCAAAGTGTGACCCACCTGGGCAGCTCCAGCCCAGTCCCATCCCGGGGACCTCGGGCTCCTCCTTTGCGCAGTGAGAGGTTTGGCCCAAGTTCCGCTGAGTCTCTGCCCTGGCCAGGAAACCAGGCACCATGCAGGGCAGACAGCCTGGCAAGGAGAACCTTCTGGCTCCCTGCCTCCTCGCTAAATTATTCCCATCTCTCAATTTATGAGATGTTTATATTTCTGAAAAGTGGTGGCTAATTTTAAAGCTCTAAAATCAAATCAAATTTCTGGATAAAACATCAAGAAAAAAGCGGAAAATAAATTCTGGTAAGCTGGAAAATAAATGTCAGCCCTATTTTTTTTCCACCCATTCCTTATTCATTCGCAAATAGTACATAAGTGGGAAATACATGCTAGAAAGAGTCTTCAAGCAGTAAAAATAAAACAGACTCACTGATCATAACTAACAGCCACACACACCACATGGGCCCTTGGCCAGTCCCTCCACATGGAAACTCTCCAGCAAGCAGGCCTGGTCACCCCAGCTTTACGCTAAATTCCCTTTCATGTAGCTGCTTAGGAGGTGCCCTCTCTGGGAGGTGTGGGGCTGATTGGGGGGATCAGGGGGTAACTGTTTGAATTTTCCAATGTGGCTGGTGACACAGTTTGGATGACAAAGACAGCTTGTGCCTCTTCATCCAAAGCCCTCCAATCCATGCTTTCTGAAGTTTTCCAGCCTAGGTTCCCCTAGCAGAAAGCCCCCCAACTTCAAGATGTAATTCCAGGATACCTGAAGAACACACGGTCACGTAGCGCCTGGAGAAGTGTCTGCTTAGAAGTCACTTTGTGTACAGATCTGAGTCGGTAGCTTACTGTCCCAAGAGAGAAGGAACAAAGAACAGAGCCTAAGGAAACTGGCCCCTTGTCATTCCCACAAGCTGGAGACAGGGTAACAAGATTCCTGGAGGCAGCGCCCTGTCTGTTCTTTGTTCCTTTACCTGGGAAGTTACCAACTAGTGATATGTAAACTTACAGTTCAGCCCAGCAAATGCCAAAAGACGATGTAAATTAACAGCCTGCTTACACCAAATTATACACATTCTTTAGCCTGTTTGTAGCCCTCAACGAATGTGAGAAGTTTCAGCTCGGGGCTCACTTAGAGCAAGACTAAGCTCAGTGAGACCTCTGAGGCTATATCAATCCAGATAACTGACAACTTTGTGACCTGCCATGCACCTAACAGCCAGCATCACTGATCATCAGTAGCTGCCTCTTGTCCAAGTGGGGTTCTACTTATTTAGTGGGCAACTGAAACCAAATTATTTTGAAAATTGGATGCGCTGTACATCTGTGCTTATTCTCAACTCTCATGCGTGTGCATGTAAGCAAGGTGGCAAGCACATACGGAGTGAACAAGCTAGTCCTGCGAGGCCAGGAAGAGACAGGCAAGGAGCAGAAAATGCTCTCGCAGGGAGCTGATGTCCAAGTGCTGCCCACCACTGTCCTGGCACCTGACTCAGCCCATATTAAACTTCACTAAGCCCTCCAATGTGACCCACACCTCACACTGACCCCAAAGCCCCAAGCTCCCCTCTCACCAGTTGGACCTTTTGGTCTACATGTACAATAATTCTCTTCCAAGCAGCCATGAGTTGCTCCCCCGGCCTCCCAGAGAAGCTCCACTTACTCACTCTAGGCCAACCATCCACCCACTCCACAGCTCCACACTGACGGAGACAAATCCATAGCTTTGTTGGCAGCCTTCCACCGCTGGTATAAAGTGCTCAATCAACACAATGCAAAGGAGGACTGGGCTCAAGGTTTCCAGGCTTTAGTCCTAGGAGGTGGGTTCCAAGCAGAAAGTTATGGCAGAGGGCAGCTGCTCACCTCATGGCCATCAGGAGGCAGACAAGAAGGTTGAAGAGCCAGGGACGGAACATCCCCTTCGGAGGCCTGGCCTGGTGGCCTTCTCCAGCCTGACCCCACCTCCTATGGAGCCCATTCAGCTTTGGGCTTACTGATGGCTTAGCCCGCTGGTGACTTCCCCAGATCTCACCTCTGACCATTGCTGCACTGGAGGTCACGCTTCATATTTAAACCAGAGTAGGTGTCCACTGCTCACACGTGAAACCAGCGACCACACACCTCATGCGTGCGAGAGACTGCACTTCCCTAGGACACATCTGTCCCAGGGTCCCACATGGTCAGACTTCCAGTGCTGCCCCAGGCTCACACTTCAGGGCACCCACCTACTTCCCACAGATAGGGATCCTGCCCCCAAGCTGTGTCCTGGGTCACCTCCCTCTCACCTCCTCAAGGACTCAGCTCCTGGACTTGGTCCCTTCTGTCCAGCACCACCATACTGCCCCTTGTAACTCCCTCCTTCCCATCCCTGTCCAGGTGTGGTTCCATGGCTCTGCTCCCCTCCGCAGCAGAAAGCACCGGCTATCCTCGACATCTCTCTGTCTCATGGCCCCTTTACTAATCCAGATGGTCTTCTGGAGCCATCCCTTTTTGGAAGCTTCTTACCTGTGAGCCCTGTGTGGCAAAAGCTGGCAATCACTCTGTTCTGATCTCCTCTAGCCATGCTCTTTTCTGGGCATTTCCCAATCCTGGTTTGAAAGATATTTGCAGATAATTCCCAATTCACATCTGCAGCCCAGAATTCCTCACAGGATTATCCTGTAGCCTCTGTGATAAAGACCTCAATCTCCCCTAAACACCTGAAACTTTAAAGCAGAGCTCTGGGTGTGGCTCCCAGGCCCTCTCTTCTTCCTCTCCCCTTCCCTGTCTCTGCAAATGGTGCTTTTTCCCAGCTGCTCAAACCAATACAAACTGCAAGAAGCAGATGCTCATACTTGAAACCAGTATCCCTGGGTGGCTGTCTGATTCCTGACCAGTGAGGGGCAGCCCCACCATATAGACTTCCACATCTTGGGACACAGGTCCTGCCCAGACTCCTCAGGTGGCTTGAATCCCTTCTTCCCCCATGTCTGTATGAAGCACCTAGGCTTGAAGTGGGGATGGCAAGTGCAAAAGACACAAAAACCAACCTCTACTCTCTTGGTAAGGGACCTAAAAAGCTCTTACAATTCAATAATTATAAAGAAAAATAACCCCATTTTAAAATGGGCAAAGGATCTAATATATATGATGCTAAAGCAAGCACTTGTTTTTTTGTACCAGGGATAGAACTCAGGACCTTGTGCTTACCAGGCAGGCGCTGAGCTATCTCCCCAGCCCTGGGCAAAAGATCTAGATACACATTTCTTCAAGAAATATATACCAATGGCCAACAAGTACATAAGAAAATGTTCAGTGTGAAAAGTCACCAGGGAAATGCAAATCAAAACCACAATGAAATACGACTTCACACCCACTAGGATGGCTAGAATCAAAGTAACCTAATAACAAGTTTTGACAAGGATGTGGAAAAATTCGAAACCCTCATAAATTGATGGTGGGAATGTAAAATGGTACCGCCACTTGGAAAACAGTCGGAAAGCAATTAAATAGTTACCGCATGTCCCAGAAATTCCACCTCTAGGTTTACACCCAACAAAAACAAAAACATACGTCCACACAAAAAAGTGCCTATAATCCCCATCTCAAAATATGAAATAATCTCAAATTAAGAAATCTTTAAAAGGGTTGGGGATGTAGCTTCATAGTAGAGTCCCCCTGAGTTCAATTTCCAGTTTTACACAATAAAAAACAAAAACAATTTATAGATGGATGTTTATAGAAGCATTATTCCTAATAGCCAAAAGGTAGAAACAACCCAAATGTCCATCAACAGAAGAATGGCATATCCAAAGAGTGGAATACTATCCAGCCAAGGAAGGAATGAAATAGTGATACACACTACAAGATGGGTGAATCTAGAGAACATTATACCAAGTGAGAGCAGTCAGACAGAAAAGACACATATTACATGGGTGCACGTAAATGAACTAGCCAGAATGGGGAACTCTATAGAAACAGAAAATAGATTCGTGGGTGCCAGAGTTTGGGGTAAGAATAAATAAAGGGCACACAATTGTTTGTGAGGTGATGAAAATCTTCTAAAATTGACTGTGGTGACAGTTACACATATATCCCTGAATTTAATAAATACCCAAGAGCTGTGTACTTTCCATGGGTGAATTATATGACTGTGTGAGCTACATCTAATAAGGCTGTTCACAGAGAGACGAGGGGCACGCGGGCTGCCACCCAACGTGAGTCAGTGTGGCTCAGATGAACGCCGGCAGACGCTGAGATTCCGCATAATTCAAACCTGATGCAGAACCAACCACAGGAGCTCTGCTGGAGGCTGGGCAGCCAGGGCCTTGGCCCACGCCAAAGAAAGTCTTCAAGCTGATTCACCCACACTGCACAGTCTTGGGGACAAGCAGGAGCACAGGGCCCTGGACAATGGGGCCCAAAATGTCAGGCTTGCCCTCAGCTGGACCACTCTGCCATGTCCACAGGGCAGCATGAGAACCCCCAGAACAACCCAAAGGGTGGAGTGAGAGCTCCTACGAACAGCACATGGTTACCTGGGAGGACCACTCGGCCTCAGTTCCCAGGCCCTGACTCCACAGACCCAGGAGCTACTGTGCAAAAGACAGCTGAGAGCTTGCTGGGCACACCCCGTCGGCAGCACGAATCCTTCTCAGGGAGGAAGCAATATGGTGGCTATGGGCATGGTGGGCAAATGCAGAGACCCCAGAGCCAGCATGTCCTTGGGTTCAAATCTCAGCTCAGCCATGCTCAAATCATGTCACCGTGGTCAGTGCCTCAGCACCCATGTGCTTTGGACTATAACAGCACCTCTCTTGTGGATTTGCTCTGAGATGGTGATATACCCAGGGTACCTACAGTGATCCCAACCATGCAGCAAGGCGGGGCCACATAAGTACGCTTGCTGCCGTCACTGTCACTGTCATGGGTCCAGTATACCTGGGAGCACCAGGGGCGCAGGATCGAAGTGGTAGGCTCAGGGTGAGGAGCCACATTCACAACTGTGGGCAGGTTTGTTCCTAACTCCTGGCTCACTGTGATCTGGATTTGACTTGCTCAGTAAGTGGCATGGTATCAGGGAGAAGGGGGGATACCAGGGGTTGAGCATCCTCAGAAAAAATCTCATAAGAGGTGATTCTAAAGGTGAAAAAGAACCTGTGCAGATAAAAGGTGGGGTGGAGACATTCCCAGCTGTTAGAGAGTTGTTCCTGGACCATATGCAACTTCCTTCTCTTTTTTTTTAAGATTTTTTTTTTAATTTTATGTGTGTGTGTGTGTGTGGCCAGCTCAGCCCACCAGGGGGCGGGGCTGGCTGGCATGTGGTGCTGGGGATTGAACCATGGTCCTTGTGCTTTGCTAAGCTTGTTCTAAGTAGGTGCTTTAAACCACTGAGCCATCTCAACAGCCCCAACTTCCTTCTCTTTAAACTTGTAGGTGTTACTTAGCTTTTCTATGGTTTCCTTCTCTCAAAAAGGAAAGCTCGTTCTGCTCAGAATGCCTGCCCACTATAAGCAGGCGATAATTACACAACTCCCCTCCTCTAAAACAGCTTAAAAGGAGGAAGCAGGGGCCAGGGAGATGGCTCAGTGGAATAAGCGCTTCCCTGGCAAGCGCAAGGGCCTGAGTTCAATCCCCAGTTCCAAAAAAAAAAAAAGGAGGAAGCAAATTGTGTTTGGTTTCTGCAACTGTGATAAAATACTTGAGATAATCCACTTAAAAACATAAAAGGTTTATTTTGGCTCAATTTCAGAGGTTGCAGTTCATGGTCACTTGGCTCCATTGTAATGGGGGCTTGAGCTGAGGCAGAACATCACAATGGCCCAGAGAAGAAATGAGGAAGAAAGGAAGAGCAAGGCCATGCCCCCAGTGACCTCACTTCCTTCTGCCAGGCCCTTCCCCTAGAAGTTCTGCCCCCTACCCCAACAGGATCACAGGCTGGGACTAAGCCTTACTTAGCACATGGCCCTTTCAGGGAGACCTCAGGCCCAAGCTAAAGCACACACACACCCTCTGTCATTTGACTTTTC
This sequence comes from Octodon degus, assembly GCF_000260255.1. Classification (NCBI taxonomy): domain Eukaryota; kingdom Metazoa; phylum Chordata; class Mammalia; order Rodentia; family Octodontidae; genus Octodon; species Octodon degus. Next base: position 10,194,096 of record NW_004524581.1, on the reverse strand, counting down.
TGCCAGTGGTGGAGAGGCTGCACTGAAGAATCAGATACCCAGGGCCACACCCTGGCTCACACGAGCCCTCTAAGCCTGTTTCCACCTCCAAAGCCAAAGGGTTGGGAGGATGAGGTGAAAGAAGGGCTGAGACCACCGCTCCTGGGGCCTGGCCTGCAGTAGGTGGGAGACGTTTCCTCCCTTCCTTGGTCAGGCCCTCTTGGTCCCCCGCGGCCTGACCCCATTGTCACTGTCAAATACAGTATTCCAGAGGCTTCTGTGATGGCTGGTCCCCAACCCTCCACGCTCACTAACACTACACAGGAATGTGCAGAACTACTGCCCCCTGGGCCACACCCCGGAGAGCCTCTCCCTGGTTCAGGGTGAGCTGGGCCCTCTAGGTCAGGCACGCTCTGTGCCTCAGTGCTGTCTCGGGGCCCCTCTGCAAGGCGCACCTCCTCTGGGAGGGAAGAATAATCTGCCACAACTGTCTCAAACACAGTGAGGGTCTGCAGGGCGAGGGGCTGCAGTCTGTAGGTGGCCAAAGGCCAGTCAATGAGGACACTGCTACCCCAGCATTAAGTCTGTGACACAGAGGGAGGGTGATTAGTAGTACCTCTCTACGGATGCTTTTGGTGATCACGACAAAGGTAAGTGACTCCTCCAGCACCAGCTAGGACTAAGTGGGTCAGGTCTTCCAAGGCTGGCTTTTAACAGAGGGGCTCACGTAGTCCTACCCCCACCTCTACACCCCAGGGCCAGGCCACCATGCAGAGACAGGGTGGGCTCCCGCCCGAAGGTGCTCAGAGGCACATTTCCGAGCACACCCTGCCCTGGAGCCCAGCCAGGGTCAGGACACTTTTCAGGGCCGCAGCCACCCCGGTTTCCATTCCCCAGTGCCCAGAGCTGCGTGGCTCAGAAGGTCCCTCCTTCCAACCCCCATCACCACCACAGCCCACCATGCTCGAGCAGGAGCTCTGCTTAGCCCCCTCCTTGGCCCCACATCCTGGCAGCGGCTGTGGCTTAAGGACGAGGAGACAGGAAGCAGCCTTCGAGCGCCAGAAGGCGGCGCGGCTGCCAGGCCCCGAGCTGAGGAGCAGCTCCCTGCAGAGGCCCTACTCGCTCAACCCCATGCCCCATTGCCAGCCAGCAGACGGAGGGGTAGCGCCAGAGAAACGTGCAGCCAGCTAGAAGAGAGTCCCAGAGTCCCTGTCCCAGCCAGCCAGGGCTCCCCAGTGACCCAGCCCTACAGCAGCCTGGCCCAGATGTGTACTGCCATGGCTGGATGCAAGCCACACCTTTGTCATGTAAAATCATGTGTGTGAATGTCTATCACTGAGCCCCACACATGCTCAGTGACAAATGACAGATTGGGTGGTGGTCAAGGAGGAGGTTCCTAAAGAGCAGTTGAGCGCTGGAGAATGGAGAAGTGTGGCTCCAGGCCCCTGAGCCCCCGTGCCACCCCACTGTATCCCCACAGTAGCCTGACAGCACACTGATCCTCCAGGCATCCCCAGTTTCCTCCGCACAGGGGGTGGGGGTAGGGGCAGACACAGCGCTGCTGGTCCTGTCCAGGGACCGACCATTCGCACATGTTCCCAGCTTTCACAATTCACACGCCTCCCAAGCTGCTCCTCGGTTATTCGAACACAAGCGTGTGTACCAAGACCCACTCCCTGCACAGCTCACGGGCGTCGCGCTCCTTGCAACACCATTCACTCATCCATTCATTTATTCACTCATCAAAGCGACTGAGCAGGCCCAGACCTAGGTACTGGGGACGCTGCCAAAACTACAGGCACCACAGGCCAGCGGACTATGGTGAGAGCACCCAGTGGGAGAAGCTGCGGCACCCCCAGAATGCCCTTCCAGCACACCCCAGCTGTCACCCATCCTTATCCCTTTTTCTGTGCCCTCAGGGGCTTTTAGCACATGCCTGGGTCCTAACCAGGCATTTCTGCCTGTCCTTCTTCCAGACCAGCTTCAGGGGAACAAGAACTGAACACACCAGCTACAGGCTTTGTCACGAAGTCATTTCGAGCAGGCAGCACCTTGGGGCCAAGTCTTCCGAAGGGTCCCTGGCAATGTGGCCCTTATGAGACATCAGCTTTCCTCAAGTGTAGCTGGGGGCCAGGAGATGGCATGCTTCACCAAGTGTCCCCACCCTGAGACTTTGGTGACAGCGATCCCATAGACTTTGTCAGCAATCTGCAAGGCTGGAGAATCTAAGGCTGACATCAGGATGGCTTGGCCAGGCTTTGTCGGGACAGAGGAGAGGTGTCAATATGTGGCTGGCTTCACAGCAAAACCGATAGAGACATTCAGCAACCTGTTGGGAGCGGGGTTTGCATTGGGAACTGCTGTGCCTGACAGAAAACCTTACCTCTAGTCCATTCCCCAAAGAAGCCCGTCTAGGGTTCCTCCAGCCGTGCCAATGAATCAGAGCGGACTTGGAGACAAAGGCAGTCCTTCGTCCTTCTAATACTTTGAGAACAGACCCTGGGGTCTGAGAAGCACTAGAATGTTCCATCTGGGTTCAAATCCCACTCACTGGGCTACGGACATCAAAGTTTTCTTAGTTGATGTCCAAAGTTTTAGGGAAGACAACGAATAATACAATGATATTTAGCAACCCACGCCACAGTGGAAACCTCAGAAACACATGCTTCGCCATCCTACCCTGCAGGCCCTGGGGCTCCCAGTTGGCCCCCAAGAGCCAACTGATTCCATCATTCATCATGCTGAAGCTGTTGCCATGGCAACTGTATCATGGCATATCTTGTGGCCTATAGGCTTGAGTCACTGCTTATAGACACTTGGTCCTCTTCTTTGGGCTCACGACAGGTCCCCAGGATGGTAGGAGTGTGGACCATGATGGGACATTCTTGGTCTGCTGGGTGACTGTGGCTGAGTTCCTGTCCTCTTCTGACCTCCACTACCCTTGCTGGAAATGAAGAAGGATGTGGAGGCCCCCAGAACCCCTCGAGCGACAGCTGTCCCCAGTCCGACCAAGGTCAGGGTAGAGGGTGGGGATGGACTACGCTGAGCTGAGACTCACCACTGGAAGTGCTCAGGACAGAAGCAGCCCAAGTTGTGTGGCAGGCAGCTCCTAGGCTGCCGAGCTCAAGGCAGCATGTGCATGTCATCCAGGGCTTCTGTTTTTGAGGGCTTTGCAGGCCAGCAAGGCCCACATGCTGAACTTACAGATGGCTTTCCCCAGCAGAGCCTGGGAAATTCCACGGGTGCTCCAAGAGCCCACCCGGGCTGGGCCTCTCTGCAGCCCCGCCTGAGGCCAGGACCTATCCTGCCCGGCACGCACAGCCCCTCCACACCCACCAGCCCACCACAGGCCATCCCCAGGCCACCCTCCCTCCAGCCACTGCTGAGGAAGAAAAATAAAACCAGCCCTCACTGGAAGGGGAGGCTGCTCTGCACCATAGCAGCAGTAGTGAGGTGATGTCTGGCTTTTATTCTGTATCATAAATAAGCTATTAATCCAGGGCAGACAGTGAGGCACAGCTGGGGGCAGATGAGGGAGGCTCCAGGACTGAAAATCCACCAGCACCCAGGACCCGGGCTCCGGTGGGTCAGCCCTCTGGGAAGCAAGAGGAAGCGCCCAGGAGGGATACCCAGGGGTCGGCAGGCTGACCTGCTGCCTCTGCTCTGCAGCCTCCTCCTTCACTCTATGATATGAGCAGTGATAAGAGTACTTGTCACTATTTATTGTCCCAGGCACTGTGACAGTCCTTTTTTTTTTTTTTTTTTTTTTTTTGCGCAACCAGGGATTGAACTCGGGCCCTTGCACTTGCCAGGCAATTGCTTATTCTACTGAGCTATCTCCCCAGCCCTGTGACAGTCCTTTGAGTGTGTGATTTCTAATTACCAAAACCACTCACTTTACAGGGGCAGAAACTAAGGCTTGGAGGGATGGAGACCTTTGCCTAGGTCAGCATGGAGGAATACCATTTGCAAAGACAGTTGCCACCAGCCCTCTGGCCTCTGAACACAGCCACACACACACACCCTCCACCCCCCCGCCATGGGACTTGGCTGCTCTTCCCCTGCAGAGGCAGAGTCCATGCCCCGCTCCTGGGAGCTCTCTCCTCTGGTCTTGTGGCTTGTTTTACCAACAAGATGCCCAGAAGCACTACCATGCAACTCCCAAGGCCAGCCTTAATTCGTGCAGCTTCTGCCTTTTGCCTCCTGGAACACTGCCCTGAGATGCTGAGCAGGAGCCAGTCTGCTGCTGAGGAGAAGAAGGCCACAGAGGAGGAAACCGAGGCCACCTGCCAACAGCCAGCCCCACACTGGCGCCTGACACAGCTTGCAGGGACCCTCCATGCTGCAGCCACAAAAGAAAGCCACAGGGCAGCCAGGAGAGGGACCAGCAGCCAACCTACGAAGCTAGGAGGAAGGACAGCGTTGTGGTTTGGTGCTTCTCCAATTTAGGCTGTTTTGTTACATAGCAGAAGATACCTGAGAGTTGCTCGGTCTCCCCACACTGCCTGCTCCCAGGAAAATCTGAGCAGTCTCCTCCAGGGATTTGGCTGGAATCAAGGCACCTCACAGCACTCAGGCCCTCGTCCCTACAGGCAAGAAGCGGGCCACTTTCTGGGGTCACCTGGGTGGCAGATAACAAGAAGCTCCCTTTCCAGCAGAGTGTCATTCTGTGTACATACTGCAAACTGAAATTCCAGAAAGAGCCCCACATTTTTCTGGGAGCTGGGTCACCTAAGTAGCAAACGTGATAAACCAGCTCACATTCTTGAAGCCGGCATGAGCCCTGGGAACAGAGGCTGTGGAGTGGGATTGTCGCGGGCAGGGGTACACACAGGCTCCTCTCCCACCTACTCAGCCCACTGGGTGGCCAAAAGGAGCCAAAGCCAAGGATTATAGGCCAGGGACAGCCCGCCACCACTCACCTGAAGGGTTCTGCTGCATTGTAGGAGGGCAAATGGACACCTTCATGACATATCCGTCACCTCTCGCCTGGGGGCAGATGGACGGTTTGCCATAGACCAGAGGTCGAAGAGCTGTTCCTCCCCATCTAACTGGGGCTGAAAGAGCTGACGGCAGCTAGTGTCACCTCTGATCTCACGCCTGCCCATCCCCTCACCCCTGCGGTCCTCCCGCATCTGCAGAGCACTGGTCCTGTGAGAGGTCCCAGGCTGGACTGGAGGGACACAAGTGAGCATGCGCAGGCCTTGCCCTCTAGCACCCGGTGGGGACACTCACGGCAAGAATGCCTTCTTGGCAGGAACAAGCTGCATCCTGACGAAACAACAGGCCTCAGGAGGCTGTGGTCGCCGTGGGCTGAGAGCCCCGGGACTCCACTACGTAGTAGTCAGACAAATGCGGTGTCCTTCCCGCCTACCCCAGCCTCAGATCCAACAAAGCCGCACCACGTAACAGCCCTGCTGAACCGTCCTGAGGGTGCTGCATGGAGCCCTCCACACACTGACAATTCTGTGAACTGAGGACTATTATGATCCCACCTTCCAGGTAAGGAACCTGAGGCACAGAGAGGTGAGGGAGCCGCCCACAGTTGCACAGCACACAAAAGACAGAGGCGGCGTTTCAACCCAGGTAGGCTGGTTGCAAGGGTCGCTGTTCATCCTTAACACACACTGCCTCCCCACCATGGTCTGAATGTGTCCCCCCAAAGTGTATGTTCAGACCTAATCCCAATATGATTGTATTAACAGAAGGGCCTGGAAATTAAGTCATGAGGGTGGCACTTCCTAAATGGGATTCAAGATCTTACACACAGGCTGAAGGGAACTAGCAATGCGTTCTTGCCCTTCTCTCCATCTCTTCTGCCATCTGAGGACCCAGCATTTGTCTCCTCCCAAGGACACAGTGATGTTCAGAAAGCAGCCCTCACTAGACCCCAGAGTTGCTAAAACCTCTATCATGCACTTTCCAACCTCCAAGACTGAGAAATAAACTGCTGTTGTTTATAAATTATCCAGTCTCAGGCATTTTGTTATAGCAGCACAAAAGGACTAAGACACTCACTGAAGACCCTAAGCCTCTCGCAAACATCCCTGCTGTGTTTGGCTCATATTCTGGCTTAAAAATTAGAAGACTTTAGTTTGTAAAATTCCTATTTCTGATTTCTCCTAAAAATACTCTTGCAATACCAGACTCACAAGTCCTTTCAGATTGGCCATAGCCCCAGCTCCTCCCACTGTTCCCAGCCCTCTGCTTTTTCTCCTGCCACCCACCTAGTTCTGCAAACATCTAAAGTGTCAGCCTCCTGTCCTTCTACCCCAGGGGTCCAGCCTTGTCCTCTAGCACAAATTTAAGATGGTCTCGGATTTCCTGGAACTGTGGTTTGCAGCAGGAGCTGTACCAAGTGAGGGAGAGGGAGGCTATCAGGGGAGGGGTACACAGCATGAGCGAAGGAGGGAGTTGGGAAGTGAGGTAGGCAGACCTGCTGGGGCAGCATCCGGAGGGGATGTGCAGAGCTGAAGAGGTCCATCAGCACGGCAGCAGGACTGCAGCCAGCAGGGACCAGTCGCAAGGCTTGGGTGCCCTGTCCCCAGCCTGTCTCACATACAGACAGAACCCACAGCTCCTGATGTAAGGGGTCAGGCCAGCTGGGAATCTGGACGGGGCCTAGTCACATGGAGGGGCCAGGTCTGCACAGGCCAACAGGGCAGCCCACTCCCTCAGCCAGCAAGGAACACCCATGGGGTGAGGATAGGCGTTTAGCACCAGGACACCCATAAGCCACAAGCACACTGCCCCCGCCAGCTATGTCATCTCACTCCAGTACAAGGTGGCTCTTGCTTACAGACCTCCCGTGGCTCCTCATGCCCAGGTTCCACAGTGAGGTGGAGATTTTCCAAATCACATTTTCACGGTTCCCTGGCTCCCACGGAAAGCTGGAAAGACCTGCCATTTCCCAAGTCCTGTGAAGCCACAGGATTGCTTTCCCTGCAGGGTGCCTAAAATTACTTCTCTGTGGCTTTAAAATCTCATACACATCCTTGAAAACCCAGCCCAAGTGGTCCCTCCCCTGGCAAACCTCCCTTCTCAGTGCTCACCTCCAGGCCACCCACAGGTTGCATCCTGCCCTGAGTACTAGCACCCGTGGGGGCACTACCCAGGGCTGCACGCTCTGCACCAGTTAGCGTGTGTCAGCCTCCCCTCTAAGCTGCAGGCTTCCTGAAGCCAGAAACGGAGGGGTGAGTTCCACCCCCACAGCCAAGGATCCTGGCACCGAGCAGGGGCTACAATCGTTAATAGACTACTCCGCTGGCATCTCTTTGCACACTGCTATGCCAGGAGGTGTCTAGGTTATTACAGAGCAATGCTCCTGTGCAAACTCTGTGCCCTGAGGAAGCACCGCTTGGCTAGTTCTGCATGGGACAGTGCTGCAGTGGGGACAGGATGGAGGGAAGGGAGGCTGGGCCAACTTTGGAAGCAGTGGTGGCCCCAGCACTCAGACCGGTGTGAGATAACACTGATTGTCTAGGCATCCCTGCAACATGAGGGACTCCACAGTATTACAGTATCATTATTAATAATTACAGTCCCAATTACTAAGTACAAATGTAACCATTCATGATTTCTGAAATAAACCTCCTTGTCCAAGGGTCCAGCACCAAACCAGATGCTTTACAGGATCTCACTGAATCCTCCAAACACCCCTAAAGATGGTTGCTTCTATCCCCTCCTCCTAGATAAGGAATCTCAGCCCAGAGACATTTAGAAACTTACTCAGGGTCACTCAGCCGGTCTGCACCAGTGTTCGGCAGGCCCAGCACTATTAGCAATGCTGGTCTGGGCCCTGCCCTGGCACTGTACCTGACAGCTTCACTGAGACACAGCTAGCACCTGCTCCGGTAGGTACGTTCTGCAGTGTGTGGGTGTCCAATAAGTGCACAGCAGCACAGCTACCACCGTGACCCGGCTTAGAACCCGCATCCCTTGGCCATCTAGCTGAGGCCTCCCTGCTCTGCTGCAGTCCCACTTTCAAGCCGAAAGGACTGCAGCTCAAGTGTACCTAGGACTTAGGGCTCGGAGGCTGGGCTGGGCTTTGCCTTCCCTGTCCCCTCCTGCCACCTGCCAGGGTCTATTCAGAGGAACCCATCAAAAATGCAGGATCTGCAGAGAACGCAAAACAGAACCAGATGTGACAAATCTTATATGTGTGGCCACTTCTGCACCAGACCCTGACTCACAGAGGCCAAGAAAGTAAGGGGAGCCCAGCGCAGCTATGTCCTCTCAGCCAGCGCCAGATGTCCCAGGAAGAGCTCAGGAAGGCAGAGATGGCTGGCCTTCATCTCCATGAAGAGAAACGATGGCCACCTCCTCCCTATAGCAGGCTGGCTCTGCACAGATGCAGGGAGTGTTCAGCCCCACCGAGAAGTGGGGACACCACTCTGCTGGCCCCGTATCCCACAATCCCTGCAAGACTCGTGAAGAACTGGCACCACCTCAGGCCTCCGTGCAGATTCCTCCCAAGTGTGGAGCATTAGAGGTTTTCAACATTGTCCTTTTGAGAGGCCACTGCGCAGCCCAGACACATTCCTGGGCTGAGACCCTTGGGTGTGACAGTCCCGAGCCAGGGGCTCAGCCCTGGAGGAAATACTCTGCAGGCTGGACAGAGCCTCACTACACCCCTTATGTCCTGCCCCAAACATCCTCCAGGCGGGCCATGTCAGCCGTGCTATCTGCTGGCCAGAGGCCCAGCATAAGCACTTGCATTCCTGCTTATGCTGCTGAGCAGTCTAGAGCCAATGCCTCCTCCTCCTCTAGGGAAGCCTGTCCAGCTCTAAAACCGGAGCTTAGTTTTGCATCTAAACTTATTTCTGAAGCCTGGCCTTGTAAACCTATGACTGACTCCTCCTTCCCTGGTTGGTATCAGCCTAACTGCAGAGGCTGGGCAGGGCAACAAGACATAGAACAGCTGGACCAGTCACTGAGCACCTTTCCCCAGCCCAACAACACTTCAGTTATAAGAGGGTCTGAAGATCCCAACCTACTCCCCTGAGCCCCACACCCCACCCTGTGTGCACAGACCTGCAACCCTTTTGCCCGTCCCTGACTCTGGCCAGAAGTGTGGCATCTAAAGGGGCTATGCAGGCTTCATTTGCAGCTGAAACCTACAAGGGGGATAGTGACCCTGATGTCTTCCACTCTTTCTGCCCCCACAGAGCAGCTGCCTGGGACACTGCAGCTCCCTCCCGTCTGAGACTGGGATATCCGACACTGGGACACAAACTGTCCCATTGGTGTCATCCTCCTGTGATTTCCCAGGTGGGCCTCGCCCATGGCCAGTGCTCAGTCGATTCTTTCAGTCACTTTGGAATGAATGACCTTGGTATTTGGAATCCTTGAGAACATGGGGTTAACATCTAGAAAGAAAGGTAGAGAGTTAAAACTTATCACCAGAAATGCTACAGCAGCTCCCGAGTCCAAAGGTGAGCTCTGTTGGGAGACATGCAATGGCCCCTTGCCTTCTCAGGTGGCCCCTTGCCTTTTCAGGACTAGGGGCACTTCATAGCTGGGTGAGGAGTGAGGAAACCCTGCCTGGGGAGGCCTCTGGCAGAATGCTGAGTGCTCTAGGGCACAGACATCATGGAGTGCATCCCTGCCTGGAGGGGAAGACACTAGACTGCAGGACCGGCCTTGCAGATAGCTGAGGGCCCAAGCAGGGCCCTAGTGCTGACCCATGGTTCTGCCTGATGTTTACCACAGTGAAGCCTATTTTTGTCCCCAGCCAAGAACTTGGGAGCACACAGGCTTCTCCAGGAGCCTCGATCTGGAGGACCCTTCACAGATAGCCACTTAGACCTGGCCCAGCTTTGGCACAAGCCATCCAGAATCCACATCCGTCTGCCAGGACCCTGCAGCTGCAGCCCCTGGAGCCACGAGAAGACTAGGCCCAAGGTCACACAGCTCATGAGAACCTGTACTCAGAGGCCACCAAAGGTCAGCAACATCATCCTAGGCACGCCAGGCCACAAAGCCCCCGCCATTGCCAGCCCCAGCAATCGGAGCACAACTTGTCACCCAGGGCACTGCACAATGCAGCCACAGGATCATGAGTCATGAGCCCCTGGGTCAGCATCCTTTATGGAAACCACCTGGCCCTGCAGCATCTACAGGTTAATCAGTCAACAACTTATCAGCTGAGCCAGTTGAATAACAAGGGAGGCTGTAATGGGGCTGTTGGCCCATGCACGCCTTCTTTGAGACTCCCAGCAATAGTGATTTGGCATCTCCCGCATGTCTCACATGAGGAGGGCAGCCAGGGAAATGGGGGCATGAGAAGCTAATGGTCCCTGAGCTCACTGTGCCATTCAGCCGAGCTGCCAGCTCACAGCAGCATTTTCCGACTTCCATCTGTACAGGCACTACATCCCTGATAAGTTCTTCCATCACTTGGCTTTTCAACCGCAACTAGGGGCACGGAATGGCTCTAGCCACAGAACTGCAGGGCCAGGACAGGCTGGCAGTGAGGCTTTCCCAGGGAAGGCCTAACGCATCTCCCCTGAATCCAAAACCTGGGTGTCATGAAGTCTGTGGCCAGAACCCTTGCTACAGATCACCTGGAGAGTTCGGTGGACGATATGGGTGCTAGTGTTGCAGGCAGCCAAATTAGATAGAAATATTATAGGCAGTCAGACAGGGTCAGGCCTTTGAAGGAGGTAACATGGAAGACAAGATACCTCACAACTGTGAGAGGGACAAATGCTCCTGCTGTGAGCCAGACCTAAAGACCAAAGATCAAACAAATGCTGACCTCCCTAAAGATTGGCATCCAGGATTGATCTTCACCCTGAGAAAGCCAAGAAGAATCATTATCTGACAGCCACCAGATAAAGTCCTGTTCTACATTCATGCCCACTTGCTTCATGACTCCCTTCCCCATTTGGTCCTGGGCGTAATCAATTTTACCTGAACAATGGTGCTTGTAATCCCATTGGTTGACCATAGTTTAGTCCCACCCCACATCCACCTAAGCAAGTTCCCCCTTTCTCCACCTTAGCCCCGCATGGTTTTACACTATAAAAGTCCCTGAAAGAGACAGCTTTTGGGGGAACAACCCTCTTGGGTCCCCCTCCTGTCCCTCTCTTGGACAGGAGCTTTCTTTCCCTCAATAAATATATTCTACTCATAACCTCTGTTTGTTCCTAAAATTCATTCTTCATTTTTTTTAGAACACAGCCTGGTCCAGGTCAGGTCGGGAGATCAGTTTTCCCCTGTATCATTTGGAGGACACCCACCCGAGATCGGTTTGTCTCTCTGTATCACTAGGACCCTCCCTGGAGAGAAGGTTCTGTCCCTCTGGGAGGGCGCTTCGTGGTTCAGGTGCACACTCCACTTTGAGGACCAGCTGCTGCCTAGACCACAGCTCTCAGTGGCTCTACTGCTTGCCATGACATTAAAAACTAGATGGAGAAAGTTTTTTCAAAGTCATTATTTCTACAAAATAAAGCCAAGACACCCACACAGTGTAGCAGTGTAGCAGTGGGTATCAGTATACCTGGGGTCGGGGGTACACTGCTACACTGTGGGTGAGGGAAACTGTGTGTAATATGGTTTCTCAGGGGTCTAATACTAAAAAAGGTTGAGAAGCATGGGCCACAGTGACATGTGACAGGAAGAAACCTCATAAGGCTGGGAAGATGGGGAGGACACTCCTAGCATTCCTGCTTCCTCCCTGTCCAAGTCAGCTGCAGGCAGAGACAAGCATGTCCTGCTGTGGGGCACAGCAGTTCATACCTGGTGTCGCTGCCAAGTAGAGCATGAGAAAAGCCTCCCAGCGGGCCCTGGGCCGCCGTGCAAGCTCACGAGGCTGCCACACTAGCAGGGAGCAGCAGGGACAGTGAGAGCCAACACCTGCTGACAGAGACATAAAAGCCAATCACAGCTGCCTGGTTTGCAATAAGGGAGCCAATCCTCCAAGGCCTCCTAGGTCTGGGAGGATAGTGAGGGTCCAAGGAGAGGGACCTTGTGGAGCAGAGAGAACCTCAGAGAAGAGTGGCCTGGCTTTGGAAGGAGAGACACAAAAGACAGCTAAGAGGAAGGATGCTGCATAGCGACAGCGGTAACAATATCAGCAGCTAGCACATACCAGGCGTGCCAACCACCTGGCTGGTGCTGGCTGGTGAGGTGGGCCACACAGTATGACCAGTGTGTCAGCTCGGAGAGGCCAGGAGCCATATACTCCCATATGCTCAGCATGCAGAACAGCAAGTATGTGTGAAAAGACTGAGTTGCCCCTTGCATAAGGAGAAGAACCAGAGATTAACTTATCCAAATCTCAGGGCTAGCAAAATGACACGGCCACAATTTGACACCCAGCTGTCAAAACTCCAGAGCTTGCCTTTCTCAACTCTGAGTTTGTTACTCCCCAGCCAAGTAGCTCACAGTAAAGGGGTCCCTGGATGGGGAGGGGTTGTGCAAAATAAGGCACCGTCCCAACTCATCCGCTTGACACCTGACAGGGTGCAAACCTGGTGACCGGGGAGCACCAGTGGTGTCCTCTGCAAAGCAGCACAGCCCCCATCTGGGCCCATACTGCATAGGCCCATGGGAATCCCAAGCGCAGGAGAACCAACCAAACCACAACAAACAGGAGCAGGGTGACTCATGGCTTAACAAGAGAGAAGGTTAAGTAGTGTCCCTTACCAATCCATCACAGTTGCTAATGGCAACAGCTGCCCCTGGCATTCCGGTGACACCTCCAGTGTACACACACTCCTGCTGCAAAGGATGCCGGAACAGCTCCCGGAAGTCCTCCTGCCACTCCACTGATGCCCCGGGCACCACCAGCCTCCGGTTGGGCCGAAGACGCAAATGCAGCTCCTTCCCAAAAACAGTCACATTGAAGTAGAGGAAGTAGCGCCGCGCCCCGTGAGGTGGCAAAGTCCCTTTGTCCAGGTTCAGGACAGGGCTGCGAGCCACTCGGAGGTGCCTGGAGTGCAATGGTGGGATGGGTGTACTGTCCACTACCACGCTCCCTGCAGACGCAGCCGCTGGGCCAGACACTACATGGGAGAGGAAGCGTCCCTGAAAATCTGTGCTGCAGGGCACGGTCACAGCATAGTCACTGAGCTTTCTGGAGAGGTGCAGCTCTGTTGGGGGAGAACAAAAGTTACTTTAGTTTGCAACAGTAAGGGGACACCGGAAATCCCACAGGACAGGCAGGGAAGGGCAGCCCCGAGCACCCTCTTCTGGACCACTGGCACAAGCTCATCCATTTCCACTCATTGCTTCCAAAGCTCCTGTATTTTTATACTTGGATCAATGATATGCAGGTACTCTGTAGACATAAATAGCTCCCTGCAGCCCTCAGATCCTTTTCTAGTTTAGCAGAAGGAAACAAATGATGCCAAGCAGAATCCTGTCACTGTGACAGCAAGTCCTCCAACTTCCAGGCTGCCTAGGAAAGGATTGAATTCTCTAAAATCCCCTAGGGCAAGAGGGAAAGCCAGACCTGCCCAAGCTCCCCGGTGAACTGAAGTCACCAGCCCAGCCTGGGCCAAGGCCCTCCTCACCAAGCTCCCAAGAATGCAGCTGGCAAAACAAACACACCTAGAAACCCGGGAGAATGGCAGGACCGTGTTAGGGGAAAGGTGGGGCTGGAGAGGAGATGGAAGGACTATGTGGTTCTGTTTTCCAAGGTTAGAAAGAGAACTTTTTAAAGCAGCACAGTGGCTGCTGAGATTTTTGCATGGCCCAGCCCCAAGCAGGATAAATATAGCTCTTCAAAAATAAGAGGAGACACGGGAGTGACCTGCCCACTTGGGCTGAATTAAGTGTGAGGTCATGGCCCATGCTCCAGGCTGGACGCCAGTGGCCCCGTCCTCGGCGCTCTCCCTGTGCCCTGCCTGGCCAGGCAGGAGTGACAGCCCCCTGGCTGCCAGGCCTGGTGATTCATGGCCGTGAGTTTGGGAGGAATTTCCATTTCCACTCAGCAGCATCTATCACCTATCCAATTCATAGTGCTGATCAGCCATGAAAATGCATCCTGAAAAGCCCCTGGCCCAAGGCAGTGACACCAGCAGGCAGATGCTCCTGTCCTCTAGTCCCACCCATGACAGCAGAGGACCCTAAGACTGCTGCAAGAGGGGTCCCATTTTGGCACATGAACTCTGCCTGGAAATGGCCAAAGCCTCCTGTCCATGCTCAAAGCCACCTGAGAACTCCAGGCTGGAAGGTGGGGGGTTTCTTCTCCCCTGAAGATGCTGTACTGGGGGAACAAATATCTGAGTGCTTCTGCACAGAAGAGGGGTGCCCTGCAGTGGGAGGTAACCACCTGCTAGCTAGCTGCTTTGCGTATGACCAGGGGACACACACGTGTGCACACTCCCCCACATATGAACCTAAGCTGGAGGCTTAGCAGACACTGAAGGAGAAAGGCTCACAGGAGAAAGAGAAACACAGAGAGACAGATAATACAGTCCCTAAGAAAACAATGAAGTTCCCAATTCACACACACACACACACACACACACACACACACACACACACACACTATCCCCAGCGACAGAGGAAAGCAATGACAGGGAAAAAGACACCGCAGCTCGTCCCCAGCTGAATGCATCTCCTCCCACCCATCTGAGCTTTGCCAGGGTGGCTGGAGCGCCTTAGGGCGGCCCTGACGAGTGCACCCAGCCCCTCGAGTCCCCTCGCGCCCGACCCGCACGCACCTGGGGTCCGGCTGCCCGCGGCGACTCCTAGCGCGCAGTGCAAGGGCAGCAGGCTACACAGCAGAGCGCGGAGCGGAGCCATGTGGCCGCGCGGGACACGGGCGGGCCAGGCTCCCGGATACCGAACCACAAGCAGGGCTGGGGCGCGCCCCGGGCTGCCCTGCCGGAGCACTGCCGGCCTCGGCTCCTCCCTGCAGCAGCCCCCCGCACGGCGCCACAGCCTGGACCGCTGGCTCCGACGCGCCAACGCCCGCAGTGCCAACTGCCGGCCGGCCGGTCCGCCCGCGCCGTGACGCTCCGGACGCAGCGGGCGCCGGGCGAAGGGGCGGCGGGGCGGGCCAGGGGTGGGCACACCGGGTGAGGCGGGGCCGGGCGCGGGTCGGAGCTGGGGGCGCCTTGCACTGGGGCAGGGGCGGGACCGCAAGCGAGGCGCTCGCGGACGGGATCGGAAGTGCCACGCAGAGCCGAGCAGCTCAGCGCAAAAAGCGATCATTCCTTCAGACGTCTGGGCGCTCCTCTTCGGAGGAAAGGCCTGATCGGCTTTCCAAGGTTGCTGGGTCCCTCTCTTGGCTGTAGCTCTCTGTTACCAGCTCAGAGCCTGCGCCAAGAAGGTGTCCCATTGCATTTGAGTTTGGAGGTTGGTGAGCATCTCTCTCTTCTACGGTGGTCTCGGTGCCCCACTCACCACTGGCTGCTTGGATCTACCCATTTTGCAGACTGTAGCTCCCTGATCCCCAGTGTACCAGCTGCACTGGTACAAAGGTAGGGCTTCACAGACACACATAATATGTGCAAATAACGACAAGCACCCTCAAGCTCCACCCCTGGCACCAGTGGCCCACAGCAGAGAAGACCAGCAGCAGTGGAAGCGTGAGAGTGGATGCCTCATGCTAATAACCAGGTCAGTGGTCAGGGCCAACAGCCCAACAGAAAATCCGCGCTCTAGCTCTATTCTGTGAATGTGTGCCTAATAATTTGCAAAAAGAAAAGGAAAACAAACCCTATACTTCAAGCAATCCGAAGGTGGGAACTGAAGGGGAAAAAGATTGTTTGCATAGTCATCTTCCACATGATGCAGGGCTTTGAAGGGCCTGCTCATTTGTGAAGCAGAGAAGCTACATCAGAGAAGTCCGCTCTTTGGAAATGGCGCCACCACACCAACCTGTATGAAGTGCAGAACAGAGTTCCTTTCTCCTCATCCTGGCCCATAAGGTCAAACCTAGGTGGACTTTTGTTAGTGGGGGCATTTAGAGAAAGGCTGAGAGGTGACCGGCAGCAGACGTGTGCTCTGGCCCTCTGCAAACCTGACTTCCTTTCACAGGGTCTCAGTTTTGCCAGCTGTAGAGTGGGAGCTGTGTGGGGCCTGAAGACATGTGGCACACGGACCTCCCTTCTGTGAGCCCATGCCAGAGAAAACTCAGGCCCCAGCCCTCCCACCATCCCCTTCTTCTTGCCTTGTGCAGAGCAAGTCAAGGGGGACGGATCCCAGCTGTGACCCCGGCACTGGCTCCAGAGCAGCAGACAGGGTCCATCCCTGGAGCCCGCCTCCAGCCTCAGCAAATAGAAAGCAAAACCTCAGCCCAGCTTCTCTGCCCCCATCTCCTTTGCTGGGGCTACAATGGTTGCTTTTGTTGGCAAGTATTGTGTGTCCAAGCTCTTTCCCACTGAGGAAGGCTTTGTTAAGAAGCAGGGATACAGGGGCATAACTCAGAGTCTGAGCCAGAATGTGGAGAAATGGCCAGGTGGTCCCATTCCTGGCAATGAACAGGACCAAAGCAAAGAAAGCCACCAGTGTCTGCTGGGGACCCTCCTCGGAAGGCAAGTTCTGGGTTCCACCTTGGCACTTGGCACAGACAGAACAGCTCGGGTGTTTCTCTGGCTGGTGATCTCTCAACACTTATCCAACCCTCAGCTCCAAGTCCAAGGGCCTGGGGAGGTGACACAAGATGTTGGTGATTAATGGAACCAGTGATCTATCATAGGACACTGTTGTGCAAGAGAAAGCCTGAAGACCATGTGAGAGGGACAGAGAAGTGTCCCTGGGTGAATGAGCCTGGTCACCAGGAAGGAGCTGGGAATTCACAGGAGGAGGGGCTGAAGAAGGTGATGTGGAAGAAGTGGGCCAAGCCAGGCTGCCACAGGAAAGCAGAGAGAGTGGGCCTGGCTGGGGGCAGCCAGCAGCCCAAGTGTGCATGCCAGGCAGGAGCAGGAAGGGCCAGGGCCACTAGTACCCGAAGCATCCTGGAGGGGAAGCAGGAGGTGTGCAGCACCAGGATTGCTGCAGCAGCCAGGAGAAAGATGGACTGACGGGCCATGGGTTGTGGCCTGGGAAGACCCCAGACCTCACCTAGAGGAAAAAGGTGGTCCTGGCCCCCAGGGAGTGCTCCTGTGGGCACAGATAAAAGCCCCTGCCACTGAGAGATACAGGAGCTGTGGCTCAGTCTCCACCCCAGGGCTCCACCTCCATGTGCAGATAGGTAGGCTGAGGTCTAGAGTGGATAAGGTATTCACTGCTAGTCACACTGGTTTCAAGCAGAACCAGACCCCCAACTTCAAATCTGAGGCACTGCTCTGTCATCGGTAAAGGCTGAGCATTCACCAAGCACCAGGTCCATTTCCCAGCTCCTTGACCAGATGAAGGCCAAGTCACACTCAGGGCTGTCAAGTGGGGAGGGGGTAAGGAGCCCAAACACATACAGAGGGGCCTCGCCCTGCTTCGAGCAGGACCCGCAGGCTGCTGAAACACACAGGAGAGGCGCATGGGAATTGGACCCTGCTCCTTGAAAGCCACCGTCAACCTCTAGACCACCAGTGAGGAAGCCAGCAGCTGGGGCTATGCTGGTCACCTCTCACACACGCATCAGTCACCGCCCAGCCCTGTAGGATCTTCCAAATATAGCCACCCTTTGCTATCCCAGACACGTCCCCACCCCCCTGGGCCACCAGCATCTTTTCTCTGCACACTGCCATACTTTTGTCCTAATGAGTATCTTCCCTGCTCTCTGGCCTCTGGAAGTTTCTCCAGTCAAACGCGATGTGGCCCTCTCTGCTGTCAGAACACCAAAGGCTCCATTCATCTTGGGATGGTGGTGAGCTCCCTGCTGCCCACCCTCCTCCCTCCACAGCCCTCCAGCCCAGACGGTGGCAGGCTCCACACTCATCCTGCCTCAGGGCCTTTGCACAGGCTGCATCCTCCTGCCTCACCTGGTCGATTTCTGCCACTTCAGATGTCACCCTTTCAGTCCACCCTTCCCAAAGCCTGACCCAGTCCCAGTTTAGTCACCTCCTCCAATCATGTCCCACTAGCATTCTTGTAGTTGGTTTTCACTGATTCCATGTGCTTTGTAGATTAACATTACCTCCCCACAAGCCTGTGAGCTCCCCAAGGAATGAGGGCCATGTCTGAGACCCCTTCCTTGCTGCTCCCCCAGTGCCTGTCTTATGCTGTGCATGTAGCAGCTCCTCAATAAATATTAAGTGCATGATAGATGGGAGCTAGAGAAAAATGGGGGATGGACACTGGGGGAGTTGAGCATTCCCCACCACAGTGACTCCAGGGGAGATCTTGAGACGTGCTTAGGAGGTCTCGGTCCAGCAGCACAAAGGTCACCCGGCCCCAAAGTAGGACACAGATGGGGAGAAGAGCTGCCTTTCTGTCCATCAAAGCCTTGAGAAGATGTTGGGCTGGAAACACCCATCACAGCTAACACTTCTTGGCCAGGTATTTCCCATATTTGCCCCAGCCCCCTCTGCACCCTTACAAGGTTGCAGTTACAGACAGGGAGGCCAAGGTTCTGCCAGGCTGGGCCCTTGGCCTCAGCAGGCAAAGTTGGTGAACTTGGGGGCCATGTGCAGACCCAGGTGAGTACCAGGACCGTAGACACCCACCAGATTCTCTCACCCTGGCCCCCCTCAGATCCCCTACTTCACTCTGTTTTCTTTTCCTTTCCTAATCTCTCTTCTTCTTCTTCTTCTTCTTCTTCTTCTTCTTCTTCTTCTTCTTCTTCTTCTTCTTCTTCTTCTTCTTCTTCTTCTTCTTCTTCTTCTTCTTCTT
>NW_004524581.1:10172441-10175249 GCF_000260255.1 Octodon degus | reverse complement strand
CTTCTTCTTCTTCTTCTTCTTCTTCTTCTTCCTCCTCCTCCTCCTCCTCCTCCTCCTTCTTCTTCTTCTTCTTCTTCTTTTCTTCTTCTTCTTCTGCCTCTTCTTCTTCTGCCTCTTCTTCTTCTTCTTCTTCTTCATATTCTTCTTCTTCTTCTGCCTCTTCCTCTTCTTCTTCCACCTCTTCCTCTTCTTCTTTCCCTTCTTCATTATCTAGAACACAGTAACAACTGGAAAAATGCTGCCTGGTCATTTTACAGAGAGATAAACTAAGAACACACCATGAGTTCACTCAAGGGCAGTCCAGCAGCTCACATCTCCTGGTTCCTGTTCCAGTGATTTTTTTTTTTTCGGAACCAAGGATTGAACTCAGGCCCTTTGATCCAGTGATCTTAAAGCATCGACCACAGTGGTTCCTCTTGCCAGGGCCATGAGCCTCTTGGTCAATCTCTTGTCAGTTCCCACCTCAGCTGAGAAGAAAGATGAAAAAGAATTTGTGTCTCTTCCTCCTGCTATTGACAGCCATGATCCTGCATAGATTACAGCTGGGGACAGTAACACACATGTGTAATCCCAGCTCTTGGGAAACCAAAAGTTCATGCCCAAAAGTTAGAGACCAGTCTGGGCATCATATGAAACCTCATCTCAAAATTAGATAAGTAAAAGTACGAGGAGTGAGCTCAGTGGTAGAATGCACTGGTCCTGGGTTCAGTCCCCTTTGCCACACACACGCAATGACTCGCAGATCAGGATCTCCGTGACCAACAGAATCAGTGTTTGTTGAGGATTTGTTAGATACATTGATTCTCAGTCCACACCCCCGCCCCCGAATCAGAAACTGCCAGAAATCACAATTTCAACAAGCCCTCTAGGGGATTCTGACGTCTACACCAACATAGGCATCCCTGCTCTAGCCAGGTAGGGTGTCACATGCCTGGAATCCCAGCTATTCCAGACGCTACACAGGAGGATCTCAAGCTCAAGCCCAGCTTGGGCAGTTTAGCAAGACACTGTTTTAAAAATAAACTTTAAAAAGTCTAGGGATGTAATCCAGTGGCAGAGCATAAGGCCATGGATTCAATCTCTAGCATCAGAAGAAGAAGAAAAAAAAAAATACTGTTCCAAGCAAATTCTTGAGAATTTGGGCCAAATTAAAGTGAGAACAAACCAGTCTGTGGCTGCTCCTAACTAGAGACAGCCACTCTTTCCTCCCTTCCAGTCCCAAAGCGTGGGCTGCAGCCATATCTGAGCTGCAGGAGCCTGGGCAGAGCTCCAGGAGCATCCAGATGAGCCGAGAAGAAGCGTGCCTCATGGCCTTTCTCCACATCCTCCTCCTCCTCCTCCTCAGCCTCCCCTCTGCACATTTTTGGCAAGTATGTAAGGACCGTATCTAGGAGACCCAGACGGGTTAAGCTAACCACAGTGACTTGTCCTGCATTACAGAACAGCAGATACCCCAGGGCCAGCTGAACATGAGATCAGCTAGAAACAATGCTGTTTGCGCCCTGGTGTGAGCCTTGTGTGGTGTGGTTGCTGTGTGTCTGGGGTATAGGCAGAGGAGGTCTCCCTGTTCTCTTGAGGAGGGAGGCTACAAAGGCCATCTGTCCTTCCCCAGCTCTGATTTGCTGCTTCCTTTGCTGAAGCCACGGATTGCAACATCAGCACCCTCCTAACCAAAGTCCAGAGCAAGCCCTGGCTCAGACCTCCAGGGGCAGAGTCTGCCACCACTTCCTGGGCCCCTTGGATGTGATAGAAATGCCCAGCAAGCCTTTCTTCCAGTCCCACCATCCCATTCAATTCTGTGGGTGGTGTCCTGCAGCTAGGAGGGACCAGGATTCCGTCCCATTCCTTTCTCTAGAGCAGTTACACTCCTTTGAGTTACACACATCCAAAAATAAACATATCAATTAAATATGGTTTATTATCTCACATAAAAAGGAATCCCAAGCAGCTGGCTCTGGATCTGACCTGACAGCCCAAAAGCATCACCCAGAATCGCAGGGCCTTCCTTTTTCTACTCTGCCATGCTCGATGTTCAGTCTCATCTCTGAGCTTCTCTTTTCTTAGTTGCAAAATGATTGTCTGTGCTCCAGGCATCATGTATTCACCAGATGCTTCAGTGACCAGAGGCCCTAGAAAAGGAAGTTCTTTTTTATCACCCCTGTTTGTTTTATTATATAGATTTTTCAAACATCAAAGAAGACAATAATATGAAGCCTTACAACTTACCTACCTCTCAGCTTCTGTCATCTTTATCCCCTCTCTGCATACCTGTACTGTGGCTGAGATCTAAAACATCCCCCAACAGTCTCATAGGCAGAGCTGGGACTTGGTCAGAGGGGCGAGTCTCCCAGGACGTGGCCTGGAGGAGGGTGGTCTCATCCCTGTGTCTGCCCTGCTCTCACTCTGCATCTGGCTGCCAAGCCCTGCACAGCTCTTCCCCACCAAGGCCTTCTACCCTGTCTCTCCTGCCTTGGAGCTGGTCAGCCATGAACTGAACCCACTGACACCGTGAGCCTCTCCAACTTTATACTGTGAGTGTCAGAGATTGTCCCCCAGTGACAGGAAACTTGACCGATACACCTTGAGTTTTCTTAAGATAAATCCCAGACATCACCTGCCATTTAGTATCAGTAGCTAACTGATAATGACTTTTTTTTTAATTTTATTTATTTATTTATGTGTGTGTGTGTGTGTGTGTGTGTGTGACCATCTCAGCCCACCAGGGGGCGGGGCTGGCTGGCATGTGGTGCTGGGGGATTGAACCGCAGTCCCTGTGTTTTGCTAAGCTTGTTCTAAGTAGCTGCTTTA
>NW_004524581.1:10143311-10172341 GCF_000260255.1 Octodon degus | reverse complement strand
TGCTTTAGACCACTGAGCCATCTCACCAGCCCCGATAATGACTTTTCTTTTTTTTTTTTTTTTTCGATAATGACTTTTCTATGCAAGATCAAAACACCACCACAGCTCATAATGTCTTTGTTATGCTAGTGACCTTATCAATTGTCTCACACACAGTCACACTCTTCACATGTCCTCAACTGTCATCATGTCTGGTTTTATTGTGAGGTCTTGGTTCGTCCAAGTCAGGATCCAAGCGAAGTCCATAAACTGTATTTACCAGTAAGACTCAGAAACTCAATCACAGGTGGGGAAATTGCATCAAAAGTCAAATCCATCCCACCATCTACTTTGTGAATAAAGTAAAGACTTCACAAGAAGTCTGTCATTGGCAAGGTCCTGCTAGGTGCCCCAGCCTGGCCTTGAGCTCAGGATCCTCCTGCCTCACCTCTGAAGTACAGGACTAAGGAGCACACCGCACACCAGTTTCAGTGCCTCATTGCACACTGCAAAGCTGGCGCTGAGGAGCTGACGTAGAGACAGGATGGCCAACACAGTCCTTTGACAGTTCCAGAGAAATTTCCAGTTCCTCTTCTGAACAATTTCTCCCTCTTTTTCTTCTGTTTTCTTGGCTGAAGAAATCAGGACATTTGTGCAATGGAATGCCATGCATTCTTGTAGTAAAGACTCTGAGCCAGATTCCCTCAAGCTTTGCTGCACTTCTAGAACCCCCTCAGCCAGCACCAGAAGGCCCTGTGTAGCACCACATAGCTAATCTTAAGGAAAACACCCACACTAGGTTCTCTCATGAAGGTGTAGAGGAGAAGGATGGTTACTAGGCAGAAAATGGAGGGTAATTCCAGCCTTCCAATATGTCTGACGCAGGCAATGCTGACGAGACTTTCTCAGCAGGCCCCACCCACTCAGGACCCTCATTCCCCCAAGACACTTCCTGTGCCACCTTCTAGCTTGTGCTCATCAGTTAACAGACACTAGGGTGCATCCCAGCTCTGTGCTGGACACTGAGGTACAGAGGTGACCACCACAGGCTATCCATGTGTCAGAAAGGGAGTCACAGACCAGGTGTCAGGCGTTCCAGGTGAGTGACGTGCTGGGGCGAGGCAGGCCCAGTCCTGAAAGGACAGAGAAGGGAGGTCAGGATGGCTTTGGACTGGGAAGGTGCTTCTTGGAGAAAGAGCCACTCCAGCCGAGGCCAGAAGGCTGAGCAGGAGGCGATCCCGGATGGGGACAGAGCGTGAGTCAGGCCTCACAGCCCCTGTGAAGGGGCCTAGCTTAGGCAGAAGTTTCCAGAAGCCACTAGAGGGCCAGGGACATAGCTCAGCAGAATAAGCACTTGCCTGGTAAATGCAAAGGCCTGAGTTCAATTCCCGGTTCTGCAAAAAACAAACGGAAGCCTCTGGAGGGGTCCATGAGAGGCCAGAAGCAGCATCAGGCTTTAGAAAGCAGGGAGACACAAAACTTCCCTGAATCCCTCGCCCACCCATGAGGTACCCTTGCCAACCAGGGCTGGGCATTAAGAGCTAAAATGGTGAACCTGGTAAGACAGAACAGGAGCGGGCCTAGGGCTGTGCGCTCTGTTTTTGAAACATAGATTTATCTTCACATCATAGTCTAGAATGTATGCAAGATTTTATTTAAGTGTAATGTATATGATATACTTTGAAATATGCATTATACAAATAGACAGCATATGATATATTCATATATAAATAGAATAGTTATAAATATATACCTATATAGGATATAAGGTATTAACACGGAACCATATACGTGTTACATCCATATATGATATAAATATATCTTAATATATATTCTATATTTTAAAAATCCACACAAAACAGTCCATACAACTGTCTAGCTTTCAAGAAAAGAACACTATTCTATTTCTATTGCCAATCAAGTCATTTTCAGAAACTGCAGCAGTGAAAAGGGGTCTTAGGAATTGGGACTGGGGAGTCAGAAATCCAGGCAGGTATTCTATAGAAAGCAGGGAAGTGGGACTGCACGTGGACCATCCGTGCTCATGGCAATGTGGAGACAGAGTGGGCAGAGCCTGCAGGAAGACAGAGGGAAGGTATGTCCATAAAGCAAGAGTCCTGTTATTTATTTACTTTCTTTCTTTTAAGATGGGGTCTCCCTGTGTAGCCCCAGCTGGCCCTGGACTCAGTTCTGAAGTGATCCTCCTGCCTCAGCCTCCCACATGCTGAGTATACCCCAGAAGAGCCTGACAACTTCTAGATGTGCATTTTCTTTTTAAGACAGGGCCTCATCACGTAGTCTATGACTGGCCTTAAGCTTTGCTTTGCTCTTCTCTTCTCTTATTCTCTCCTCTCCTCTCCTCTCCTCTCCTCTCCTCTCCTCTCCTCTCCTCTCTTTTCCTCTCCTCTCCTCTCCTCATCTCTTGCAGCCCGGGGCATGAAACCCAGGGCCTCACATGTGTTAGACAAAAGAGTCTAGCAGTAGCACCTCTGCCCTGCTGTGTGCCTGAGCCACTGGGCACAGTTCACTTGTCCAGTTGTTCCTGAGGACCAAGGTAGGTGTGACCAAAGCTCAGTCACGGCCCCAGCTGGAATCATGCAGAAGAGCTGCTTCCTACCAGCCTCCCAACTACGTTCCCAAAAGTTCTTTCAGTGCTGCTTCTGCCGCAGTTTCCCTTTCCTGTCACCTTCTGTGCTGTCACATACTCCATCCTGGTGGGATGCAGTGTGACAATGACAGCAAGCCCTGAGGCCACACCACCCAGGTGGTGCTCTCCACTCTCTGCCCAAGGCAGGTGTGCTCCCAGCTTTCCCCTCTTTAAGCCTCAGTTTCCTAAATCTGGGAAGTGAGACTAGCAACCCCCACCCGCTGGCAGCCCAGAAGCTCTGTGGCAACCAGAAGCAAGGAAGACACTTGTCACCAGCATCGCTGCCTCGTTCTTAACCCTGTAAAATAGAAACCCCAGAATGACAGAGGAGCCCTCTGTCACCACACCCACTCACAGCACAGCCTGGTCGGGGTGACATTTAGCCACTTCCAGGACGACCTGGCCCTTTCAAGCTGAGTAATCCAGGTGCCCTGGAAGCGCCATTGGCCAGAGCTTTCACAAGCTTGTGACCTCAAACTGAGTCCCCAGTTGTCATCTGTTTGTCCTTTAGAGGAGACATCTGTTGTGTGTTTGTCACCATGGAAAGCATCGTCCCTTCCATTTCTGGTCCCACTAAATTCAGGTGACTTGAAGTTGGTCACAGGGAGCACATGAGCTGCCAATGACAGCCACCAAGTGCGGAGCATGTGCTGTGTAGGGCATCTACCCTGTGCTCAAGGAGAGAAAACTCCCACAGGAGTCTGCTGCCCGCCAGCTAGTGTGCTCAGCTGTCCCTTCCGCCCTCTGCACCACTGCCTTGTCTGAGCCAGCAGTGGGGGGAGTGAGGTCACCTCTGCAGCGCCTCTCGTCCTGACCACCTGTGACTCAGCACCCAGGCCTTCGCACAGGCTGGTTCCCTAGGCAGCAAGCAAGCTCTGCGTCTTCCTTCAAATCCTTTACCAGCGGCCACTTCCTCCATGCCACTCCCCCAGCCATCAGATGTCCTCTGCTCCCTGGCAGTGAATCACAGGGCCTCCTCTTCTGCTGCAAGTCTGAGTCTCAGCATGAACTACACGCGGCTCCTCTGGGTGCCGCAGCTGTTCTCTGGCTTAATGACCCCAAGTGGAAGGTCTCAGGTCCCCTCACTGCCTACCTAGCACAGGACCCAGAGCATGGCAGAGGCATGACTTGATGAATCGATGCACACATTAACTCTTTATGGTTTCCTAAGCCTGCTGTAGCATTAGGAGATTCCTAGTATGGCCTCAAGAGACACATACTTTCTTTTGAAGCATTTTTTTCCTTCTTTCTTTCCTCCTCCTTCCCTTCCCTTCTTCCTTTCTTCCATCCTTAACTTCCAGTGCTTTCTTCTTCTTTTCATTTCTTTCTTTCTTTCTTTCTTTCTTTCTTTCTTTCTTTTTTTTCTTTGTATTTGGTACAGGGTCTCACTACACAGCTTGGACTCATGGTGATTCTCCTGTTTTCAGCATCCCCAGTGCTGGGATTACAGGTGTGCGCCACCACACCTGGATTCCACAGCTGGTTCAGAGCACCCGGGGGCAGGACCAGTCCCTGCGCTTGCCTAAGCAGGTGCTTAAGCAAGGGATCAAACCCTGGTCCCTGCGCTTGCCTAAGCAGGTGCTTAGACCACTGAGCTATCTTGCCAGCCCTTTTTTTCTTCCCTTCTCTTTTCTTTCTTGATAGCCTCACTGTAGTGCCCAGGTTGGCCTTGAACGCCTGGCCTCAACCATCCTCCCACCTCAGCCTCCTGAGTAGCTGAGACTCCAGGTAGCACCCTGCAGCTGGCTCTTATACATTTCTTTCTCATAGCTTTTTTGTGTATCAGTGCTGGAGCCCAAACCAAGGCCTTACACCTGCTAGGCAAGGTCTCTACCAGCCCCCCACTCCCATGCATCCTGCCCTCCCAC
Source organism: Octodon degus (assembly GCF_000260255.1). NCBI lineage: Eukaryota > Metazoa > Chordata > Mammalia > Rodentia > Octodontidae > Octodon > Octodon degus. Next base: position 10,167,847 of record NW_004524581.1, on the reverse strand, counting down.
CGAACAGACAGAGGAGGTGCTCCACTATCCTGGGTTGCAGCTCCCCTGCTCCCCTCCCAACCCACCATGCTGGGTTAGCAGTTTGTTCAGAGGATCGAATCATTTCTGTAAGAGTTTGAGCCTTTTTCCATGAAGGGTGTATGGAGAGGGATATGATTAGGACAGGAAATATCTACACTTGCACTAGTATGGAGACCCATAGGCCAGGCTCCGGGAGGCAGGACAGCACTTGCTCTAATAGTGCACCAAGCACACCAGCACCACTAAGGGTCAGTGGCCTCAGGCCTGAGAAAAGCATCCCCAAAGAAAAGCCCTCTCCTGCCACCACAGCAATAGCAGAGGATGTGCTGTGGAGCAAAGTGTGGCATGCAGGCTGCTGCTAGAGGTCGGGCTCCTCCTGCTCTGCTCTGCACCCGGGCAGCTGCTGTGCCCAGTGGGACCCAGCCAGGGGTAATGACTTCTCCTTCCTGTAGGGCCCAGTGTCAAGTTCAAATAGATTTTGCTACCTTTTTCATGTAACCCATTTTTCAGACAAGACCAATGGAGGCACAGAGAAGCTAAATAACCGACATGAGATCCCAGAAGAATAAAGGGCAGAGTCGGGACTTCAGCCAGCAATGCAAGCTCCAAAAGTGACTCCTGTCCTGGTCCTGGAGGATCTGCAAGCACTCAGCCTGCTGTGTCTCACCAAACCGTGAGCTTCACAACAGTTCCTCATGGTGCACGGCTGCAGAGTCTTGTGCCCGAGGCCACAGAGAGGGCCGCTACAGCCCAGGCTTGGCAGAGAGGAGCGCTATGGCTCCCTGGGCCAGGCTTTGGGAAACCGGGGGGCTGAACATCCCTCCACCCAGCAGCTGGTGCAAAGCCCCAAGTGGCCACAGTTACTCACCAGCTCTGTGCTTTTTATAACTCCGAGCAGCTGAGCAAAGCTGGGCCTTCCAGCCACCCCGCACTGCAGCGCCCCGGGCTTCGGGGACATGTTTTTGGCAGGGCCTCTGCGTCATTTAGCCAAGTCAGCACTGGGAGGTTGGAGGGTGGTGGGGTGGGAAGGGGTCAGAAACTCCTCCCAAAGCCCTGACTCAGTCACCAGATGGCTCTCTGGGGCCTGCGGGCCTAAGCAGAGGGAGTGCATGGGTGGAGGCCACAGAGTGCTACAAGAAGACGGGGTCACAGAGCGAGAGTGCACGGAAAATTAAAGTGCAGTGGGAAAACCCAAATCTGATTGAGCTAAAAAAAAAAAAAAAAAAAAAAACCACCTCTCAATTGCACGTTATAAGACGCAAAGCCAGGGCCCTGAGCTATGCGCTTCCCACAGTCCATTCCAACTGGCCCAGAGGAAGCCTCCTCCCACTCAGAAGCAAACCGCTCTGCCAAATTTCCAAAGGAGGGCCACAAGACCCAGCCGCAAGGCCCAGAGAGCAGCAGAAGCCGATGAGCCCTCCCCAGAGATCACACAGCCAGTGACCCAAAGGACAGACAGCAGCGGGGCAGAACCAGCCAGGCAGCGCTGTTGGCCGCTCCCATGCTGAAAGGTTCACCGGGTCAAGGTCCAGAAAACCGAATGCCAGAGCAGCCTAGGTTTATCAGTTATGCAACGAGATGTCAGCAACAGAGGTGGTAAGGCGGTCAGTTTGCCGAGGTGGCAGCCCCATTCCCTGCCGTGGACGTCAGCAGCCCTGTGGCCCCTGGGCTCTTTGGATTCCTGGGCTCTGGGGTCTCCTTGCCCCTTGCTTCTACCTGCAGCAGAGTGAACAGCCAAGCGACAATCAGGTAGCTGCTGTCCATGCTACCTCCTCCTCCCTCACTGCATTAACAGGGAGGACAGTGAGGGACTCTCACTCCCGTCCTCACCCCTGTGGAGTCAGAGTATTTATTGCCAAGTCCAAGGGCCTTCATATGTCTCTCACCATAGCCCAGAGAGTCCTGTCTGCATCATCCCCAGAGCTCCTGCTAGAAAAGGATGAGCTGTCATCCCACGAATCCAGCTTCCTGGCAGAAGGCACCTGTCTCCTGAGTCAGAGACCAAGGACTTTGTCGCCCTGGGGATAGCAGGGATCCTGAGCAACCCTGCCCAATCAGTGCCCAGGTGGACAACAAGCAGATCTCCCTCTAGGAAAAAGACAAGATCCTCGTCTCCCAAGACCATCTCTTTTGCAAAGACCTGAAAAGGAAGTCAAACGTTGTCGCAAGACAGAGCGATCCTCTCCTTCCTTGATCCCTGACTAGGAGCAAAGCATCTGGAAGCAGAATCAGAGACAATGCAGGGGTGGCAGGTGACAGCTGGGTCCCTAGAGCTAAGTAGAAGGCAGGGGCTAGGAGACAGTGGGTGTGCTCAGGACCGCTGCCCAGGCCAGGGGGAAGCCTCTCACTTGGACAATGTCCCTCATCCCTCCTGACTACTTATAATACAGCACCCTACCGCTGGGACTTCTTTCCCTGATCCAGAGCCCCTCATTATTTCCCTGGCCCTAGCAAGAGAGGAGACCCCAGGGAATCCTGATTCAGCTAGCTGGTGGGAAGCTGAGGGCTCCACAAATTCCATAATGTATCAGAAGTTAAACCTTTGGGCTTTGGAGCCAGACTGGCCCCCATTCAAACCCAGGCCACACCACCACCCACCCAGGTGACATGGTACAAGTCCTTCTACCTTGCAGAGGCCTCATTTCCTCCCCCATACCACTGAAAGAATAACGGTCCCCAAGCACGAGGGATTTTATGAAGACTGATCCCAGCACCCATAGGATGTGCTTAGCTGACATAAGGCCTGCGCTGTGAACAATGGCTGCTGTCATCCTACAGTTTTCCTGGTGGAAAACCAACAGCAGAAGACAAAGGTAATCTGGTCAGGGTTATACTGCAAGGGAAAATGAGCTCTGGTAGTGCAGTTGAGGCTCAAGGTACCCACTTCCATCAGGAGGGGCCCCCTACTGGCCCTCCGCACTTTCTTTGCCCATCCTCCCTCAAACCTCAGCAGGCTCACAGCCCCTTCAGACGCTGGATTCCTTGGCAGGGGGATTTATGTACTACCTCAGACTCATCCTTATGACATGCAGGATGGAAAAGTTTAGGAAAGGAAACAATGTTGACAAAGGTTGGACATCCCAGCACTTAGCCCTGCGACTAAGGACAGGTTTCTCTAGCATCCCAGCCTCTATGTCCCTATAGGTAAAGTAGGGGACTCAGAGGCCTGCAGTGGTGAGGGTTAAACACATGCCAGACACTTAGCAGACCATCAACTCAACAAATGTGAATATTGTATTCGCCCGCTGTGCCATTGCTGGGACCCCCATACCCAACATAATCAACCTGAAGAAAACTGAATGTAGTTCGTGGGAGATTTAGTCCATGTTCTGCCGGCTCCAAGGTAAAGATGTCACGGTGCAAGGGTGTGACAGAGCAAAGCCACCCAGCTCACAGTGGCCTGGAAGCAGAGCAGGCACACAGTGCCGGAGAGGAACAGGCAAGGGACATGGATGGTACCTAAGGTCGCACCGCTGTGACGTGCCCAGACACACTCGGGAGGGGCTGTACTCACCTGCTACGTGTTTCTTAATCCAGTGAAGCCAACACATAGGCTTGTTGGTCACAATCATTCTGCCCGCTGGTAGTACTATTGCTCTAAATGAGGATCACGAAGTATTCAGGCATCCATGTCCGTAGGCTGTGGTGGGTTGTGTGCTCAGGGAGTGAGAAATGGAGATGCTTGCACCCAAGGTGTGGCCTAGATGCAGAAGCTCTGTGTACACTGTACAGAATGCTGCAGAGAGAAGCCATGACGCTGACAGGATTCCATGGCCCACAATGGTCCCCCTTCAGAAAGCCTGAGAGCAGAGACAGTGAGCAGTGCTGGGACAAGGCGAGGACCCTGGGGACAGGAGACTGCGCTCCGTGTCCTAAGCATCCCCAACTAGAGTGAAGAGAAGGGCAAGGTGGTGAGGACGTCAGCAGCTACCTACCCATGGCCCCACTAGGTCCTCTCACATTCACGGTGACTGATTGGCTGGACAGGTAGGTGTGGACACTGCCATTCAACTTTGTAGAACTGGAGACTCCAGCCCAGGGTCACAGGGTCAGGAAGAGAAAGAGCCAGAACTGAGCCCACACAGAGCATCCAGAACCCCACCTCACCCCTCCAGCATGATCCCTGGAACCACTGCCCAGGAGTTGAGCCCTCTGTGATCATGACCCAGGATTTCAGAAGTGTAGGGCCAGACACAGAGAGCCATAGAAGGATCTAGATCTAGATGGTCTCGCCCAGAGGTTGGAGGTCAGGCTGAGTATCAGCCAAGTGTATATCTGGAGGAACCAACTCATTCCTGATTTTCCCAGAACAGTTCCTATCTTAGCCTTGAAAGTCCCGTCTCCCAAGCTGCCACGGTTTGCAGCATGACTGAGACCACTAGCTCCAAAATCCAGCCTGTTCCTGTAAAAAGGCCCCCACATACTCCAAGGAAGGCAGTTCTCTGCTCTCTGCCTCCCATCAGCTCCACTGGAGCCAGAAAGACCTGCCCCAGGGCGCCCCAACAGGAGGTGGCTATGCTGCAGAGTGGCTGGTATGGCTAAGCCTGCGGTGATAGGGGGAGGCTGCAGTGCAGAGACCCCTCTCACTCTCCCCAGCCCTCCACCCCATCTGCAGCTCCATGCCAGCCTTCTCACTCCTCCTGGGCATCTTCCTTTTTGATCCCACGGTACCCACATCCTCTACAAAAGCGCCCTGCAGCTGGTGCCCCTGGTACTTACCTGCTAGTGTTCCAGAGCTCCCGCTGCCAACACCACCTGACCAAAGCCAAATCTGCCTGTCCTGAAGAAGTGGCCCAGGATGTGACCGATGGCTTCCACAATGATTGGCAAGTAGAGCTGGACATAGTCCCTGGGCCAAGGACCACGGACGTGAAGGTGGCTGTGTCTGGCTTATCCTCCAAGGTAGCCTAACTTTGGACCCCAGAAGAATAACAAGAATAGTGTAACTGACAAGTTGAAGTTGGCAACCAGGAAAACAAGTTCCAAAAATATATCATAAAAAGTTCTAAGCTGGGGAGTTAGCTCAGCAGTCTAAGCATCTGCCTGGCAAGCGCAAGGACTAGGGTTAAATGCCTGGTACCACATGCCATGTCAACCACAGAACCCCACCGGGCGTGGTAGCACTCACCTGTAATCCCAGTGCTGGAGAGGGGGGCTGAGACAGAAGGATCAATCACTATGATCCTGTACCAAATAAATAAATAAAGATTTAAAAAAAAAATTTAAAGTTCTAAAAGCTCCGGATTAGCCTATTTCCAAAGAAGTCAGTGAAAGGTTATATCTGATTCTTCAAGTTGGATAAGCATGCTTTGGAGGAGAAATCATTTTGACATATAACACAGTCCTGGGACATAATACACACAGCATCCCAACAACACACAAAGCACATGCTAAGAATATCCTGAGATTATTGAAGAAAGAGGCTTTGTCTGAAGTACTGTCTAGACATGGGTATTTTTATAAAACTCATGCATACTTCTGAGGTCATCCCCTGTGCAAGGATGGTTCTAACTGAAGACAGTTATTTCCTACCCTAGGATCAAGTCAGCCTCTCCTCTACCCAGTGGTCTAGTCCTGGATCCAGGGTCCCAGAGCACCCCTCAGCAGCCCTTATTCATTCAGTGTGGGCCCTCCAGTACCTGGATCACTGTGTGGCAGGCCCCAGCACTCTGACCTGCAGCAGGCAGGACTAACTTGGCACAGGTAGGGAAGCGGCTGCAGAGGCCTGTCCTCAGCACCTCTGGTAGAGCACGAACAAATGCACCTGGCCTGGAGCTGTATTCCCACTGTCTTGGCCACTGCCTTGGCCACTGCCATAGCCAGCATGTAGGACAGCCACTCTCAGGAAGCCCTGGGCACAGACTGTCAGTGTCAGTCCCACTCTGCTGGACCTCTCAGCCTTGTTCTCATCAACTCTGAAATGAGACATGGGGCAAGGACCTGTCTAGCAAGGGGCCAGAATTCAGGCAAGAATTTCTCTTCTTGGGCTGGGGGGTGAAGCTTGATGGCAGATCTCATGGTTAGCACATTGCAGGGCCTGGGTGCCCTACCCAGCAGCACCACCACCAAAAAAATTCTCCTTGGCACTGCACCCCAAAGGAAGCCACCCAATGGTTAAGAGCAAAGGTTCTAGATTCAGTCAACTTTTGTTTAAATCCTAGCATTAAAAAATAAATTAATTAAATAAATCCTAGCGTTACCACTTAGGATGCAATCTTATTAACCATTGCTCAGATTCAATGAGCTCATTTATATTGTGTGTTTAATGCAGAATTTATTGCCCCCAGTAGGTGCTCAAAATAGTATTTTCAAATTTGATTGTAATCCTCCAATCTCTATAATATGCAATGTGTCAAAATTGAGTTTTAATCTTCCCATCTGGGCAGGACGTCCCCTCTTCCCATCACCCACCCCTTTACCCTTTTTTTTTTTTTTTTTTTTTTTCAGAACCGGGGATTGAACTCAGATCCTTATGTTTGCCAGTCAAGAGCTTATCCTACTGAGCCATCTCCCCAGCCCCCGCCCCCTTACTCCAAGGTCCTCTGTCCTTTAGGTATATGGTTCGTGTGAGTTGCACACTTAGCCCTTAGCGAGTAGGAACATGGGAGGCAGCAGGACAGGAGAGGAAGCTGTGGCTTCATGGGAAGATCTAACACACAGAGGCTGTGCCACAGTCCGAGGGAGACGTGGTGGGATCCACAAGGACGTAGGCTAAAGGTCGGGGGAAGAGGACACACACATGCAGAGGTCGGTGAGCAACCTGGGTAGCACACAGAAATGGAGGTGGGAAAGCGGAGGGGGACGAGGAGGAGGGCTGAGTGGAGATGATCCTGCTGGTTCTCACCCTCGGGATTGGTTTGGGTGGAGTTTGGACTTTGACTGCCCTCAAATGAGCATGTATTGAAGGGTTGGTCCCCAGGGTGGCGCTACTGGGAGATAGGGATCTCACAAGAAGCCTAAAGGGGATTGTGGGGCTGGGGAGATGGCTCAGCAGCATCAGCTCCTGCCTGCCAAGCACAAGGTCCTGAATTCAAGCCCCAGTAGTGGAAAAAAAGAAAAAAGAAAGAAAGAAACTAAAGGGGATTGTGTGGCTCCAGTCACCTCCTTCCTCACAGGGTGAGTGGTTCTGTTCTGTCACACATTCCTACAGCAATATGCCACCTCCCCAAGCCCACAGTGGCAGGGCCAATCTATCAGAGAGGGAAACATCCACAACAGTGGGCCAAGACAAATGTTTTCATTTGACAAGCTGATTTTCTCAGGTGTCTACTAAAGTCATGGAAAGCTGATGGCCACATTGTGGAACAGGGGACATGATCAAGACAGAAAGGAAAGAATTCACTAAGGGGGCCGGGGAGATGGCTCGGTAGAATAAACGCTTCCCTGGCAAGAGCAAGGGCCTAAGTTCAATCCATGGTTCTTCCAAAAAAAAAAAAAAAAAAAAAGAATTCACTAAGGACCACTCTGAGGTTTCTGGGACTCATCCAAGGGAGCTTGCATCTGGCATGCATGGGGCACTTGGGTCCAAAAGCTCCCTAGGCTGGCGAGAGACCCGAGAGTCACCCACCTTTGGATGCAGTGGAAGCCACAGGACTGAAGAGATGACTCCAGGTGACTGTGTCCAGAGAGAAGAGGAGGTTGACAATGGACATGAAATAAGACTCACTTCTCATAGCTCTGTGACAGAGAGTTCCCTGACCCCTGGACTGCTCTCCAGCTGTCTCCAGCCCTCTCTGGGCCACTCAGCCCTCGGCCCCATCCTTGAACACATTCTCTCAGGAGGGTTAGGGTTTCTCAGCACACAACACTTCCAGTGGTCTGCCACGTTCTCAGAGGGATGAGCAGGCACATGTTCCCTCCACCCTGTTCCTTGCTAACCCTGATGCTTGGGGACTTCTTTTAACCCGATGAAAATCTCTGTGTCAGCGCTGGCCAGATAGCTCAGCAGACTAAAGTGCCTGCTTAGGCAGAGCCCAGCAGCTGGGGTTCAATCCCTTGTGTGCCATGCCGGCCTCGCCCCTGGGGCACACTGACACTGAGATTGAGACTGGGCATGGTGGCACCTGCCTGTAATCCCAGCACTTGGGTGGCTGAAAACAGGAGAATTACTATGAGTACAACCTACATAGTGAGACCCTATAGATCCTCTACTAAATACATAAAAAATTCAAAAAGAAAATCTCTGGGTTTGTCTGTCTGTCCGTCCATCCGTCTCTCTCTCTCTCTCTCTCTCTCTCTCTCTCTCTCTCTCTCTCTCTCTCTCTGTGTGTGTAAATATAAACAAAAGCAAAAAGTTTAAGACACATATAAGCTACAACCCAGCTGTAATAAACTTGTGGCGAATCTCCATGTCCACACCTCCCCCACCCCTGCACATTCTCCACCCCTCTTGGATTTTTTTAAAAGGCAAATCGTAAGAGTTCCCTGTCTATCTCTTTAAGTATCAGATCTCTGTAGAGAAGAAAAGCCCCTTTATTGAAGTACAGCACAGCATACTGAAAGGCTCACCAATGCAAAGCGTTAGTCAAAGAACATGAAGAATGTAGACACGCGTCCCACATAACCACTTTCTAGATCAATAAGGTGCTGCAAGCTTCCCAGGAGCCCACCCCATGTGCCTTCCCACCCCTCGCTCTTCTTGGTGAGAGATCCACTCTCCTGGCCTCTGTCACAATAGATTCTTCTTCGCTATTTTGAATTCTCTTTACACAGAATCATAGTTTGTATCCTATCGCATCTGGCTTTGTCCACAGAGCATTTCCTAAGTGAGCTCTGTCCGTAATTGTTTCCTGCGTTGGTTGTTCCCCAGTCCTTGTGGCTGCACGGAATTCTGTCCCGTGTGTGCGTTACCAGCTGTCACCCATCCTATTGTTAATGGGCATTTGGGGTTCCATTTGGGCTACTATGCACAGGCCGCTGCGACCGTCTCCTACCTACATTGTGCTGGACATCAGCAATCCCTTCTGCAGAATGCTTACATACCCAGGAGCGGAGCTGCTTGATCCTACAATGGGGGCATGCATGCCTCTGAACGCTATTACTAAGTAGTGACCTAAACAGTTTCATTTGGTCTGCACTTCTCTTATGGATTTGTGGGAGTTTATGTTCTACATATAAGTTATGTATCTATTGAAAATGCTTTCTTGGGCCAGGGAGATGGCGCAGTAGAATAAGTGCTTGCCTGGCAAGTGCAAGGGCCTGAGTTCAATCTCCCGTTCCACAAAAAAAAAGAAAAAAAGAAAAAGAAAACACTTTCTCTACCCAATGGCTTGCTGATTCATTCTCAATATCTTTTCATAAACAGTTAATTTTATTTGTTTGTTTGTTTGTTTATTTATTTGGTACAGGGTCTCACTAGGCAGCTCAGACTCATAGTGATCCTCCTATGTCAGCCTCCCGAGCCCTGGGATTACAGGCATGGGACACCATGCCCATTTTCAGGGCCAGTACAGTGTGCCTGGGGTTCTGGGGCCACTCCTTGCTCTTGCCAGGCAGGTCCTTATACCACGGAGCTACCTCTCTGGCCCAGTTCTTAACTTTTATAAACTCTAATTTATCAGTTTTTCCAATTTTTTAAGGTCTATTTAATAAGTCTTTACTTCACTAATCCTAAAGGTAATCTCCTGGAAGTTTTGTGGGGGGTTCCCCACATTTAGCTCTATATACAGCCAGAATGCATTTGATGTGGGGTACAGTAAGCTTGCATCGCCAGGATAACTGATCTCACGAGATGAGCTGAGAACCGTCTCCTCTTCTATTGCTTAGAAAGCTTCAGGTAAGATTAGAGCTACTCCCTCAATATTTGGATGGAATCCACAGTTAAGCCCTGAGATGATCTTTGTGGGGAGATGTTTGTTTTGTTCTGAAGCAGTTTAAATTAATTTTCTCCTCCAGGTAACTAAGACTTTATAGTACTGAGCTAAGGATTGACATATAGGTGAAAGAAATATAACTGAGAATCCATAAATAAGCCGTACTTCTTATAAGTATCTTCAGTTTTCTGTATATTTAGATGTCCTGAAAATTAAAACAAAATAAAATACTTTTTTTAAAGAGAAGACTTGCAGGGCTGGGGGGTAGTCCAGGGGTGAAATGTTTGCCTGGTGCAAGCAAGGCCCTGAGTTCTATCCCCAGCGTGGGAACTCTTAGAGCTAGTCAATTTTTGTTCTCTTAGAAATTGGGAGGGTCGAGAGAAGGTCTTGCTATGTATTTCTGGCTGCGCTTGAATTCACTATGTCACCCAAGCTGGCCTCAAACTCATAGCAATCCTCCCACCTCCACCTCCCCAGTGCGGGGGGGGGGGGGGGGATCACAGACATGAGCTTTTCGTATGCAAACTAACCAGTCTGCAGCCACTTTCATCTTTTGTCCATCCAAAAGAGGATATCCCCTGCCTTCACCCTCCCAGGTTCATGTCCCAGGCAATAGGGGACCATTCCTAGAACTCAAAGCCCACTGAAATTATTCAAAATAACCAATCCTAACTTGTTCACTTTACTTGCCTGGCTGTTCCTGAGAAAACCCCAATAAGAGCTCTGGCCTAATGTTTTCCCCCTGCTCCTCTCTTGGGTGTCCCTGTCCCTTGGTGTCCTTCTCACGTGGCTAACCTTCCTGTCTCTAGGACCTATGATTATTGTAAGGGACTTTGTGTTTCCCTACGCCTCTTCTCTGTCTCCTCTTCCTGGTTCTACCTAACCAAGCATCTCATAAAAGAAGGCAAAGGTCAATCTACACTTTGACAGTCAGCTGACTTCTGACAGGGAGACAAAGACCATTCCGTCAGGAAGAATTCATCTTTTCAACAAACGGTGGTGGGACAACTGGCTAGACAGACACAAATGGATCTGGACCATATTAAAAAATGAACTAGGGGCTGGGGATATAGTTTTGAGGCAGAGTGCCTGGCAAGCATGAGGCTGTGAGATCAATTTGTGGTACCAAAAATAAGTAACATTTGGTTCTGGGAGTGTAGCTCAGCAGTAGAACACATTCCCAGGGTACAGCAGGCCGTAGGTTCAATCCCCAGCACCAATCAATCAGTCTAAAAAAATGAACTAAAACATGAATCAAAGACATAAAGGTGAGAACCAATATGATAAAGCTGTTAGAAAAAAACTATGTATAAACTTTTGTCACCTTGGGTTAGGCAATAATTTCTTAGACATGACATCAAAAGCATAAGCAAAAAGGAAGATAAATAAATTGAACTTTATGTAGTGTACACTGTTGGTGGAAACATAAAATGATGCTTTGTGGAACAGTTTGGCAGTTCCTACCACCTACAGAGCAAAATTTAAAACTTTTTTCCTTCAAAGAGCATTAAAAGAAAATGAAAAAACAATCCCCAGAGTGGGAAAAGGGTTTTATAAATCATATATTTGATAAATGTCTAGGATCTACAATATATAAAATCTGTGAAGGAGGAAGCCCAAGAGACTAGGCTCAGACAGTCATCTCAAATCACCAAGGGAGGCCAGGGAGATAGCTTGGCAGCATAAGTGCCTGCCTGGCAAGTGCAAGGTCCTGAGTTCAATCCCTGGTTCCACACGCAGTGCCGGCCCTGGAACCCCTGGCATGCCATGCCCAGAAACCCGGCATAGTGACATAAGTCTGAAATCCCAGCACTGGGGAGGCTGAGACAGGAGCATCCACTCTAGTCCAAACTGTGCAGCTAGACACTATTAAAAAAAAAAAAAAAAAAAAAAAAAACACCAGGTGGCCGAGCAGCAATGAAGGGCAGGAAAGGGGCTTTAATCCCCATGGACCTGCTGGAGGCACAGATAAACAGGCTCAAGATTGCCCTTCAAGGGCCGGCCAAACATCTCAGCGGACTAAAGCTCTTGCTTAGGCAGGTGCAGGGACTGGGTACGATTCCCACATGCCATGATAGCCCCGCCCCGGGGTGCGCTGAGATGGTGACCAGACTGGGCACGGCAGCATGTAATCCCAGCACTTGGGAGGCTGAAAACAGGAGGATCACTACAAGTAGGATCTGTGCAGCGAGACCCTGTAGAACCTGTACTAAATTGCTCTTCAAGAAGCTGGCATAGCCTTGGGATTTTGTACAAAAGGAGAACAACAGTGAGGCATGAGGGTTTGCACTGCTGGCAGCACAAGTCGTCCTGGTGAGGCCGAGGCTGGCTCACTGGTCTCGGGACTGGTTCAGAGGCTCTAAGAGAACCATCGTGGCTTGCGAGGATGGCTTCTGCGGTGGAAGCAGCTTCAGGGATCCTGCTCCCGGAGTAATTGCTCCTGCTTGCCAGAGCGGTCCTGCTGTGCTCAGACTCCAAGGTAACTACAGGTTGGGGATGGTGACTGGACACCATAAGGCGTCGCCCTGCAGGCCTGAAACCCATGGCTGCAAGAGCTGCCATGTGGACATCACAGCCCAGCTAGAAAGTCAGCTGCTCTGATCCTGGGGGTCCTTGGCTTTAAAGGGGGATGAGGTAGGCTAGGTAAGTGCAGGGCTACTAAGCCTCACATTCCTGGTTTTCAGCTACTCTCTGTCCTCCTTAGTGATTAACAAGTCTATGTGCAGAGCCGAGCAGGGCTCTGACCCAAAGTTTTAAGGTAATCAAGGAGACAGGTACAAAATGCAGGTAAAGATACCAAATTATATCCTGCTTTTAATTACACATGAGGGACCTGTAGGCCCAGCCTATGTCCACTTACATGCAATCCTGAGCTAGATTAGTGCCTTAGTAAAAGGGACTGGCAGGGCCTCATTGGCCCCTTCCACCATGTGAGGGCACAGGAGGAAGGTGCCATCTGTTGGGCAGAGAATGAGCCTCACCAGGCTGAGCCAGCCGGCACCCGGATCTTGGGCTTGCCAAGCCCCTAGAACCACCGTCACTGCATACCTGTTGTTTATAGATGACCTATGCTTGGCTTCGGCAGCCCAACAGACTAGGACTGTTAGCGTGGCTGTGGAGAAACTCAAGTTTTCATGCAGTGTGGGGGAAATATAAAGTGACACTTTGCTTCAGGTAACAATTTAGCAACCCATCCACTCATCCAAAGTTTAAAACTAGGAGGCCGGGGAGATGGCTCAGTAGAATAAGCACTTGCCTGGCAAGCACAAGGGCCTGAGTTCAATCCCCGGTTCCACCAGAAAAAAAAAAAGTTTAAACGTCGGAGCTGGGGAGATAGCTCAGCAGTCTAAGCACCTGCCCAGCAAGCACAAAGACCCAAGTTCAGTCCCAGGTACCACATGTCATGTGGGTCAGGAAACCAGTTGTGGTGGCACATGCCTGTAATCCCAGCAGTGGAGAGGGATCCCAGAACTGCATTGTGAGACCCTGTATCCAATAAATAAATAAAAAGAAAAATAGTTTAAACCTAGAGTTACCACATAACACAATAATTCCACTTCTAGAAACACACCCAAGAATGATGGAAATATGTGCCCACACAAAACTTGCACATGAATACTCATAGCCCTTTGTTCTATTAACCAAAAAAGTGGAAACAATCTACCCACTGAGGACGTATGACTGCACCATAGCACACTGTTCAGACATAGAAGTCCTATCTATAGAGGCGCAAGCCTGCACTCTCAGCACTCAGAGGCTGAGGTGAGAGGGTTGTTGTGAGTTCAAGGCTGGCCTGGATTTATAGTGCATTTAAGGCCAGCCTGAACAACACTGCAAAACTGGGTCTCAAAAAATAAAATTAGGGGCTGGTGAGATGGCTCAGTGGTCTAAAGCACCTACTTAGAACAAGCTAAGCTAAGCAAAGCACAGGGACCACAGTTCAATCCCCCAGCACCACATGCCAGCCAGCCCGCCCCCTGGTGGGCTGAGCTGGCCACACACACACACACACACACACACACACACACAATAAATAAATAAATAAATAATAAATTAAATTAAATTAAAATGTAAATAAAGTCCTGATAAATTCTATACCATGGATAAATTTCAATGTGTTAAGCCATAGAAGCCTATACTTTGTATCATTTCATGTGTATGAATGTCCAGAATAAGCAAATCCACACGGAGAAAAAGCAGATTTATGGTTGCCAGGGTCTAGGAGGGGAAAATAAGGATTAGGGAGGGTGAATGAGGAATGACTGCTTATACATATGAAGAGTTTTTTTGGTTAATGAAATGTTCTGTAGATAAGCGTGGCAGTTGTAAAACATCATGAACGGAAAGACAGACAAAATATTTTAAGGTATGTGAGTTTCAATTAAAAAGGAAATGCTTTAAGGTAATAAAAGAGGCAGATAAATGAAGACAGAGGTGCCAAGCTTCATCCAGTTTTAGTTATGGATTAGACAACTTCAGCCTGGCCTCAAGCCCTGCTCTCATTTTATGTTTTTGTTTGCTGTTGTTTTGTTTTGTGGTACTGGTGATTGAACTCAGGACCCTGTGCTTGCCAAGCAGGTGCTTATTCTACTAAGCTATCTCCCTGGCCCCTCATTTTATGTTTGTCTATTTGTTTTTTTAGTTATAAAAAAAGTGGTCTGCTGAAAGATTTCAGTATGAGGGCTGGGGACTGAGCTTGGTGCTAGAGGACTTGCCCCGCACATGTTATTTCTTAAGCACACACAGTCACTCCACCCCAGAACAGTTTTTTTTTTAAATTTCACTGTGACTCCACATGTATTCCATTATTTTTCTGGTTTCTTTTTAGGATTTTTTTTTTCCAGAGCCAGGGATTGAACTCAGGCCCTTATGCTAGCCTGGGAAACACTTATTCCACTGAGCCATCTCCCCGGCCCCTAGGGTCTCTTTTCTGCCCAGGATCTCTAACTTCTATAGCTACTACTGAAGCTGATGAAGGGGTTCCACTCATCCCTAGCCCTAGCAAGTTCACTTCTCACTGTTTTTTGTTGTTGTTATTGTTGTTGTTGTTGTTGTGGAGCCAGGGATTGAACTCAAGCCCTTGAGCTCGCCAGGCAAGCACTTATTCAACTGAGCTATCTCCCCAGCCCCTCTTCTCACTGTTTTTGTTTTGCCTCAAATTCTAAATAGTTGACCAGAGGAGTCAGGCTTGCCTGGAAAGAAGAATAAGGGGAAACATTAAAGAACAACAACACCAGAACACTTACAATGTGTGGACAATATTGAAACTACATCAAAAGAATTGATCACTGCAAGAATCAATAACCATGCCAGTGCTCATTTGCATTTTTATGTTTTAGATTCACCTGGGGAATCTAAACTTAGATTCCCCAGAAAACCCATGTAAGCTTTGGCATCTGCAAGTCCTGGACAGACAGAATTTGTGTGAAAGCCTTCCTTCATCTAGCTGCAGAGCTACCACCCATAAAGTGCTTTCTCCTGTCACTCTGACTCAACTTATTGATTTCACTGGAAAGTAGCAGAACTGGACCTTATGTAGCTTCATCACTTTCAAACATTTTTTCTACAATATTTTTCTAATTTATTTGATTTTTTTTCAGAGTTTGAGTTTTATTGTTACACCGCTCAAGCCTTGACAGCAAACTTGCACAGAGTACAGCCGCTCCTCCCAGTGCTGCCTCTTGCTCTTTGGCTTCTCCTCATGCTTGCTGAGCCGGAGACACAGAGCTCATGTCTTCGTGGGCCACAGGCCCAGAGGCTTGTACTTCTTGCCCTTGTGATATTTCCTGAGGTGTTCCCCCCCCCCGGTCTGGTTGGTGAGCCTGATTGCTTTGCTTAAACAAGCACTTAAACCACTGAGCTAATGGGCAAGCCCCTTAATTTTTTAAATGACAATCCCTGCAATGAAAGAAAAGTTGGGGTTATAAATATCAAGAGATGAAATAGTTGGACAAAAGGAAGATCTGAAAAATGTTCACAAAGAACTCAGTAAAGAGGAACCACAAACGATGGGTTCATGGACAACTCAGATCTTGGAGAGCTTGGACGCTGCGCCACCCGACACTCTGGTGACGCTCAGCTGTGACAGCTCCACCTTCAGGTTGTCTAACTGTTTCAAAACCTCTTCTTTCTTCTTGCCACAAGATCCCGAGCCTTAATCTTGGCCATAGTTGCAAAAGAAGCTGCCGCTGCCGCCTAATCCAAGAGTCTAATTTATTTGATTTTAAAAATTGTTCTTTCCATCTTCTACTTTTCTTATGACATTTATATAATTTATTCACTCAGTTTTGTTTTCATCTCTGAAACAGTTTTTCCTTTTAGAAAAGATGGTTCCTCTTTACTGAGTTCTTTGTGAACATTTTTCAGATCTTCCTTTTGTCCAACTATTTCATCTCTTGATTTTTATAATCCCAACTTTTGCTTTCACTGTGGAGATTGTCATTTAAAAAATTAGGGGGCCTGCCCATTAGCTCAGTTGTTTAAGTGTCTGCTTAAGCAAAGCAGTCAGTCTCAGGATAATGTGGCTCAATCCCCAGATCCTCATGCCTTACCAGACCTGCCCTTAAGGCATTCTGAGCCAGCCAAAAAAAAAAAAAAAATCTATCTCAACTTTGCCAGCGAGATGGCTCAGTAGAATAAGCACTTCCCTAGCAAGTGCAAGGGCCTGAGTTCAATCCCCAGTTCAAAAAAAAAAAAAAAAAAAAAAAAATTAGTTCACTTCATTTTGAAATAGTAACCTAGAAATTTCATCTGGAACTTCTCTTTCTAGAAACTTTCATTTCCTGATGGCTAATTAGCTCTCTTTTCTGTCAGAAACCTGAACAAGGCTGGGCTTTTCTGTTATCCTCTTTTGCTGCTGTTTAAGTAAAATAGAGTTCCTGCACTGGAGGGGACAAAGGGCAAGGATGTTTTTGGCCACGGCACCGACTCTGGAGCTCCCTCTTCTGTGACACTGAGACAAACTTCAGGCTTCTGGGGACTCAGAACTGCCTGTGTGGTCCTCTCCAGCCCCAGCTCTCTCCTTGGCCCTCCATGTCCTGCTGGGTTGGGACCTTCTCCCAGGCCGGCCATTTGGCCCAGCATTGAGCTGGAAGAACTCATTTGCATAATTTAAAGCAATTCAGCTGCATAATTTAAAGCCTGGCAGACATGTGTTTTCAATCTGAGATCCTTACAATGATTATAATTACTGCCACCACCCTCATGGGCATCTCTAGACTGGCACCCAGAAAACCCCAGTGTTTTTACATTGAATGTTGGTTGGTCGGTTTTTGTTGGTTGTCTTTTGTTTTTGTTTTGGGGGGTGGGATTTTGTGGGGGCTTTCCTTAAGATGGAGGTCTCACAGCGTTCCCCAAGCCACCCTTGAACTCCAAGGCACAAATGATCCCTCTGCCTCAGCCTTTCAAGTCACCAGAACTACAGGTGTGCACCGCCACACCAGCTGGCACACGCTGTGCCCCTCAAGCGCCTCATTCCGCATCTCTACGCTTTTACACCTCTTCCTCCTCCCTGAACACTGCACAGTGCTGCCGCCCACCAACTCTTCAAGAGCATCTGACGCTGATGGCACTGGCTGCTTGGCCCAAGCCCAGATCATAGCACTCTCCTCTGCAGCCCACAGTAGCACCTCGTTTGTAAGCCACACACCCCAAACCTCTTCGAATCTCTGCCAAAGGCTTCGTTTTTATTTAGATCCTTTGTGCTCGTCCAGCCCTTACTCCCGTGGCCCCTTTGAGTCTCCCCAGGAACACTCTGGACGGAGATTGTTGGATAGGTGCGGTCTTGGGTCTCATTTTACATGCAAGGGTGCTGGGGCTTGACCCAACTAGATGCTCATCCACGCTTACTAGGTAAATGGGAGAGCAGGGATTTTTTTGACCAGATGATCTCGCTCCATCATGGTACTGCAGTCTTTACAAACTGTAGGCTGCTTTAAGGGTGGAGCCGTGTCCCCTGTGTCCCTGTAGCCTGCTCTGTAATCATCAGCACCTGGAGTGCAGTAGGTGTTCATTAAAGACTTCATCAATGTGCAAAATGATAGATGAATGTGCACACAGCATCGAGGTGGTCAATGGGACATGGGGCTTGAGGAGCAAACTTTTCTAGCTGAAAAGCAGATGGAAAAGTCTCAGACACCACTCAATTTCTTCCAAGGACTTATTAGTCAGACTCTTACTCAGAACTTTTTTTTCCATTCAGGTTTGAGCTCAGGGAGGCATTTGCGTTTTCACAGGCCCTTCACCTCTAGTAATCCGTCAGACATCTCCCAGCTGTGGCAAGGCATGGCTGGACGGCCAGACACGTGGAACATTCACAAAAGCCACACCAAATGTTTAAACTCTATCGTGGGAAGGTCTCACTCTCATGGAGAAGCCACAGACCTACTGTTCTTTAATAAAAATATCACAAACTTGGGACCTGAGTGAGGAGTTAGAAATCCGGTTTTTCCAGATGTTGGAATTTCCCTGGAATGTGGCTTTACTACACGGCAGTGCAAGTCAGGCTCTTAGGAGAGCGGTGGCCGCAGGCCCGAAGTCCTGGGTTTGGCCTTCTGCTCTGCTGCCTGATAGATGTGTGAGGTTGGACAACTACTTCTTGCCAGGTAACAGCTATTTCCCTAAACAACATGGAGCAAACAGCATTGTTCCTGTGTCACAACATTGTTAGGCATAGGCGAAATGACAAGTGCAGTTCTCTTTGTAGATTTTAAGGCCTGTGCTGTACAAAGTCAAGAGAACAGGGCATGGGAGCCCACTGGGAAGCCTGTGTGGCCATTTTTTCTGAGATGGGACCAGGAAGCAGATGAGTGGCCTGGGAAGGCCATCTGGTGAGAGTAGAGAACAAAGTGGAAAAGGAAGAGGAGATGAAAGGGAAAACCAGAAAGGATGGGAGAAAGCGGGGTGGAGGAAGCTGCTATCTCTCCACATCCTGTGAGTACCAGTGCCAAAAGGGGAGATTCCTACAGCAGGCTTTCCCTATAGTAATCCTCATCATTTTCGTTCACTTAGAACAAAACAAACATAGGTCTCTTAATCTGTTCAGGTTGCCATTAAAAAAAAGTCTAACAGACTGGGCAAGTAAGAGGAACTGAAGTCTATGTCTCACTTCCACCTGCCATCAGGGAGTAGTACGGCTGGGTGCTGGTGTGGGTCCTCTTCTGGGCTGCCAGTGGCTGTCTCATTGTAACCTGACATGGTGGGGAGATGTTGGGAGACCTTTCTGGGGACTCCTTTTAAGGAAACTAATCTCACTCTCAAGGGCCCCATTTTGTGACTAATACCTCCCAAAGGTTTACTCCTAGTACCATCACACTGATGCCTAGGATTTCAGTTGGTCTGCTTTCTGTCACTGTGACAAAATACCCAGGGTGATCATCTTTAGGGAGGAAAAGGTATTTCAGCTCACAGTTTCAAAGCTTTCAGCCCCTAGTTCCTTGTCCCTCTTGCTCTGAGCATGTGGCAGCACCAAGCAACACATCAAGAGGTTGTGGCGAAGAAAGCTGTTCATGTGATGGTGGCTGGGAAGCAGAGGGAGGTCTGGATGGGCTGTTCCCCTCCCTCCAAGGGGGCAGCCCCCAATGACCAGACTTCCTCCCACCAGACCCTCCTTCCTGAAAGTGCCACCACCTCCCGATAGTGCTGCAGACTGGGAGCCAACGCTCCAGCATATAGGGCTTTGGAAGATGCGTAAGATCAAACCACAGACAAGCACATAGCCACCACTGCCGGAGATTCTCCTGCTTCTCCTCTCCAGGATACGCACAGCAGCATTTGCAATGAATGGACTGAACAGAGCTGAGTGCAGTAAGGCAAAGCTCATATCAAGAGGGTCACGCCTGCTCTCCTCATGAGCCTGGCTTAGGTCGGTCTCATGTTCAAACAATTTGTAACCACCACAAACCTGCCCATCGTCATCCCAACCATGGGCTTAGATCTTGGCACGAAACAGGTTCAATTTGCTCCATCCTTTAAGGCTGTGACTTAGCTGGTGGCTGCCAGGGTCTTCTGAAATAAAAAAGAAAGGGCCAGCCAGATAGCTCAGCAGATTAAAGCATCTGCTTAGACACAGGGACCAGGCTTCCATCCCCAGCGTGCGGTGCTGGCCCCATCCCAGGGGCGCACTGAGACTGCGACTGAGACTGGGTGCAGTGGCACATGCCTGTACTTTCAGTGCTTGGGAGGCTGAAAACAGGAAGATCACTACAAGTCCATCTGTGTAGTGAGACCCCGTAGACCCTTACTAAATACATCTTAAAGGGCTGGTGAGATGGCTCAGTGGTCTAAAGCACCTACTTAGAACAAGCTTAGCAAAGCACAGGGACTGCGGTTCAATCCCCCAGCACCACATGCCAGCCAGCCCCGCCCCCTACTGGGCTGAGCTGGCCACACACACACACACACAAATAAATAATTTTTTAAAAAAGACTTCTAAATACATTTTAAAAAGAGAATACACTAATCTAGCACATGAAAGTCAATAAATATGTATTGAATAAAAAATAAGGATCAAAAATGTTATAACTCTCCTGTGGAAGAATACCTAGAAAGGCAGGAATAAACATAATATACATCAAATAGCACAGATGAAATTGGAAAAGGTAAGAAATATCTTAAGAAGCCCTGAACCCAAAGAAGCCAAACCTAGAGGTCACAGCAGGCCAACCTTGCATAGGTGCCTCAACATACCGCTACCTTGAAGGCCAGAGCCTTGGGTACAAGGTTGGGAGGGTAACGTGAGGAACAGGCCCATTAGGCCTTTTTGAGGTTGGGGAATGAAGATGAGATCATTCTCCATAAAACCTAAACGGATATTCAAAGGGCTAACGATGGCAGTGAAAGGACAGACTAAAAAAGGCCCTAGTTACTGGAAGAAGGAGTCAAGAAAAAGCTGGGTTTTCTCAGCCTCAAGTCTGAATGGAAGCACAGTCTCTCTTTAATCAGCATAACCACAGGCTTACTTTCCTTTACATCTGAGGTTCAAATTGACACCACTGTCATGGGTCAGAACAAGGCAAGCCAGAAAATAAGCATAAATGGATCTGGGCTGGTGCAGCTGGGAGGGGCCTCACCGCAGGGACTGCAGGCAGATCTGCTCTGGGTCGGCATTCTCAACCTGGGCTTCACAGGATTCCCACAGATAAAGGGCAGCCAGCAGTGAACTCACGATTTAAAATTACAGGGCTTCCGGGACTGAGCAATGAAGAGGGGAGATTCAACCTGTGTAAGATGGTAAAGGATTGGCTGCACTAAAGGATGCAT
Organism: Octodon degus; assembly: GCF_000260255.1. Classification (NCBI taxonomy): domain Eukaryota; kingdom Metazoa; phylum Chordata; class Mammalia; order Rodentia; family Octodontidae; genus Octodon; species Octodon degus. The sequence goes on along the minus strand of NW_004524581.1, from coordinate 10,146,755 downwards.
GTGGGGGCAGAACTAGATGGAAGATCTAAAACAAGTATGTGTGTGTGTTTTTAAAGAATAGAATATTAAAAAAATAAAGAAAGAATAGAATATATAGGAGCTGGGGAGATAGCTCAGTGGTCTAAGTGCCTGGCTGGCAAGGGCAAGGTCCCAAATTTGATCCCCAGGACTGCATGCCATGCTGGCCTCAGAACCCCAGGCGTGCCATGCTGGCCCGGAAACCGGGCGTGGTGGCACATGCCTATAATCCCAGTGCTGGGGAGGCTGAGATCAGAGGATCACTAAGCGGATGAGTCTGAGCTGTGCAGGAGGGGAGCGAGATCCTGTACCAAATAAATAAATAAACATTTTGTTTAAAAAGAATAGAATACATAATTATAAAATTTGGGAAAGAATGATCCAAAAAGTTTGTAGATAAAAAATAAATCATTGAAGGTAAAAATTAACCAAAGAGGTGGAAGTTAAACCACACACTTAGTAGTACTAGACTGAGGGATACAGACCACTGATACTTCACTGGTACCAGCAGAGTGCAAATTGATGCCAGCCCTAGGAAGCTTACTGATACCAAATTAAAATACAAAATTTAATGTATAATGTATGAGGTGGTGACCCAGCAATTCAACTTCTGCTCTGTAAGTTAGTCTACAGAGCTGACTGTGTGTGTGTCAAAAATGACATAGGTACAAGGTTAGTCCTCGCAGTACTATTGTAAGTGCAAAAGGTTATAAACAGCCCCAGTATTCATGAATAGAAACCGGCCTACTAAGTCATGTGTGGTTCTTCCCTGCGATCAAATCCAACACAATAGCTGTGGGGAAAAAATAGAAAGAGGAAACTATGTACTAATAAGAAAATATCTCCAGTCAATTCTGTTTAACAATAGGATCAGCATACAGAGCAAGATGTGTAATTTTTTCCTTTTGTATGAGAAAAGGAGAAAATAAGTTATTCAGACCAATAACTATTTATATTTATATTTGTATGAAGAAACTCTCAGGACACCAAAGAAAAGAAGAAGAAAAAGGAGGAGGAGGGGAGGAGGAGGAGGAGGAGAAGAAGGAGAAGAAGGAAAAGAGGAGGAGGAGAAGGAGAAGGGGGAGGAGGAGGAGGAAGAGGAGGAGGAGAAGAGGAAGAAGAAGAAGAAGGAGGAGAGGAGGAGGAGGAGAAGGAAAAGAAGAAGAAGAAGAGGAAGAGGAAGAGGAAGAAGAAGAAGAAGAAGAAGAAGAAGAAGAAGAAGAAGAAGAAGAAGAAGAAGAAGAAGAAGAAGAAGAAGAAGAGCACATGAGCAAGAGACAGAAATGATTCACTATATTTTTTATATTGCTTTAATTTTTTCACCCTAGGAAATGAATGAACAAATTTTAAAAATTCAGTCTTCAGACACAACTGAAGTAAAAATTGATGACTTGGAACAGAGCATTGGAGAAAAATAATGACAACTGAGCACAGAGAGGCAAAAGTAGAAAATAAGAAAAAACACCTAGTATTTCTAACGAATCCGCAAAGGTGACGTGGAGTAGACGGGGCAGACAGAGCACGGCGTGCCAAGTGATCGAGGCCACCGTGTTCTTCCAGAATGTTGAGTGACGCGCATCCTGACATGCAGGAAGCACCACAAATTCTGAACAGAATAAATGGAAAGCAAACTCTCTGTAGAAATAGAATTTCGTAATAAAATTCCAGGAGACTAAAGCCAAAAAGATCTTGAAAGCAATGCCTTCAGCCCCTGCCCCCAAAGACAAGTTCTCAGTAGAGGAATAGCACCAAACAGCCACAGCCCGACACCGCGGTACAGCGCTCAAAGTGCCACGAGGCGTTAACCAGTGATAATCTCAACGTGTCAACCAGCTGAGGTGATGATTCAGGGCAAGGGACAGAACAAAGATGTTTCAGAGCAACAGAAAGCAAGCGCATATGCTTCCATAGATGCCCGGTAGACGTTCTTCTGTAGAGTGTGCGTTTAGAGAAACGAAAATTATTCCCAAAGAAAGGGAGGAGCAAAGATACTGGTAAATATGAATAAGTATAAACAAACATCCATTGTACCCCATTATAGTAAAGATAATTGATTTCATAGAGGAAAAATGAGAACTAAAATACTGGACATTATTTTAATAAATGTTATAATACCAACCCAAAAAAATAAAAATAAAAATAAAATACTGGACAAAAATAACCTTCAAAGTGAGTACAGGTGACTTTGGTTCTCAGTCCTTCGTGCGGTAGGCAGGAGGACAACCATAAACAATTTTAGGCTTGGTTCAGAATGCACATTAGCATGTCTGTGAGTAACCACTAAAGAATTAGAGGGTGGACCACCAGTGGAGAATAAAGAATGTATGTTTTAAAGCTCAGTCAAAATGAAGGCAGGTGGGCTGGGGAGATGGCTCAGTGGAATAAGTGCTTCCCTGGCAAGTACAAGGGCCTGAGTTCAATCCCTGGCTCTAAAAAAAAAAAAAAAAAAAAAAAAAAAGACAGGAAAGGAAGGAGAGCAGACACAGAAAAAAGAAAGAAAATGAAAAAATAAAATAAAATGAAACCTGGTAATAGAAACAAGCTGGTAGAAAGCAAACCACGATAGATACAGATGGCCTTCATGCATAGTGAAATAGCTAGCTACCGTACCCGCGTGACACAGCAAGATGCAGCTAATGACATTCAGGAGAGACCCACTTAAGGCAGAAGAACACAGGGAGTTTGCAGGAAGTTAGAAGACTCTGAGCTAAGTGCTCATCAAGCTTGAAAATGGTTAGGATGGTCAATTTAATGTTATGTATGAAGTACTTTACCATAGCTAAAAATAATAGTTTAAAAAAAAGTTGGGATAGTTCTGTTAACAACAGACAAAATAGATATTTTAGCAAAACGGCATTATTTGGGAGGAAAAGGGCCAGTACATAGTGCTAAACTGTTTGATTTGGGCTGGTGAGATGGCTCAGTGGTCTAAAGCACCTACTTAGAACAAACTTAGCAAAGCACAGGGACCCCGGTTCAATCCCCCAGCACCACATGCCAGCCAGCCCCGCCCCCTGGTGGGTTGAGCTGGACACACACACACACACAAAATAAATCTTATAAAAAAATAAACTGTTTGATTTGCGAGAAAGACCAGCCAATGCTAACCTGATTTTGTAGAGCAGTTATATAAAGCAGAAGCTGACAGCACTGTCATGATAGGCAAAAGAAGTCAAGCAATCTACCTTTACTGTGAAGATTTTATGGTGATTCTGTTACTATTATATCAAGACCATACATTTAAACACAGAGCCTCCAAAAAGTAGCAAATAACATTTTGATACACGGTCTCACTACACAGCTCAGACTCGTAGTGATCCTCCTATCTCAGCCACCCCAGAAGGGGCTGGGGAGATAGCTCAGTAGAATAAGCACTTGCCTAGCAAGCGCAAGATCCTGAGTTCAATCCCCAGTACTGCAAAAAAA
>NW_004524581.1:10126137-10143122 GCF_000260255.1 Octodon degus | reverse complement strand
AGAGAGAGAGAGAGAGAGAGAGAGAGAGAGAGAGCCAGGGATCAAGGTCAGGTCCTTGCACTTGCCAGGCAGGCACTTAGACTGCTGAGTTATCTCCCCAGCCCCAAATAACATATTCTTATTAAACATATAGGAACATTTACAAAACTGAACAGTTTGTCAGACTGTGGAAAAAAATTTCTGCAAAAGGTAGCAGAGGGGCGGGGAGATAGCTCAGTAGAATAAGCACTTGCCTGGCAAGTGCAAGGGCCTGAGTTCAATCCCTGGTTCCACCAAAAAAAAAGGTAGCAGAGACCATGTGCTCAGACTATGCTGTAGCTTACCTGAAAGGCAACACTTAAAACTTCGTGTGCTTGAAAATTTTAAAGTCTACTTTTACTTTTTTTTTGGTGGAACCGGGGATTGAACTCAGGCCCTTGCACCTGCCAGGGAAGGGCTTATTCCACTGAGCCATCTCCCCAGCCCCTGAAGTCTACTTTTAAATAGTTAAGCCAAAGAAGAAGAAGTCATAAAGAAATTTAGAAAATGTGAAGAAACTAGGTCATAGTTAAAGTACTACACGCCAAAACTTAAGAGATCAAAATATTCTTAGAGAGAAAGACAGACATAAATGCTTCCTTAAAGAAGAAAAGCTAGGGCAGGGGAGATAGCTCAGTAGAACAAGTGCTTGCCTGGCAAGCCCAAGGGCCTGAGTTCAATCCCCGGTGCTGCAAAAACAATTGGCCCGAGTTCAATCCCCGGTTAATAAAGAAGAAAAGCTAGAAATTAAGGACTTAAAAATTGATCTCAGATAGTTAGAAAAAGAACAGAGGTCCAAAGAATACAGGAAAGAGGAAAGAAATAATAAAAATATGAGAATGAAACTAATACAACAGAAAATAGTGCTTCAACAAAGAGGATCAATAAAGCCAAAGACCAGTTCTTTGGAAAAGTTAATAGAATGCATAAAATTTTCAGCAAAACTGTCCTAGAATCAAAAATAAAAGCCACAAAATATCTGCTAAGAGCGGAGACTCCTCTACTGATTCAGATGTTCTGATGAAGGTGAACAGAAATTCTGCAAACAACTTCAAACCCACAGTGTGAAATGTTAGCCAGGCTGAAATTTGTTTTCTAAAAAAACATAACACATCCACACTGCTACCAGAAAAGGAAGAGATAAAATGGAAAAGATACGTGACTATCAAAGACAGAGACCCTGGATTTAAAATCTATCCAACTACAAAAACAGAGCGGCAACCCTGTGGATACTTTTTCACCAATGGAAAAATAAGAATGATTCTTCAACTCATTTTCAGAGACCCAAGAATAACGGGGCAGAACTGTGGGTAATGCGTATAAAGGGGAAGGAAAAAGAACTTCTAAGTTTCAAAAATCTGTGAAGAAAAGGGACCACAGAACTGTCACAGGATGAAGAGCACTATACCTGTGCCTGCATGTAGCTCTTTATGATACGTGCACTAACTGGCATCCCAACACTTGGTTTGCTTGGGGACCCCCTGTTAGAGCTCATGGTCTGATTTATGTAGCAGGTCGAGCCTGTGTAAGTAGGTGTAATCAGGGTTAGTACCTCTCGTGTGTTTTTTATGTACAGTATCATCCCAATCTCTTCCTGATGCTATTAACAGAATATTTCAGACTGATGTCTTAGTCTATTTTCTGTTACTATGAAAAAATACCCAAGACCAGGAAATTTATGAAAGATAACGGTTCATGAGCTCACTACTGTGGAATTTGGGAAGTCCTAGAGCCAAGCCAACATCTGTTCAGCATCTGGCAGAGGCCTTTTTTTACTGTATTAGAACATACCAGAGGACAGCACATGGTGAGATAAAGCAGGCATGTTAGCTGGGTCTCCCTGCCTCCTTTTCTTATTAAGGCACTATTGTCACCCTGGGGATTCCACCTGATAACCTTATTTACTTCAAATTACCTCCAAATACCACAAATACAGGACACTAAGGATTCCATTTCCAACACATGAATCCTGGGGAACATTCAGCCACAGGAACAGAGTCATTTGTAAATACTGGGAATTTATGTCTCGCAGTCCTGGAGGCTGGGAAGCCTAAATCCAAGGAGCAACCGTAAGTAACATCGTGCTCTGCCCCGCCTGTGACACCTGGCTGCTGTGTCTTCCCCTGGCAGGAAAACAGGAGGAAACCGGAGCTAGGAGACTCCCTCAAGCCCTGCTCAAGGGCCCCAATCCCCTTTCCCTCTGCAAAGCCCACCACTTACAGGTATTGCATTGGGTTGGTTTGTTTTTTACTAGCACATGTTTGAAGCAGTGTGGCTACTTTGAAGAACAGTTGCTAAAAGAATAAAATACAGGATTATCACATCAACCAGCAATTTCACTTGTAAGTATAAATTGAAAAGAAATGAAAACATAGGCTCACGAAAAACCTTGCGCACAGTCGGGTGTAGCAATACATACCTGTAATCCCAGAACTCCAGGAAGCTGAGGCAGGAGGATTGCAAATTTGAGCCCAACCTGGGCAGTTCAGCAACATCAGGAGACCCTGTCTCAAAATTTTAAATATATATATTTTAAAAGGGGTAGGGATTGTATCTGAGTGCAAAAGCCCTGGGTTTGATCCCCAGGGGAGGGAAAAAAAAGCCTATGCACAAGCACAACATTCAAAGCAGCATTATTTTAATAGTCAAAAGCAACATAAATGCCTGTCAACTCATCACTTGCCAAGGAGTAAACAGAATGCTACTCAGTCATGGAAAGAAATCAAGTTTTGTTCTGTGCTACAATAAGGATGAGCCTTGAAAATATTATGCCAAGTGAAATAAGCCACACAAAAGATAACATATATGATTCCACTTATATGAAGCATTTGAAATGGAAAATCGGGGCTGGGAGATAGCTTGGGGGTCTAAGCACCTGCCTGGCAAGTGCAAGGACCTGAGTTCAATTCCTGGTACCACCGGTAGTACCAGCCCTGGACCCATGCAGGCCACAGAAACCGGGCGTTGTGGTGCACGCCTGTAATCCCAGTGCTGGGGTGACTGAGACAGGATCACTACGAGTCTGAGCTGCATAGTGAGATCCTGTCCCAAATAAATAATTTTTTAAAAAGAAGGGACAAAATGGAAAAATCCACCAAGGTAGAGATAGGTTAGGAGACAGGTAGGGAGTAATGAGAACTGACTGCCAGCGGGCACAGTTGCTCTTTGAGAGTGATAAAAATGTTCTAAAATCTATGTAGCCAAACGTGGTGGTCCATGTCCATAAGCCCAGCCCTGGGGAGGCTGAGACAGGAGGATCACTATGAGTTCTAGGACAGCCCAAACTACATAGCAAGATCCTGTCTCAAAAAACTAAAATAAAATAAAATCTATTGTGGCGGTGGACAGAAAATATGCTATGAACAAACTAAAAACCCCTCAGTTGGGGGCTTCGAATACATGGTCGTGACTTAGATCTCAATAAAGTCATTTTTAAAAACCACATGAATGTGTCGCAATGGAACAAATGGCTTGTTGAAAATTTGTTGAAATTTATAACGTGGAGGAAAAACAGTGCTTTGTGCACAGCTGGAGCATCAACTTTCAACCGGGCAAGACAGATGTCGTCGGTGACACAGCCACACAGGTGTCAGCTCAACGCCATCTCGACTCTTTAATGCCCCCAGCCCTAGACTTCAGCCTCTGGCCCCTGCAGGCCGCGTAGCTCGCCCTCCACCTGCAGGTTCTTCGCAATCTCAGGGTCTCCCCTTGATTTGGTGGATGAGGACACACAGGTCCAGAAGGACTTGTCAGGGCCCCCCGCTGAGCCACTCTGCAAGTTTCTGGAGAAGCTGGGACTAGGACCTATTATGAACCTTGTTTCTGTTCCACATCCACTAACTGGATCTTCCAGCGTGGCCAGGAAGAGCTCCCCAGTGCCTCAGCATCCACCAGGACCCCCGTACAGCAGAGAGGTCGGAAAGTCGCTGTTCATGGGGGAGGGACAAGAGATGGATCAGTTCCGAGAAGGCAGCATGAACCCCTTCTTGTAAGGGGGGGAGGGGGGAGGAGGAAGACAGAGAATCAAGGAATGAGCCTGAGTCGTGACCCACGGGACACAGGGTCACACGTGGTCTGGGGTCTGTGGCTGTTTGTTCCTGTCACAGATGCAGCTGGCGGTGAGAACTGGCCACCCACTTACCCCCTCGTCCCCACCTCACATCTCAGATGACTGTGCCCCCCCAGCTGACCATGAGTCACTCCACCCATGGAAACCTCCGTACCTTAATACCCCACAGGGCTGGGCCCACCAGCACCTAGGGCTCAGGCTAGGCTGTAGGTATGGGCAGGAAGTAGACACCCACTGCTCAGTGATGAGGACAGTCACATACGCTGATGCTGGCCAATGGCGGACTGCTGCTCCAAACACTTTGCTCACCTGACAGACCTTGTCACCACAGCCACCACCAGTGTCTACCTCACCCTTATCCCATTTCTGGATGAGGAGACAGGCACAGGGAAGCTAAAGCACCTTGCCTGGCCACTCAGCTAACGCCTCACCACAATACCTAGACCCCAATAGTTCTCAGCTCCTGCCCCTGTGCCTGGCACATCTCCCTCGAGCAGGCGGCAGCAGGGAATGCCCAGAGGCCAGCTCAGCCCCAGCTCAGGCACGCAGAGTTCAAGAACAAAGGCTCCAGCCCTGTGCTCACCCTGCTGTCTGTTCCAGGGCTCCCATTCTTGAGGTGGCTCTGTGTGGCAGATGCGCCTCTGGCCATCACCACTTACTTCCTGAGGGCTGTCATGGGCCGGAAGAGGAGGTAATGACGAGAGGGGGTGGTGCTGGTGGAACCTGTGGCCACAATTTGAGGGCAGGCAGGAAGCAGAAATAATACAAAGGTGCTGGGGGCTGACAGCACCATTTCAGGCCACCTCTGGTGGGGAGCAAGGGTGTCCTCCGACAGCGTCTCTTCAGATTCAGGTAGGGAGAAAGTTGAGGGGGACCTAGGGGCCCTGGGAGTGAGTGGGGTTACTGCTTTGGGACAGAACACGAGGAAACAGGAAATTCTGTGATGCCCCTATGACAAGAGACCTGGATGTCAGGAGGCCCCGATCCCCCACTGCTAACTCAGCGGGCAGCCCTGTGCCCACTCTGGGCCTCAGCGTCCTCACATGTGAATGAAGAGGTTTTACAATCTGCAAAGTCCCTTCCAGTGCTGATGACCAAAGCTTCTACAGTCACTAGACAGCCTCCTTGGGCCAGTGAGATGAGGGCCAGGAGGAGCTGGGTTCCCTGGGGTAATTAAGGTCACAGGCGGTGCTGGCCCCCTAAGCTGAGACCATAGGAAGACTCTTGTCCTGACTCTCTTCTTGAACCCTCATATCGCCTGCATTCCATCTTCAAGTCACTCCTTTGTATAGGTGGGGCCCAGCTGGAATACAAGGGATGTACACAAAGCTTGGTAGGAGCCAGCAGAGGAGGCCTGCGCACCAAAGCAAGGTGCGGGTACACCAGCGGCCCTCGGCCATCCAGGGTACAGCTGATGCTCAGAGGGAGAGTAAGGGCCACACGGCCTTGGCTTCTTTTACACGTCTGTTAAAGGCTCAACAGGAGAGATCAGAGCTGAAACTGTAGAGCCAACTGGCAGTTCAGGTCAGGCTGCAAAGTATGGGGCCACATGACCCTTCTTCAGGACCTAGGCTTCCCCAGCCCCATCCCCAAAGCTGCCATTGCTACTCTGTCCCTTCTGTGGCCATAATTTCCTTCTCTCGGCAGCAGTTGCATCCTGAGGATCGAGCAGTCAATTCAGATGTCCATTAGGCCTTAAATAGCAGGGGACTCCTGCTTGCTATGAGACTCTAGGCAAGACAGCTGCCCTCTCTGGGCAATGTAGGAGGTAGACCAAGCCTGCAAGGAGCACTCTCTCTGGCACTGAGTAACTAAAGAGAATCTCAGTCTGTCCCTACAGTAGCCCACAGTTGGGGTGGAGACATCAGATAACCCCTGCCCCTCTGCTTACAGCTTCCCAGGCACCATGGGGGCCCACCTGCTCTTCCTTGGCATTCTCCTGGTGCTGCCCCGACCGGCCCCAGCCCCCTGCTTCACAGCTGGACCTTCAGAGTGCAAACAGCAGCTCAGCTTTGTGCCGGGTGCATGGCTGGCGGGGGAAGGTGTGGACGTGACCAGCCTCCGCCGCTCACGCTCCTTCTCTGTGGACACCCAGAGGTACCTGCGGCCAGATGGCACCTGTACCCTCTGTAAAAATGCCCTGCAGGGAAACACTGTTCAGCTGTTGCCCCTGGCGCTGGACCACTGGCGTGCAGAGGGCCCTGGCTGCCAGCGCCATGTGTCCAAGGCCAAGGTCAGCTCCACAGAGAATGTAGCCAGTGACTCGGCTTCCAAAATCACCAATGACTGGAAGGTGGGGCTGGATGTGTCCCATTCCGTCGGCAACTTGCACGTGTCCGTGGCTGGCTCACACTCCCAGGCAGCCAACTTCGCAGCTGAGAAGAGCCACAATGACCAGTACAGCTTCAGCATGGACAAGGTGGAGTGCCGCCTGTACAGGTGAGGCTGGCAGGCCCTGCCCTTGGAAAGCGGGTGGGACTTCAGGGGGTGCACAGAAACTCCACAGAGACAATGTGCAGACATGGCGGCTTCTTCCAGCAGGAGGCAGCCACAGTCTTGGTTCTCAGCTCACGGCTCCGTGGCCTCTTCCATCCTCCAAGCCCCAAATCTGGGCAGCCCAGTGAGGAAGCATGCAGAGGGCATGTGAGCATCCCGGGGGCCTCATTCAGTCATGCTTGTGTGGCCCAGGCAGCCATTGTCACTACCCCCACCAGGAGCCAGCAGCCTGGGTCCCAGGTTCCACACTGGGGCAACCCCACACTCACCCTGTGTGCTCCACTCCCAGGCCACACACCCTGCACAGTGCGGCCAGACACCTCTTGCCTGCATGCCCAGAGTGATCAGGAGTCCAGGCACGTGGGCCTGATCAGAGGAACAGAAGGCTAGGTGAAGGCCCCGTCACAGCTTCTGAAGCTGTCGCTCTGCTTACCATAAGAAAAGAAAAAAGTTTAAATTCTATTTTGAAAAAGAGGAAATACCTACACAATAGGCCTAGGTGCCCAAGGAGCACCAGGGCAGGCTTCCTGCCAGCTTAGCAGCCCAGAGCTTAGTTTTGGAGCCAAGGGCCCCTGGTTAAGTCCCGTTCTACCCTCACACGCAGCCTTGGCAATCTGGAAGGAGTTACTGAATGGCCAAAACGCTGCCCCCCGGTGAGCCTACTACTCTTCTCTCTCCTCAGTTACCGCCTGGTGCACACCCCCCCACTCCACCCCGACTTCAGGAAAGCCCTCCGGGACCTGCCTCCCCACTTGAACTCCTCCACCGAGCCTGACTACCACAGGCTCATCTCCAGCTTCGGCACACACTTCATCCGGGCTGTGGAGCTGGGTGGCCGCATCTCGGCCCTCACCGCCCTGCGCACCTGCGAGCTGGCCCTGAACGGGCTCACGGCTGACGAGGTAGGCGACTGCCTGACAGCCGAGGCCCAGGTCAGCATTAGCAGCCACTCCAGTGCCTCATCTGAATACAAGGCCTGTGAGGAGAAGAAGAAGAATCACAAGATGACAACCTCCTTCCACCAGGCCTACCATGAGCGCTTCTTTGAAGTGGTTGGCGGGCAACAAGAATCCATGTATGATCTGTTGTTCGGAAGCAAGGCTGGGCCTGAGAAGTTCTCCGCCTGGGTGGCCTCACTGCGCAGGAAGCCTGGCCTTGTAGACTACAGCCTGGAGCCCCTGCATGTGCTGCTGGAAAAGCAGAATCCGCGACGGGAGGCGCTGAGGCAGGCAGTGAGCAGGTACCTGATGGGCAAGGCACGCTGGAAGGACTGCAGCCGGCCCTGCCCGCCAGGGCAGCAAAAAAGCCCCCACGACCCGTGCCAGTGTGTGTGCCACGGCTCAGCGGTCAGCACCAAGGACTGCTGTCCAAGTCAAAGGGGCCTGGCCCGGCTGGAGGTGTTTATAGTCCAAGCTAAGAACCTGTGGGGGGACTGGATCACCGCTACGGATGCCTACGTGAAGGTCTTCTTTGGCAAGCAGCAATTGAGGACCTACACGGTGTGGAACAACAACAACCCCAAGTGGGAGACCCGGCTGGACTTCGGGGATGTGGTCGTGGCCCCAGCACAGCCTCTGAAGGTGCAGGTTTGGGATGCAGACAACGGCTGGGATGATGACCTCCTCGGCTCTTGTGAGCGGTCCCTGACATCTGGCTCACACACGGAGGTGTGCCACATGAACCATGGGGACCTGACATTCCGCTACTATGTCAAGTGTCTGCACCACCTGACTGGGGCCACCTGCATGCAATATGCCCCACAAGGGCTTATGGGACAGCCTCCAGGGAACCGGAGTGGGGCTGTTTGGTAACTGCATGGGTTCTGGGAGGGCCAGAGAGCTCCAACAGAGTGTCCACTGTGGGAGCCAGGGCCGGTCCTCATGTTCCCACCCCGGTGGCAAACAGTACTGGGGGTTGAATGCAGGGCTTCATCCATGCAAAACACACATTCTACTGCTGAGATGCACCCCAAGCTCTTATTTTATTTTGAAACAGGGTCTCGCTAAATTGTCCAAGGCTGGCCTTGAGCCTGTGATCCTCTTGCCTCGGCCTCTGAGTAGGTAGTGTCGTAGGAGTCACGGCTACACTCAACAGACTTCTCGTGAGGTGGCTGAGTTGACGGGCCAACCCTGAATCTCTGCCTCCAAACTGCCTCAGCGCTCCTCCATTTTCCAACCCGATAATCCCTGCGAAGAGGACTACAGCTCCAGCCGGAGGTCCGGCCCTGGCTGCTGGAGCGCATCCGTAAGGCCCTTCTCTCTTGCAGCCCTTTCTTTGCTGCAACCCTGTCTGGCCAGAATTTTCTCATTGTATTAGCGCTGACTCCTCCCACCCTGGTTGCTCTGTCTGCTGTCTCCCATGTGGCCTTTCAGAGAAGTCAAGGACTGTCCTGACCTGTGTCACTGTGGACACAGCTTGAGAGAAGGCCAGTAAATATGTGATAAGCGTGATAGCAATGGTGGTGTTGTGGCAGAGGAAAGGACAGGGACCAAACACACTGCTGGAGACAAACTTCTGTATCAGCAACCCAGGCAAAGCATTCAAGCAGGTAATAAAAATAAATTTCTTCTACTTTCATCGGAAATGTGGAGATCCAAAATCCTTTGCTTTGCTTGCCACCCTCGGCCCTAAGAAAGCACAGCGCAAGCTTGGTGGGAGATGGCGACCACCCTCAGCTCCTGCGAGATAGCACAGGCCCGGGGGCTATAGTGGGCAGGAGAGCACAGGGCTTGTCCCTTGGGGGCTGGGGGGCTGCAGTTCCACCATGACCCAAACATGCTGGACAAGAGTATGACGCCCGTGCTGCCAAGCTTCTGGGTCCTTGAGGTAACCAGAAACCTCAGTTTGATTTCTAACCATGGCAGCTAATTTCACTGTGAAAATAAACCCATGTGGACACATGGTACAAGCCAAAGAGAACTTGTATGTGGGCCGGCATGGATCCAGGCCCGCCAGTTAGGAAAAGCTGACTTCCGGCAGAAGCCAGCACCTGTTCTCACTCCAGCTCATGGGAAAACTGTGGTTTCAACAAGGTGATCTCAGAGGTCCCCGAGCGTGGCCTACAGTAAACCCGAGAGTCTCAGAAAGAGTAGGCTTTGTTTCGTGGGTCTGGGGCACAAGGCCCATGGAGTCGGGCTAAGTGTCAGGACTGCAGGCCCCATCCAGGGCCATCACCACAGGGCTCCCCAAAGCTGCCTACAAATTAAGATCTGAGGTTCCTGCTGGACCAATGGGCTCAAAGTCAAGCAGTGACATTGTACTGACACTAAATCCCCAGGCAGGACAGGAGGGATTAGCTTGTCTAGGAGACCGGTGGAAATCACTGTTCTTACGCGTTTCCACGATTCCATTCGCAGCCACACACAAAACAAAAACACAAGAGAGGCCTTGAAACTTCATGCCAGCTCTTGGGCTTGTTGAAATCAACATGGGAAGGCACAGGCAGAGCGGGCAGGGCTGACTCACCAAGACACTCCTTCACCTGGGCCTCAGTTTCTCCAAGGGGACAATGTTCATTTTACTTCCTTTACATGACTATTTCAAAAAGAAAACCTTTCCTGCTGCAGTAGAAGAGGGCCTGAGAGGTCATGTGACTAGCCTTCCTGGTTTCACATATTGGGAAACTGAGGAACAGAAGAAGAAGGGATTTACTGTGGCCAAAGTTGGTGGCAGGAAGAGCCAGGTGTATGAGTCCTGGGCACCACACTTTGAGCACAGTTTTGGAGAAAGATGCAGGGAACAGGAAAGGGGAGTCTTAGGGGAGAAAGGATGGGGTGACCAAGGAAAAACGACAGCTGCTGTTGTGGAGGGGCAGCTACAATGAGGGCCCCAGCCCCCACTCAAGGTGCAGCGTGACATTGGCCTCTGTTCCCTGTGGACACCTCGTCACACCTGAGCCCCATCTGTTTGAAAACTGCATCCTCTGCCAGGCCTTCCACGGCCCTCTGAGCTGTGCCGTCCTGCCCCGGCCTGGGGGCTGGCCAGGCTGGCCTGTAATTGGGCAGGAGATTGGGGTGGAGTACAGAGGTGAGGGTCCCTGCCCCCTCGTGGCCTGGTGCAGTGGCTGTGGGCTGGCTGCTGCTCTCCAGGAGGCTTCTGCACGTCTCCTTCCCAGTCTCAGGAACAACCCCTCCATTCATCCCTTCAGCCCTAGGGTGGTCACAGCTCTGTGGCTGCCAATCCTGAGTGACCACACTTCCTATCGCTCCCGCCCCCACAGCCCCAGTCTTTGTAATAAATAAACCATCTTCACATCATCATAACTGGAATTACAACGTGACCCTGTGTGGCACTCCACCAGAGTCCTGGTAGGCCCAGGGATGCCGGCTCCCTCCTCACAGCCACTCACAACCCACTCTAGTTACACCTCTGCTTGCAGGGCCCCCTGGGCCCCACCTCAGTGGAAAGCCAGAAGTGCTGGGACAGAGCTGAAGAGATAGCTCAGCAATCTAAGTGCCTGCCTGGCGAGTGTAAGGACCTGGGTTCAATCCCTGATATCGCATGCAATGCAGGCCCTGGAGCCTCAGGCGTGTAGTGTCAGCCACCGAAACCAGGCGTGGTCATGCACACCTGTAATCCCAGCGCTGGGGAGGCTAAAACAGGAGAATTACTACAAGTTTGAGCTGTGTAGTAAGACCCTGTACCAAATAAATCAATAGGTAAATAGATAAGTAGATGGATACATAAATAAAGAGGTTCTGGGGCGCAGTATCAAGGTCCAAAAATCTCCAGCCAATGAGTGGTAAGCATTGATGGGCAAACTCCCACCACCCTCCTGCTGGGGACCAACTGAGGGGCACACTCTATGCCAGCTCCCAAAGTCCTCAGCTGTCCTGAGGTGACCTGCATGACCACACACACTTTCCTGGCAGCCTCTCCCAATTTAACTGTCCTGCTCCTCCACTGGTGCTTTCTGGGATCACCTCCCAGGGAAACCACCCACCCTGGAGCCCGTCTCAACTCAGGCCCACACCGGCCACGTCACTGCCTGGTTGAAGTGTTTCGAGTGGCTGCTGGGTAGAGCAGGAGCTCCCTGACTCGAGCCACACGCTGACATTCCTTCAACTCCACCACCCTCACTCAGCCCGCCCCACTGAGGTCATTCATTATGGGCTCCTCTGCTGGCCACAGTCTTTCTGGCTCTCCACACAGCCTGGGACCTTTCTCCTCTGCCCTAAGTCCCCGTCCACCTTCAGGTCTCAGCTCTCATGGTAACTTCCTCCAGGAAGCCTTCCATAGCTGCCACATCTAGGTCTTGCTCTCTATCGCTGCCTCCAAGGGAGCTGGGTTGGGTTTGGATGGAGCCCTAAGTTCAGAACCAGCCCTGAGGTGGCTCCATGTTCTACATGTCCATGTTTATTTCAGTCTCCAGTGAGGTAAGGGAGAAGAACCATTGAATCCTTTCCATTTGCCTCACTTGAATTTCTTGGACTGAGTTTAGTCTGTGTGACAGGGTCCCCTCACTGTCTTCCTGTGGAGGAGTTGCACACTCCCCAGGTGGAGGTGCCGGCCACCCCAGGGCCTGTCCTGAATGATGCTGGCCTCTTCTCATGACTCCTGAGTCAGCCCCAGCCAGGACAGGTCTTTCTCTGGGGCAGAGCTGGTGGCTTCTTGGCTTAGGTAGGTTCTGGTCCCAAGGGAGAAGCCACCCCAGGACCCCTGCCCTCCCCGATGAGGTCCTTTCCAGCCACAACTTCCCCAACCCGGCTGGGCACTGCACTCCTGGGATCAGGAGAAGACTGATGTCCACCTGTCACCCCGGTAACGTCGGTCACCAGTGACATTCACATGGGTGGTTAGGGTTAGGTAAATCTCAGTGTCAACAGGACCCTGGAGAGCAGCCAACCGGGGCTACAGAAGGACCCCAGCTCACATTCACCCAGGCCCAGGCCTAGAGCTCAGTCCCTTGGACCCTGGCTCTGGCCCAATTCTGACTCCACGCCTCCTCAGCTCTCTTGAACATGTGGCAGCCATATAAAACTGCTCTCCAGGCCCAGGCTCCCAGCCATACAGGAACAGGCTAGAGAACAATAGCTATGCCGCTTTCCAGCTCGAGGGTCTCCGCCCAGATCCATGAGCTGCTCATCCTGCACGCAGCAGCAGACCTCTGGCCCGCCCCCAAGGCCCATCTCCACCCACCCACGAGCACCACTGTTCCGGGCCCGTAGGATGGTGGCTTCTCCTGCCTCTCCCTTCCCACGGGCCACTCTCCACCCTGGCCAGCAAAGAGCAGAGCAGCTGCTGGTGTCCTGAGGGTTACACTCAGGATCTGTTGTTTACCATGGAGTCTCAACAGCACATCTGGACCACAGTTAATCACCACAACAGCTGGGACCACGGTTCATCTTGAGCGAGCAGCCACGTCAGCGCTTTGCCCCAGGAAACCCAAACTTCTTGGAAGACTGCTCAGTTGCAGAGCTAGGCTGACCCAAGGCTGATGCCCGTGTGTCCCTCTCCTTCCTTGATGCTCCGTCTGCCATGGCAGGACACAGTAGTCGAAGGAGGACATGGCCACCACTTCCCCCCTCGCCCTCCAGAGACCATGTGGGCCCTGGGTTTCGTGTGAGTCTGTTGTGTAAAGCGCTTTTCCGAGTTGGAGCAACTCACCCCCTTCACATTTATTCTTTTTCTCTCTCCCACAGCAGAAGTGAAGACAGTAAGACCTCAGGTCAGAATGCTTCTGTTCAAGAACTCTTTGGTTTGCAAACAGAAGCGTTCAACCAAAGTTTGTCTCCCTTCCTAAACTCCACATCAGGTGGTGAACACAGCCTCAGCCTGTTCCCGGGATCACGGAACAGAGGCAGTTAGTGAACCGAGGCCCCACTCTAACCATCCAGATTTTTCACGCAGCATGATGTTCTCCAGGCCCATCCGGGTCTTGCATGCATCACAATTCCACTCATTCTTGGCAGAATAGGGGGCCTGTTCATTAGCTCAGTTGTTTAAGTGCCTGATTAAGCAAAGCAGTCAGGCTCAGAATTCTGTGATTCGATCCCCAGATCCTCATGCCTTACCAGTCCTGCCCTTACGGCATCCTGAGCTGGCCAAAAAAAAAAAAAAAAAATCATTCTTGGTGGAATAATATTCACCGGACGTCAACACCACGCACTACTCACCCATTCATCCATCAACAGCCCCTTGGGTTGTTTTCCTTTTGGCTCTGGTGACCAGCTGTGCTGTGAACACTAGCACACAGGATCTGTGGAGTCCTGCCTTCTATCTTTTTGGATGTACTCACACAAGGCAGGAATTGCTGGCTCATGTGGTAGTTCTGTCTAACCTTTTTAGAAGCCACCAAACTCTTTCTCACAGCCTGTCTTTCTGTTCCTGCCATCCCACCCTCAGGATAGGACTTGGGCACAGTGGAGCCCCAAGAGACCTCCTCACATTCCGGCTAAGGCTACATCTACCCCAGGGCCTCCCAGGAACCTCTCCACACCCCTCACTGACCCTCCTCCTGACATCAGCAAGCCCTGGCCAGGAGGGGAGGATGAAAAGCTGAACAGGGAAGTGGGAGTCTAGTACTGGACCTCAGGATATTCCTCCTAGGACTCTATCCTATTGCCACACAGCTTCCAGCACAAGCCTGGCACATGATAAGTGCTCAATAAACATTGCTAAATGGAGGAACGAATGTTGACATGTGTTCCTGGCCCCATGCCTTGTAGGACTATGAGCTCATGGAGGGCAGGGGTCATCTCAGCACTCCCATAAAGCCTGTTCTGGAAGACATCACAAATGGGAAAACATTAGTTGGACCAAAGTAAATTCAGACCACTGATAACAGAGGACAGAATGCTGCAGGGGGACACTGTGGGAAGGAAATGAGAGCAGGAGGTAGGGAATAAGAAGGAGATGGAGAGGGGAATAAGGGGGGAGAAGGTGGAAGATAGAGGGATGGGGGGAGGGAGGGAGGAAGGGAGGGAGGGAGAGAGAGAGAGAGAGAGGCATCTGCTCCTGAGAAATCAAGCTAGAAAGAGTAGAGCTGGGCTGCAGGGCCAACTCTGGCTCCAGGTTCCCCATCTCTTCTCCTTGAGGGGGGCTCCCTTTTGCAGAAAGGAGCACTCCCCCTTCCCTGCTTACCCAGAATCAACTAGAGACCCAGAGCCTAGGGAGCAAACATTTTCAGAGGCTGGGACTGCCAACCACAGCCAGCCTGGTCCCCTGTCCTGGGCACACTGACCTCAGAGGCAGACTCGGCACAAATGTCAATGGCAGGAAAGTGCATCAGGACCTTTTCAATTCATTCAGTAAAGGTTTAGGTACCCGCTGGGGGACAGGTCCACCACTGACAAGCCTTGGGCTTCTTACTTGTGCCCCAGGCAGGTGCTGCAGGGTCTTCCCTGTTGACACAGTGGCTCATTCTTGTCTTCATCTGCTGTGTGTCTGACAGTGACACCAGGGCTTTGCTTGAAAAGGCTGGATGGTTAGATTCCCCCTTCATTCTTCCCCTAATTCTGTCTCCCCACTATTTCTAAGTTTGTTTTGTTTAGGGGCTGTCTTTGCCGTGTCAAAAAAACCAAGCAGAAGCGCCCATCTGGAGGAGGGCGCTCCCAAGGCCCCCAGACCAGACGCGGGTGGCTGCGCTTGCTGAGTGACCTGGAGCCAGGGGCTTCCCCTGTGTCTGTGGTTCCTCGTGACAGCACGGCATGTGAGCAGGAAAGCAGGGTCCAAGCCCACGTGTGTTCACCAGTGGGGAGGCCTGCCGGGGAGCTGGCCAGCTGGAAATGGCCTCTGAGGACAGGGGAAACCTGTCCTGGCCCAGCTCCCCCGGAAGGTGACATCTGGGAGAAGCATCCTCTGCCCCATTTAGAGACGAGGAGTGGCTAGGAGAGGTGGAGGGATTCGTCCATACACGGTAGAGGCTAAGTCTGCTCACCCAGGGGATACTCGGGGATGGTGCTTCAGGCAACAGACGGGGACGCAAAGACTTAGTCCCTCATCTGCACACAGCTGTGACCACTTCCCCACAAACAGACGCCTCCGCTCAGGCCACTTTCCTCCTTAGCAAATCCTCTTGGCAAACTCTTTAGGAAACTGTGTCCCCCTTCCCAGGCTGGGTTTTGGTGCTCCCAGCTGCAATGAGCTTCCTCAAAAGTTTTCCACTGTCGGGGTTGGCCTGGGGGCTCTGGCACCAGCAGCCAGATACCGAGGCCGTGCTGATTGGGAAAGGCCTCGGCGCCAGCACCCTTTACAGCTTCGAGAGCTGCCTGTCTTGGTTAGATGGTTCCAGATTAGGATTTTCCCTGGAATACCCCACCATTAGTTTACATGCTGTATCCAGGGACCTAAATGCCTATCCACGAGAGCATTTGTATGTTCTGGTGAATGCTAAATTTGGAGAGGAAATAAAGGAATCTCTGGCTGATGAAGTAGAGGAAGACAGTGATGCTGATGTTGAACCTATTTCTGAATTTAGATTTGTGCCTAGTGATACATCAGCATTGGAGGTGATGTTCACGGCCATGTGTCAGTGCCAGGCCTTGCACCAGATCCTGAGGATGGAGACTCAGATGATTAGGATGGCGAGGAGTATGACATGGAAGCACACGAACAAGGACAGGGAGTTACCCCCACATTTTCTACCTGTGAAGAAGGACTATCTCATTTACAGTAAAAGGGCTAGCCACACTGCAGAGACTGGCAGGCATGCTCTCCCAGCCTGTGAGCAGCCAGTATAACATAGGTAGGGTGCACACAGAGGATTCGCCGAGAGACTATGCAGATGGCGCGGAAGTAGATACCGCACCAGCAGTTGCAGGACAGTTTGAGGATGCAGATGTTGACCACTGAAAGTGTTTTATATTGCTTTAAGATTCTGTTCATTGCTGTAGGAGAGAACTTGGGGCCTCTTCCCTGTGAAAACAGAAAAGATGAAAATCTTTTTGCTTCTCCAAAACTCACTTAAGCCAGTTCTTCCTCAAGATAAACTATACTGAGACAGCAAGTTGTCACCAGCAGAAGAAACAATGACCTCTAGTAACAAAGGTGAATTAGTTTACCCACGGAGCTATTTGTAGTGTATCATCTACTCTCTAACTTTGTGTCTACATACGTGCTGACTAGGCCTGTAATTCCTGCCTTTGCAGTATACACTGTCCACACACTAGCAAGAACTTTGCAGGAAAATTGGCTGAAGTTACAGAGACATTGTGGGGGAAGAGGGGATGCAGGTCTTTGGGCTCTAGAATACCCTTATCCATGAAAGAATAGGCAGAGGTCTCAGAAGAGGCAGTCTCTTGTCATTCTCCACAGGGACAAGCATCTCACTAATCTGGGGGAGATTAATTCAGACCTCTCTAGGTGGTCTCTTGGGCAGCATCCCAGTTGCAGATCCCACCCTGGTATAAGTGCTTCTGGGTAGCTTCTGCTTCCTCCACCCTGTTATAGCCTCTTAGCTTAT
>NW_004524581.1:10117466-10125916 GCF_000260255.1 Octodon degus | reverse complement strand
ATAGTTTAACAAATAAATCTAGGTTTACTATTTTAAAAAAAAGGAAACTGTGTCCCCACCCATACTCAGCTAAAAGGCCAGCAGGCCTGGCTTGCGGGGGGGGGGGGGGGGGGGGTCAGCCAGGGCACTGAGGAGGGACCCAAGGGGGCCAGGGCTTGCTGCAACAGCCTAGCACAGAGGGAGGGACCTGACCACCCAAGGAGCAGTTACCTCACATGGCCACAGGCCCCTACGCAGGGTATCACTTTGGTCCCATCACATTTCTATATGGTCATCCACTCTGCTTGGAACCTAAGCATAAAAGTAGTTTTCCCTGAGTCTCGGAGCCTTCCTTTCTGATGTCTCTGGTGTCACACAAAACTTAAGTTAAATCAGCCTGCTATTTTGTCCTCCTATTAAGCTGGCACTTGTTATTAGACCTTCAGCCTCAGTCCTGTGACTGAGAGGGAGAGAGTGCACTCTTGTATCCATGGGCTCAGGGCTTCCATGCCCTCCCTCTACTCAGAGCTTCCCTTCCAGGCTGGTAAAACCCCCAGGAAAAAATTTAGTCCAAAGAATAATACATAATCTCCCGTGTCAGACACAAACCCATCTGCATTTGTTCCTGTCCTATAAGCCCTGCAAATGGCCACAAGCAGCTGCCGTGGTGGGGACCGGCCCAGGAGTCCAACGGCACCTGTACCTAGCAGCTCCAGCCCTGCAGCAGGACTCGGGCACCTCCAAGGGCAGAAGCTCTGAGCTGTTTCTCTGCACAGCTCCCAGAGGGGCCACAGTACCACATCTCCCAGGCAACGCCCACTCATTATCAAGTTCTAAACTCCTGACAGAGTTCTGTTTGAGTGCTGTTCTGGTAACACAAGAGTATGTCACCAAAACTGATGCGAGGAAAAGTAAAACGACCAAACAGACTGATAACACTTCAAAAAAATTGAAAAATGCATAAAAGATGTTTTGGCTGCATCCAGATGTCCCCCAGATCCTCACATGCCCAGAGAGGTGGCCTTTCTGGGGTAGCTGGATCTAGGGTGTGGGGGTATGGGCTAAGGCTGTGCAGCATCTGGATTTGTCCTCTCATTAAACAAGCATCGTTATGGGTGGGACTGAATGGATTCACTGAAGACAGCAGGCCTACCCGGGTGTGGGTAGCACCAATCAACAGTCCTGTCATCTGGACGGAATATAAAAGGACAGAAACAACAGAGGCCGCTTGCTGCTTTGCTGCCCCTGTCCCTGCCATGGACTGACTCTTCTCCGTGATGCCCCTGTGCCATGTTGCTCTGTCTCGGAACCAATTTGCAGATGGACAGAAACCTCCACAAACTGTGAGCTGAAATAAACCTTACTCCTTTATCTTGTAGGTTTCAGGTATTTCGTCTCACCGATGAGAAAAGTAACCAAGACAGACGTGTCCCTTCAAAATGCTCAGCCAGGAAGCTGAAGGCATTGCCTGCAGTGGGAAACATACCAATCTATCTGCTCACCACCTCAGCCGGGGAAGAAGATGCTAATTAAAGTGAAGACACTGACCGGAAAGGAGATGGACACTGACACTGAACCCACAGACAAGGTGAAGTGAATCAAGGAGCGCATGGAGGAAAGAGTGGGACTCGTGCCATGACAGCCGCAGCTCATCTCATCTATGGTGGCAAACAGATAAATGATGAGGTCACAGCTGCTGACTAGGAGATTCTAGGTGGGCCTGTCCTCCACCGGGCGTGGGCTCTGAGAGGAGGAGGTGGTCCTGGGCCATGATGAGTCTTCCTTCCTCTGTACCTCCTTACCCTGTCGCTCATAGTGAAGTATATATTCTGTCTGGCTGGGACACATGAGCCGTTGCCTCCTGTCTTGGCTGCCTAGTGTTGTATGTTTACTGGTGGGAGACTCTGAGGCCCCCAGGATGCAGTGCTCCTGGCCCAACAGGCCTTTGCTGGCTAGTGGGCTTGAGTTTGCAGTCCTGTGTGCTTCCTTCTCTTAAGGCTGTGTCTCTGATTGCCAATAAAATATTTCCTAGCCAAAACAAAAAGCTCAGCGAGGGCTGGCGAGATACCTCAGCAGACTAAGTGCCTACTTAGACAAGTGCAGAGACCACGGTTTGATCCCCAGGCCCATATGCCGCACTGGCCCTGCCCCCCGGGTGTGCTGAGCTGAGCCAGCACCTGAGTCCAGGTGTGGTGGCGCATGCCTGTAATCCCAGCACTGAGGAGGCTGAAAACAGGAGGATCACTACGAGTCCAAGCTGTATAGTGAGACCCTGTACCAAATACATTAAAAAAAAAAAAACTCAGTAAATTGTAAGAGTCTGATGAAACCTTCTAGCAAAAATAACCCGAGTTAATAAAAATGTTCCAAAATACTGAACGCAGAAAGCTACCTCACGTGTTTATGAGGCTACTAGACATTCGCAACAAAATTCAACAGGGTTGGGCCAGGGAGATAGCTCAGTAGAATAGGCACTTCCCTGGCAAGTGCAAGGGCCTGAGTTCAATCCCTGGTTCCACTAAAAAATAAAAAATTCAAGAGAGTGACAAATTCTGTTAAGACACATAAGTTTTTTTGTTTTTGCGGAACCAGGGATTGAACTCGGGTCCCTGTGCTGGTCAGGCAAACGCTTATTCCACTGAGCCATCTCCCCAGCCCCCTAATAAATAGAAGAGAAAAACATTTTTAATAGGAAGATTCAATATTGCAAAAATGGCAATTTTCTATTAGTCAATAAATTAAATACGATACCAACCAAAATACCAATGAAATTCTTTTAAAAAATAGTTGATGTATTGATTCTAAAATTTAGAAATGAAAATACATGAAAACAATCAAGAAACAAAAAATTAAAAGGAAGTAAGATAAGGAAGAAAGTGGGGAAGGAAAAAGAGGAATGAGAAAGAACGTGAACTTGAAAAGCAAAAAAATCAAGGGAAGAAGCCAGGGGTTATGGCACAGTCCTGCGCTGAGAAAGGTGGGTGCGTGGGGAGAGGGAGGGAGGGAGGGAGGGAGAGAGAGAGAGAGAGACGGAGACAGAGATAGACACAGAGACAGAGAGACAGAGACAGAGAGAGAGAGAGAGAGAGAGAGAGAGAGAGAGAGCAAGGCATGGTGGGATGTAGCCCCTGGCTTTGACCCCCCCCCATACTCAGGGAAAAACCAGTGCAAGAGGAGGAAGCATGTGGAGAGCGTGGCTCTGCACAGTGGGGAAAGCACAGCCAGCTGCGCTGAGCACGAGGGCCTGGCACATTGGCTGCTAAGTCCTCGAAGACTAAGGGTACCTCACTGTAGCTGTGATCAGGAACCAGCTCTCAGCTCAGGTCCACTTGCCTGCGGATGTCGGTTTCATTCCCAGAAGTGCTGTTACCTCCTGGCTGTGTGACAACTGAAGCCACTTCTGGCCTGGACTTGCATCCCCCAAGACTAGTTAAGGCCCTTGTGTCTGGTTCCTTCCCTCACCCAAATGCCTGGACTAAGTTCTCCTCCAGCCTGATTGGCCACCTGAGTCACGTGACCAGCTGTGGCCCTTGCCCCATGCCCCAGACAATGGAGGGCTGGCTGGTTCCGCCTTGTCCGTCTTCCCCAGGCTGGGAGGTCAGGGTGGCTAGTGGAAGGATGACTGATGTTGGGAGCGGTGGCGACCACCCATCTACTGTATACAGGCCCAGGATACAGTGGCCCCTACCAGAGGACAAACGCTGGGGACATGGGGTCACTCACCAACAAGATGGGTGATTACAGATCCACCTGGAAAGAAATAAATGATAGTCTCTCCCATGTCACTGACAAAAATTTACTCTAGATCAATTAAGGAATGAAATATAAAAGACAGGACTGTAAGGTTATTCCTAGGGAAGACACATGAAGCTCCAGGTGGGGGTGGGGGGAAGGCCTCTTCCAAAGACACCAAGTGTGTAACCATGACGACACCCTAACTGCAACTTCTCTGACAAAATAAAGTTGAGATGAAGTGAATTAGGAAAAGGAACTGTCCATCCATCCACCCATCCATGAAATAGACTGCAGTAAAATTTCACCCTAGTCACTTAAAAAAGACAATGTAAAGATAGGGTACAGTACAGCACCCCCAAAATGCCAGTTCTTGGAGGCTAAGGCAGGAAGGTCACATCAAGTTGGAGACCAGCTGGGCTACAAAGTAAGTTCAAGGCCAATGTGGACCACACTGTGAGGTCCTACGTCAAGAAACCAAAAATTTAAAAATAAAGTAAATAAATAGGTAAGTCAGTGAGAAAATAGGAAATAAAGTAAACCCAAGTGGCTGAGAAAGATATGAAATGATATTCCAAGCACACCGGTAACCTGGGAAAGTCACAGTAAGACAGAAATAAAACTTCTTTCCTTGCAGACTGACCACGATGTAAAAGCCTGGTGGTCGCTCCCCCCAAGGTGGCAGCGGAGAAACGGGTGCTGTCATTAACTGCTGGTGCTCGTCAGCAGTACGCGCTGCGGCAGCGCAGGCCGCGAGGCTGTGGTGGGCGGTGTGACAGGAACAGGAGAGGAGGTACAAAGTGAAACTTCAAAGCACAGAGGCATAGACGCCATGGCCCACGTGACTTCTGGGAAGCCAGCCGGTGTGGGTGTGAAGCGGACCCCAGAGACGCAGGGGTTTGCAGGCCAGAGTCAGAGAGCAGGAAGAACATGTGGATGCCTCAAAGTAATCACATCCACCTGTCCCCGCCCTAAATCACCCCAGCTCACTCCTTCTCCTGGAGGTGTAACATTTTTCTCCTCTGTTGCAGAAAATGGTCGAGAGGATTCCCAGTCAGGGTCAGCTTCTGGAGCCACTTCTGGGGGAAGCAAGAGCTCGGAGCCCTGGGAACCTGGCCCCCACCAGGCCTCAGTATGTCACTCGGGAAGTGGCATCACAGCAGTTATCTGCAGTCTTGCTGGAGGATTGCATGAGATGAAGATTACAGAGGAAGCCAAATATGGCGCCGGACCACGGAAGAACTCCACTAAGACACACAAGAAAATAAGCCACGCTCATGGATGTGGGAATAGGTCCATTCCAGGGTAGACGGAGGCACGCAGGTGTGGAGAGGACAGGCGGGGCAGCAGCATGTGTGTCAGATGGGATTTCGAAACTAACAATAAACGCAACACATGGGGTAAGCTGCTGCCACCTTCACAACCAAGAAAAAAGACAAACACCCAGAAGAAACATGCCAGCAGAGGATTCGAAGAAGAGAAAACACAAATGGCCAATAACAAGTCCAACCTCACTGAGGCTTTCCTAACCAAGAACTAGAAAATTAAACAAGTGTAAGATTTTTATGTGGACTCATGAAAGTATGAAGATTTTTATTTTCAATTTTTTGGAATTTTGTATTATTTCTACATTTCTTTAAGCAGTTTTTTTTGGGGGGAGGCAACATTTTGGGAATTTTCTCATTTTTCTTCGTTTTTATTTTTTCTCTCTTTGTTCTTTTCCTCTTTTGACTTCTCCTCCTCCACCTCTTCCTCTTCCTCCTCTTCTTCCCCTTGTTCTAGTTTCTATATTTTGCTATTTTTATTTCTTCTCTTTCATGGTCATTCTTTTCTGGGAGTTTTCCAACATTAATTTCCTTTTACTCCTCAATAAGGACCCTCTTCTCACTTTTCTCCCTTCCTTCTCATCTTCCATTGATTAATTTTTCAAGCTCTACTTTTGTCCATTTTCCCAACTCCTCTTTGTTAGTGTAACTGTTAAATTCTATGAGTCTTTACATAGCTAGCTATTGTTAGTGGCAGTACAGTTTTTCTGCTTAGCAGATATTTAATGTAGATCAGTATTTATTGATTAGTCTGGGCTGGGGAGATAGCTTAGTGGTTTAAACACCTTGCCAGGCAAGTGCAAGGACCTGGGTTCGATCCACCATACTGCGTACAATGCAGGCCCTGGAAATCCCAGCACATACCGGTAATCCCAGCACTGGAGAGGCTAAGACAGAAAGATCACTTCCCCCCACCCCAGGGATCAAACTCTGGACCTCACACTTGCCAGGCAGGCACTTAAGCTGCTGAGTTATATCCCCAGTCCCCCCAACCCCCATTAATCTTATAATCATTGCTGATTATATTACTTTAGCAACTATTTTTTTTTTTTTTTTTCCCAGAACCAGGGATTGAACTCTGGCCCTTGCGCTTGCCAGGGACGCGCTTATTCCACTGAGCCATCTCCCCAGCCCAACTCTTTGATCTTTAACAAAGGGGCCAAAAACTTACATTGGAGGAAAGATAGCCTCTTCAACAAATGGCGGATGCTGGGAAAACTGACTGTCCACATGCAAAAGACTGAATTTTTTTAAAAGATTTATTTATTTCATACAGGGTCTCACTATGCAGCTCAGACTGATTCATAGTGATCCTCCTGTCTCGGCCTCCCTAGCACTGGGAATACAGGCAGGTGTCACCACGCCTGATTTCAGTGGCCAGGACTGGCACAGGGATGGCACAGCACATGGAACCAGGGATCAAACCTGGGTCCTTGAACTTGCCAGGCAAGGCAGGTAGACCACTGAGCTATCTCCCTGGGCGGAAGACTGAATTTAGACCCATAAGTATTACCAGGTAGCAAATTAAAATCAAAATGTATCAAATGTCTAGATATTTTTAAAAAACAGACACAATCTACTGCAAGATAAAAACAGGTAAAAGTCTTTAAAATGGGTGTGTACAAGGGCTTTCTGAGCAGTGCCCCAGGGGCGCAGGATATAAATGAAGAATCAACACGCGGGATCACATCAAATTTAAAAGCTGCTGCACGGCAAAAGCTGCAGCCAACAGAGTGTAGAGACAACCTTAGGAGAAGCCTCTCTACAGGACTTTGAACTCGGAAATTCTGGGTTTGCCTGCCCTGAGAGTTTGTGGAGGTTTCAGTCTATACTCAGCTGGCTCTAAGGCACAGCGACACCTGGCAGAGGGCAGCCGCTCACAGCGGTGGAAGACAGCAAGAGTGAAAAAGGAGCAGCAGTGGCAGTGGCGGCGGCAGCCGAAACTAGGAAGAATTTTCCAAAGCCGATCTCAGGCTGGGTGTGGCGGTGCACACCTGCAATCCCAGCACTTGGGAGACTAAGGGAGGTGTGTGGCCGTGAGCTCAGGGCCCGCCTGCCTGATATAGGGAGTTTAAGGCCAGCCTGAAGTACACAGCAAGCCCTAGAAACAGATAGATAACTAAATAATAAAAAATCTATCCCAGCACTCTGGGAGGCTGAGGCAGGACGACTGTGAGTTCAAACCTATCCTGGGCAGTTTAGTGACTTAGTGAGACCATGTCATGATTTAAAAAAAAAAAAGGAAGGAGCACACTGCTCCAGCACTATCCGAGTCTTCCAAATGAACATTTCGGAAGGAGGACAAACTGAAAGAACAGATAGAAAACTTCCTGACAGGCATTCACTCCACCCCAGCTCGCAGCAGCCTCCTCATCCTCCACCCTCCTCCCCGTCCAGGCAGCACAACTCCCGCGCTGAGGCCAGTCAGCAGAAGCGGCAACCCCTTACTTGAGAAGGCAGAGCAGGCAGGGCAAGAGAGAGACTGACAACTTTAGGGGGACCCTACTATAATAGGTGGAGACTGGGGATGTTTTCACAGAGCAGAGCCGGAGAAAACCACGGTCATCCAGCAGGGCAGAACGGATGCCCAGAGAAGCCAAGGCGGGAGGGTGGGGTGACACTCTGGGCCACAGGTGCCAAGATGGGGTTAGGTGTGCAAGTAGGTCACTTGGGGAACACCCTTGAAGACAGAGGAAGAAGCAGGGGCGGCAGGAAGCCCTCCAGGCCACAATAGGGGTGCAAAGCCTTTGAAGGAAGAGACCAAGCCTCAAATTAGGGCAGCTCAGACCCTGCCAGGGTGCACCCTCTCTATCCCCTGTATGCCCAGGGCCTGGCTGAGGCAGCCATGCAGGGGAGGACAGGGCGGAGCAGGCTTTGGCACGAGCAAGGTGTTGGACAGGGAGGTGCAGTCACCGGAGGCCGGTCAGGCATGGGAAGACACAAAGGGGCCTTGGGGCTCCTAGGAGACTTCTAGACGAGGTGCCCACTGTGCCACAGGCCCACTGCGCTGCTACCAGCGTCTCCCTCTCCCAACCATATTTAGTGGCGCAGCCCAAGTCTCTAATTACTCCCTGCACAACAGGAGGGCTTGAAGTTGCAGTGTGAGCCACCCTTAGAGATTTTTGCATTCAGAAGTAACCTCCACACAGAGGTCTTGATACAATGTTCTGAGTTACACAGATGTCTGCATTTGCAAACACTCATCAAATGGAGCAGTTTTAAGAGTCACACATTTGGGGCTGGAGAGATGGCTCAGTGGTCTAAAGCACCTACTTAGAACAAGCTTAGGGCTGGAGAGATGGCTCAGTGGTCTAAAGCACCTACTTAGAACAAGCTAAGCTAAGCAAAA
The DNA here is from genome assembly GCF_000260255.1 of Octodon degus. Classification (NCBI taxonomy): domain Eukaryota; kingdom Metazoa; phylum Chordata; class Mammalia; order Rodentia; family Octodontidae; genus Octodon; species Octodon degus. The sequence goes on along the minus strand of NW_004524581.1, from coordinate 10,117,531 downwards.
GCACAGCGCCCACAGTTCAATCCCCAGCACCACATGCCAGCCAGCCCCGTCCCCTGGTGGGCTGA
>NW_004524581.1:10111771-10117366 GCF_000260255.1 Octodon degus | reverse complement strand
AAAACAAGCTTAGCAAAGCACAGGGACCGCGGTTCAATCCCCCAGCACCACATGCCAGCCAGCCCCGCCCCCTGGTGGGCTGAGCGGGCCACACACACACACACACACACACACACAAATAAATTAAATTAAAAAAAAAAAAGTCACACATTTATCAGTAGCAACACGTACCTCAAAAGGAAAAAAAAACACTATAAACAGTAATCTAAATGCTCTAGGGCAAAGAAGCATTGTAAGACATTATCTAAGCAAAGAAACCTACCTTGGAAGTCCCGGCCTTGTTCTCTCTGAATGAGCCTGGTGGGCCCCAAGGGTGTTCAAGAACGCAGAGGCTGCTGAAATTCATCCACTTTTAAATGCCCGAAATTCCATTTTGCTCCATGTACCTTCTCTAGATATAGTAGCCCTTCCACACTTTAGTGAAAATTAGCTTGTTACATTACTTTCTTAAAGCAGGGGCTCAGCACACAGCCTTGAGCATCAGTGTGAGATGGCAACGTATGAGCAGGGATGCAAAAGGAGAAAGGTGACCGCAGACTCCCTCCATCTCTAAGGCTCTGAAGTGCTACAGGCCCTTCTCAGGGCCCTGAGGGGGCAAGGACCCCACTTGTATCAACTCTACAAGGTCTGTCTCACACTAAGCAGAAATCAGCAGGCATATTTCACATTTAAGCTGCTTTTAATGCTCAAAAGCTCTATACAAAAAAAAAAAAAAATCATGAATGATTCCTCACAACACCCCTGTGAGGTAGGTAGGCAAGTATTATTCTCCCATTTTACAGATGGGAAAACTGAGGCAAAGTGGTGAAGTGATTGGCCAGTGGTCCCTGCACAGCTGGAAATCAGGGCCAAGCATGAGAATACAAAGGATCCCTCCTAGTTCAGCCCTGATCTGAGTCCCCAGCTAGACCTCCTCTGCAAAGAAACTAAAACCTCTGAATACACGGACAAATGCAAATGAACCTGAAATGGTAGGGAGAGATTATACAGTAGTTTTGCAGAAGAATTCAGCTAAAAGGGACGCTATTTTCCAACACTGGGTAGATGTGAACTTGGGCCTCTTCTCCCCCTTTCAAATTTCATGATCAATATAATCTTGCTGTTGTCTTGTTTTGGGTTTTTGAAACTGCATCTTACTATACAGTTCAAGCTGGCCTGGACTCACTATGTAGCCCAGGCTGGCCTCAAATTCTCAGTGATCCTCCTGACTCCACCTCCAGAGTGCTGGGATTACAGATGTGCACCACCACAGCCCGCCACCTCCTCCTGTCTTTCTGCACAAATTCATGAGCCCAACTGGAAAGGTTTCCCTGACCCCAGGAGTCAGGTAGGCAGATGGAATCCTCACTGCCCAACCCTTGGGTTTCAGCAAACACCAGCCCTGGCCCGAAGAGTGGCTGCAAGATGGCCAGAGATGATGGCAGGACCCACAACTCAGTGGAGCTGACCTTTATGCCCCCCCCCCAGGGAGACAGCTGAACCTCCTCGGATCCTCCGCAGGGCTGACCTGGAACCCAGGGGCCCCCTACAACACCCTTGCCCAATCTCTCACATCCTCCCACTCACAAACACCACCCCAACTACCAACCTTGACTCAGCCATGTTTTGGGGCCTGCTATGGGGGTGGGGGAACTGAGGAGGGAAGATGGGCTGCCTGGTACCTTGGCCCAGGCTCCAGGGCAATTCGAGCTCACCCTCCTTAGGCTGTGTCAGCTTCCAAAAGGCCTTTCTAAATCCCCCAAAGGGCCCCCTGATGTTTCTAGCTCCCCAGAGACCTCACCAGCCAGGGGAAGGGGTCAGGGCACCAGAAGGGGAGGCCAAGGCCAGCCCCTGGCCATGGAAGTTGTCCTTGCAGTCTCCCTAGCTGAAGACAGGGCTGAGAGGCAGTGGGCAAAGCTGCCTTTAAGGTAATAGATCCCCCACCCTCTCAGGTAGCCAGGGTCCCCCTGGGCAGTGCTCAAGAAGCAAAAGGGGAAGGGAACCGGGGTAGCCAGAGGAAGCGAGGGAAGGAAATCGACACTGGCAGGGCCTTCAGAACCTCAGAGAGAGGGAGAAGAGGACAGAGATGGCGGTCAGCTGCTTGGCAGTTTGGGGTGTGCGCTTGCCAGAGGCCGAACACCAGGTGCCTCAAGGAGCCACACCAGGCCCCTTGGCAGTGTCCTTGCACCTCTGAGTGGCTGTGCTGACTGCTGGTCCTGGATGAAGCTCATTCTAAAATGCTCCCTGCCCAATCCACCCAGCCCAGGAAGCTGGGGGTTGCTTCTGTAAGGCCAGTTCCCAGGGCCCAGTCCTGGCTACGAGGACCTGGGGGCGCGGGAGGAAGCCCCTACAGGAAGTCCCTGCCGGCCAAGGACCCAGGCCCGAGGCTCTGCTCCTGCCACCGGTGTCGCAGCCTGGAGAAGGGCTGGTCCTCTGTGCTCTCCAGCTCGGGGAAGCCCAGTTGGTTGAGGGTCTCATAGACACCGGCCTTGGATGCCACCTGGGGTGGGGACAGAAAGGGGGAGTGCCTCAGCAGAGGGAGGGTATCTGCTGGGCTCCCCGTCTGCTGTGGTCACCTCACTGGACTTGGATGTACGCAGAGGAGTCTGGGGCCAGAGCACCCCTCACCTGCTCAGCAACTCAGCAAATCTAAAGGCTCATCTGTTAACTCCCCGAGCCTGTTTCCTTATGAAAGCAGCACAGCCGCCACCCACAGGACCACGTGGAGGGGGCTGCGCATGCGCCAGGAGCAGCCTAGATGGCCAGGTCCACACAAGGGTCATCAGAATGCCCAAGGGGACCCGGGAGGACTGGCCTGCCTGCCTAGAGCAACAGAGCTGGGCCCAAAGGAGGCTGGAGGGCGGGGCGGACTCAGGGCCAAGCAGAAGTCCCAGGTCAGGGGCTTCTAAGCGGCAAGACACCAGCATATGAAGTCCAGCACAAAGCCCCAGAATCAAACCGCAGCCTGAACTATTGCCCCAGATCACAGGCGTGTGCCACAATGCCCAGCCCGTCTGCTCATCTACCAAGTGCAGGCATCAGGCTGAGGACCCACAGTTGAACAAAATGATCCCTCTCCATAGGAGCTCCTGTGACCGGGGTCCCAGCAGGGACACACAGGGATGGGGTGGGAGGCCCCCACCTACATCCTAGTGCCCATCACCCTCAGCCTCCGCCTCTCACCTCCCACATCCAGGTGCTGAAGGGCCTCTGCCAGGAGTGCGCCTCCTCCAGGTGGAGGTAGGCATTGAAGAGGATCAGGTAGATGTAGCGCTCCAGGTACTGCAGGCTCCGAAGCTGCAGCCTCTGCGCCTCCTGCTTGTCTTTGGCAGCCTTCGCCTGGAGGACAGAAGGGGGAGATCAGCATGGGGTCCTCACTACCTCACCCCACAGCATGGGGTCCTCACACACTCTTGAGTAAGGGCCTGCCCAGGTCACAGGCAAGATCACTAGGTCAGATAACCACTTCCCACTGCCCCGAAGCAGGCGCTTGGCTACTCTGGAGCTCCACTTCCTCACTGGAACTGTGGCTGCCGTCCTGTTCCCAAGGGGTAGCCACACAAGGCCAAGCTCTCCACAGGAAAGTTCCGTGGACCCTGAGTAGGGGGCCTTCAGGGGTCAGAACACATGCCAGCTCTAACTGCTAGGGAAGAGCCTTTGCCAACTCTTAACACCCTCTGAGGGGACATCTCTGTGGCCCCAGTTCTCTCAGGCCAGAGCCAAAGCAGGAAGCCTTGAGCTGCTCCCTGCCCCTGCAGCCTTCCTTGGGAGGGCTGGCCCATGTGAGCCCAGGGCTACTGTCTTGTGCAGCAGCAGCCTCCTCTGCCCTCTCCGCCTGACCTCACTGGGAGGGTTGTCTCATCCCTGACTAGGAAGGAGTAGGCCCCCTGTGCCTGCTATCCTTGCCCATTTTGCAGTCCAGATCAGAGCTGAAAAGAGGGAGCAGACAGCCCTGGACCTCCGCCCTCACCCTCTGCAAGGCTGGGGACAGGTAAACGAGTGAGAAAGGCCCCAGGGCCAAGGCGCAGCAAAGCAAAGCAGCCAGGCTGGGGGAGCCCAGGTGCCCGGCCAGGTGAGGGAATGTGGAACTCCGCTTTGCAACAAGCAACCCCACTCCATCTGTGAGAATGGTCCAGGCCACAGGCGGGGGAGGACCACAAAGCCCACTAGAAGCAGGTTTCCCAGAGTGTGTGGCTCAGGGGCCACGAAGGCCTGGGGAACCTGGACCACAGGAACGTGGGCTGGAGGTCAGGACAGTGCCCAAGATGTGTGGGCTGTGCCCAGCTGGCTAGGCCACAGGAGAACGGAAGGAGCAAGAAGGAAAAGAAGACTCAATAACGGAAGCCACCAGTGCCACTAGGAAGTTACCCCTCAGACTGGGAGACTGGGTTCACACCCTTCCTACCCATGAGAAGCAAAGAGCTTTATAACACAGAGGCTGGGCCAACCCCTAACCAATCACTGAGGAGGAGGCTGGGGGATCATCAGAGACTGGTGGCCAGGAAGAACCACGGGGGGGGGGGGGGGGGGGAGGCTAAGTGACTAGGCCTCCTCCCCACGTCACCCGCCAAGCCAGACTTCACTCCCATCACCCATCATGCATGTCCAGCCCATGAAGCCTCTGTCCCTTACTCGTGAGGGGAGAGTCCTAGGGAGACGGGAGTACTGCAAGCCCCCGGAGCCAGGAGCACTGGCCTCCCAACGGTTGGAAGCCACACAAGGCTCCAGCGTTGCCTCAACTCCCAGAAGACTTGGAGTTTGCGCCCCATGCCAGAGTCAACATGGTCTCAAACCCCAAGAGTCAGAGATGGGCTGGGGTGAGCTCAGCAGCAGGACTCTTGCCTAGCATAAGGTTCCATCCCCAGCACCAAAAGTAAGAAAAGACTCAAAGCTGGACTGGCCTGTACAGGATCTGGGGTCCCCGGCCCCCACCTCTGCCTTTAGAGCAAAGCTCCCAGGACTGTATGAGTGGAAGGCAACTGGGTAAGCTGCCCCCCACATCTCCAAGGAGCTTTAGGGGCCCCAGGGACAGAGGCAGGGCAGGAAGGTGGACAGTGAGGGGCCCTGGTGACATACAAACCCAGGACATGGGCTCTGGTCCTGGTTCTGCTGTTAACGCAGTCCCCAAGTTTACAGTCCTGCGCTCCCAGGCTGTGAGGGCGACAAAGGAGCTGTAGGTAGAGGAAGGACAGCAGAGGGAGGTGAGGGGGCAGGGGTGGGAGAGCAGAAGGAAGGTAACCGGCCAGACATGCCCCCTAAGAGAAGGTCAAGAACAAGGTGGGTCCCAGGGTCCCAGCCTGAGAAAAACAAAAGGGCAGGGGGAGGAACAGCCAAGCCAAGGCTTCATCCAGCCCCTGTTGTGGGGCTGGCGTCACCTTGAGGCCAGGAGTGGCCTTAGCCACCTGCTGAAGGGTGCCTGGCAGGTGGGGGCAGAGCCCCTATTGGTCTAAGGACTAATGGAGCAGGTGCACTGAGCCCTCAGTTTCACTTAGAAAATTAGGCAATGCCCAAAGGAAAAAAGAGAAAATAAAAATATTTTCCTCTGTCCTTCCCCACTCTCCAGTCATAGCCCTGGAGCTTATTCAGAAATATTTTGTTTTCTTTCTTTTTCTTTTT
>NW_004524581.1:10098028-10111671 GCF_000260255.1 Octodon degus | reverse complement strand
TTTTTGCAGAAATGGGGATTGAACTCAGTCCCTTGCACTTGCCAGGCAAGTGCTTATTCTACTGAGCTATCTCCCTGGCTCTCAGAAATATTTTCTTAGAAGGAGCGAACATCACCCAGAGTCCTACGAATATCTTTATTTTTTTTTTTTTTCCTTTTTGCAGTACCGGGGATCAAACTCTGGACCTTGTGCTCTCAGGGCAGGCACTTATGCTGCTGAGCTATCTCCCTGGCCCCCAATGAGTACCATTTTAAACTATATTCAATTGAGGAACTCAGGAAAAATGCACATGGGCATGAACAGCCCTCAGTCCGAGCGCAGGCCACACCAGCATGGTCCACTCCTGAGGGGATGGAGCCCTGCCTGCACCAGGAGACACAGTGAGCATCGGGATGAGGATCTGGGGGTGCACAGGCGGAGGGAGTCTGTCCGAGCCCTACTGGCAAGGGCAGAATTATGTCTAAATGCAGACCATGGTGCAGAGAGCACGCCCAACACCTCCAGGAAGTCCCGCCCTCACATCCTGCCTCATCCCAGGGCTGTGATTTGGGACAATGATGCACCTTCCTATCAAGGCCTCGTTTCCTTAAAAAACCAGAGCTTGGAAGGAGGGCAGGCTGGTCACCTCCTGTGCATAAAAATAGTGGAGCTGTTTTGGAGTGACCTGGCAGGCTAGGCTGTCATTTGCTGCAGACTGAGCCCTAAAATAGAAGAGGGGCCAGCAGGGGCAGCCAGAGCTCTGGGCATTTGAGGCCTCTCACACCTCTGTCTGCCTGGCACAGGCACCAGTCCAGGCATGCCAGTGGCACTCTCCAGAAAGGCCCACTGAGGCACCATCAGGGAGCCTCCCAGGCTCGGTCTACAGGAGAACACGTGGCCGGGCGGGGCGTGTCCCACCCTGTCCTGATAGATCACCTCATTCTGCAGCTGAGGTTCAGCAAGGGCAAGTGAGCGCCTGACCACAGCTTCCCAAGCTGGGCCTGGACTCCACCACCCAAGCTCCTCCCAGGACCCTGGCCTCTTTCAGCACTCACACCCAGCCCCTCCCAGCCTCGCACTTCCCTGCCTCTGTTCCTGCCCGGGAGCCCTTCCTCTCAGCCCGGCCGCATCCAGCTTGTCCATCAGGCCTGGGACAAGCCTCCTCTCTCCTGAAGCCTGCTTTGGGCACTCCAGCCCACACCCTTCGGCCCCTGGGCCTCCTCTGCTGAACCTCATCACTCAACACTGCAGAGCGCTCCACCCCAAGATCTGTCTCCCTAAACAAGGATAAACCCAGGGCGGGCCCCCGGTTAAAGCCAGGTTCACAGCCCTGCTTCTCCCCAGGGCTCCAAGGGTTTGCGGTAGAACTGGGTGGGCAGCAGGTGTGCTGTGTGGAGAGCCCTGCTCCCCTAGGTCATCTCCTGCACCTGGCTCCCAGCAGCACCCAGAATCGAGATTCTCAAGTGGCTGGAACCCCGCACACACCTCTCCACGGCTGCCTGCACATGCTCCGGTGGACATGAGCCAAGCCTCCCATGCTCACCAGCAGGGTCCTAATCCTGCTGCCCCGTCCTGGTGGCAGATCCATCCTTCCGGTTCCTCAGGCCCACCCTGCACCTTCCCCCCTCAACCCCATATCTACCCAATCAGTGAACCCCACAGCTCAACTCTGAAACCCTCCAGAGGCTCCCCACGGCTGGCCTCCCTGGTCCAAGCCACCCTCACTTAGTGGCAGCCCAACTCCACCTCCCGCTGTCTGTTCTCAACACAGCCCCAGAGAACAGCAGGAAGCATAAGAAAGCACCTCTGCTCAAAACTGCCCTGACTCCCCTGATGCTTGGAGCAGGGGCTGAGCCTATGGGATCCCGACTTGGCCTTCCAGGTCAGCTTTCCCCAAACTCCCACTCCCCCTCCCCTTGACTCCCTCTCTGCCCCAGGCGTACTTCCACACAGCATCACCCGTGCAGGGCCTTTGCACCTGCTGTGTCCTCTGCCTGGAAGGCTTCCCCAGCTGCCAGCCTGGCTCCCTCCCTCCCTTCCTTAGATCTCTGCCTAGCATGCCATCCAACCCTCAAGTCCCATCCCACCCCCTTGGGCCACCCCACTGCCTCACTGTCCCCCACATCCCCGCTGCTATCTGACACCGGGACTCTCAAGCACCTCGTGCCTCAGTTTGCATGTGTGCTGTGTCACCACAGCCCAGACTCGGGGGCTGTGCTTTCTATTTGTGCGGCACTCCAGGACATAGCACAGCACGTGGAGCTCAGAAACTGGGTGACGCTGTTGAGTCAGCGAGTGGGGAACATGTTCATTAACCCCAGCCTCGCAGGATGCCCAGGGCTACCTACATCCACCAAGGTCATACAGGTACAGGTCTGCCATGGTCACCCAGAGAGTGAGGACACAGCCTCAGTGGGAACCAGGCCTTCTGCCTGGATACTCTTGCTAGGAACAGCCAGGTGATGACATCCATGTCCTTAGAGTCCTAGACAAGGCTCAGGCTGGAGGGAAGAGAGTCCTACGGGAGAGAGAAGAGCAAAGAAGGCCAGCTGAGGTCAGAGCCACCCGAGCTGTCCGAGCTCCCCATTCCAGAGCTTCTCTATGTGTCCACTGAGTGGGGTCAGCATGACATGGTAGCCTCTGCTTCTAGCTGCAGAGATGGCCAGCGGCTGAGGGTGGGTCCCAGACTCAGATCCCATCCTCTGCCCACTGCAGCACCGCCCTCTCCCTGGCAGACAGGCCATGAGCCAGCCACTGCACTTCTTCCTCAGGCCAGCCTGGCATTGGCCTGCAGCACAGGGGCTTTCGTACCTGATCTGGAAGGGCAGGCAGAGCCCTCAGCCCACAAGGGAAGCCAATTTCCCAAAGCCACCATGTCCTGTAAGAACTTCCAATGTGTGAGAGAACAAAGCCTGCTCTCCTCTCATCTCCGCCTCCTCTCATCCACAGAGCCCCTCTGGCAGCCCCTCTGGGCCACATCCTGCCTTTCCTGCCCCCAGCCCCCTACACTACACACAACCGCCTGCCCACCCCACCCTTCCTATGCACCTCCATGCACTGAAGTGTTCTCACCACTACCCTCAAAGGCACACAGAGCAGGGGTAAAAACCCTGGGTGACAGGCGGAGAGACAGAGACCCACAGGCCAGAAACACCCCAGGACAACCACAGCAGAGGGTGACAATAGCGAGCCAGAGGTCGTCACACTTGACAGGGTGACATGCAAGGGGGGTGGGTGAGCTGCAGCTGAGGCCAAAACACCTCCAACCACTGAAAACTCAAGTGCTCACCCAGAAACCAGACATGGTGGGCCATACCCGTAGCCCCAGCTGTGAGGTAGGCTGAGGCAGGAGGACTATGAATTCACTATAAACTTAGCGAGGCCTATCTTAAAATTTAAAAAGGGCTGGGGTGGGGGCGGGGATATAGCTCAGCAGCATAAATGCCTGCCTGGCAAGTGGAAGGTCCTGAGTTCAATCCCCAGTACCACAAAATAAACAAACAAATAAAAAATTAAAAAATAAAAAGGGCTGAGGACGTAGCTCAGTGGTAGAGAGCTTGGTGAGTGTGTGTGAAGCCTAGGGCTACACGAGGCACAGGGTGCCTGGTACCTAGTTCAACCCCTCGTACCATACACACAAAAGCAAGGGAGGAAGAAAATGGAAGGGAAGAAAAATGGAAGGAGAGGGGAGGGAAGAGTAAGAGAGGGGAGGGGAGGGGAGGGGAAGGGAGGAGAGGGGAGGGACCATGCCTGCACACTGGACCTGCTGGGTGAGGTCTGTCATTAGAACAGAAAAGTTCCCAGCAAGGAGGAAATGGTCCTAGCTTAGCCCACAATGGGAAGGGAAGTGAGGGGTCTTAGCTGCCAAAAGCAAGTGCCCTGAACACACACAGGCACACACACACGCGTGTAACCCATTCCCGCAGTCAGACCAACCGGCCAGAGCTATTCTGGGCTCATTTCTGGGCGGAGTATGAAACAGCCAAAGGAAGTGGCCCTCCTTAAGTCACATTTTAAGTGACAGCTGGTGGCACTCCAGGGCTGCTCTAATTGCACAGGCCAGGCCCTTGGAGACACATTACCTAGTGGAATGATGTCTCCAGAGAACAATTTTGGCCACGCCAAGGTCGATGGGAGGCTGAGAGGGGCCCGCCCTAAGCTCAGTGCCAGAGCTGGCTCATCCATGGCTTCTCAGGAAATGACCTCAGGCCTCAGGTCGCTGTGCTAAGCCCCCAGCACCTCTCCTAATTTGGAGCCCAACAGCACCCCAGCAGTGGGCATGGCAGCGGCCAGGACTTCAACAGCACTGCCTTTGTGTGTGTGTGTGTGTGTGTGTGTGTGTGTGTGTGTGTGTGTGCGCATTATATTTTATAGGTAAAATGCTTTATGAATTTAAATAAAATAACTATTTAAGGCTGGGGAGATGGCTCAGTGGAGTAATTGCTTCCCTGGCAAGCACAAGGGCCTGAGTTCAATCCCCAGTTCAAAAAAATAAAATAACTATTTAAAACTGGATGTTTTAATCTCTTATGTGATAGGCTCTCATAAATATCTGACATATTCTGGGCCCACAGCAAAGGAAGCCTGTAATTTTTTTCCATAATTTTATTGAGAAACAAATAGCAATAAGACAGTTTCAAACCAAATTGGTAGGACAGTTTCAATAATTAACACATTGCATACATTCTTCCTAGTGGTTAATTGCTGTACAAGATGCGGACATGATATCCTATTTACAAACGCTATTAGAACAAAGCACTCTATTCATTAAGAGAATGTAACTGGGCTGGGGAGATGGCTCAGTAGAATAAGCACTTGACTGGCAATCGCAAGGATCTGAGTTCAATCCCCAGTTCCGCAAAAAAAAAAAAAAAAAAAAGAGAGAATGTAACTATATGTCTATCCTAACCATTTTGAATACACAGATACCAAATGAACATTCATCTGTATCCCCCTTTTTTTGTTAAGTTCCGTTATTTGAATATTATAGGTGTGTTAACTCAGAAAAATATTCTAAAATAGTCCAGTGGTCCATAATAGTATTGGGTCTTCCGCTTCACTGGCAATGTCAGAAATTGTTGACCTGAGTCCCTTACAGCTCAACATAACAGCATGGCTTTACTTCTTATACTTTGTTTTTATACTTTTCTGCTGGATGGTTAAGACCAAGATAAAGCAAGACCTATGCAACAAGAGTTGTAGCTTTTGGGTCTGATAAGGTCAGTGAAATCCCCTCAGGATTTATCCTGAGATCCTGTACCTCAGATTGTAGAACCTTTGTCAGTGTCAGCCATGTGGATGAGTCACGGCCATTGCTTGACCAGTGTGCTCTCTGTGAAAGCCTGAGAGAATGTTTTCGTTCCATGTGACTCTCCTTAGGCACACTCTACATCATCGATCACTTTCCTCTTTGGCCCCATAATCTCCTTGATCAGAAAATTTGGGACACTACTGAGTTATGTGACGTTACAGTACAAGTTCTCCTATGTCCTGAAGTACTGCCTCTTTCTGCTACTGTAAACCTGTCCTGAAGCCGAGGCGGTCACTAGCAGGGAAACAAGTCCAGGCTGAAATGTCAGGGAGACAGTTGGGCCCTGCCTCCAGTCAGGCACAATACTTCCATAGGACTTGGCTGCTTCCTCAGTCAAGCGGCTCTTGACCTCTGCGCCTCTGAGAATCAAAGAAGACACCATGTAGGAACGCACAGTTCTTAGAAAACTCAAAAGGCATTGTTCAAAGTGCAAGCAGCATTGCTGTAACAGAAAATGCCCCCCACGTCAGTACATCCCAGTTTCTTTTCTTAGTCGCCCAAGTGACGGTGCCCACTGCAGCTCTGGCCACGTCAGCCTCCTAGAAACAGTGGGTCGCTGTGCTCCACAGGTCAACACAAGGCATATTGCAGGAGCCAATCCCCAACTGACAAGCCACTCTGCCCCTTAGCTTCCTGTTTGCTTATCCTGCATAAGCCTTAGCCCACCAGAGGGCAGGGCCTGATACTCTGGGAATGATGCCATCAGTGCCCATGGACAAAATAAATCTGCCTCCAAGTCCTGGGTGTCATTTCAGTGTTTTTGCTCGACATAGCAATGGATTTATGAAACCTCAGGCTGGGGCAGAGGGGCACACTGCTGACTCTCTTAGTGTGGCCACTTCTACTCCAGCTTTGCTCCAGACTCACTCAGGTGGGCGAGTGACTGAAACACATAGACTGTTTCAAATACAGAGCACTAAGAATTAACGTCACTAGCCAAGGCCAAAGCAGAGTGCCGCTGGCATGACTACTCCCAGCAGGCCTCCTCTAGGAGCCCTGGCCTTGATTTCTGCCACAAATATTTGCCCTTTCCAAGCTCAACAGGAAACAACTGATTTGCTGGCTGGTGTCACCCTGTGGCTGGTGGCCATCCCGAGGTCTCCTTCTCCTGGGCCTGGCCTTGTCCACCCACCCCAACCTCATGAAGTGCCTGGGTCCACGGGGTTTCCTTCCTTTCATTTTTTTGTTTGGGGCAGCTGTGAGCATTTCTAAGCATTCTCACTCCCTCACACACGTGGGCCAGCTGACCAGGCCCTGACCTAACGTTACAGTGTTGGTGAGGTACAGCCTTGAGCGCCAGGCCCCAAGACCAAGACAGGCTGAGAAGCGCCAGGACGGTCACACAAGGGACAGCCTTCCAGGTAGAAAATCATGTGGTTTAGTGCCACCATCTCTCAGGAGGGTTCTGGGTTGTGAAGACGGTGGGACCGTGTGGGTGTGGAGCTCCGCCTGCAGCACTGGTGTTCGGCAACTCCTAGCCTCACCTCCTTCCCTGCCCACCTCCCCGGCTCCAGCCACCCAGACCCTCCTGAGGGACTCCAACCGCAGATGAGGCTGGGGGTGTCAAGCGATCCAATGCCTTTCCCCTGGGGTTCAGACAGCACCTCCCGAACCAAGCCAGTCTCTGCCCAGGGCGACAGGAAATCAAAGCCTCAGGAACCGCCTTCTGGCCCCACTGCGCCCCACGGAGGCCTCTATTTCTGGCATTGCCGCCATGAATTAATGCAGAGGGAATGAGGAGCTGGCAGATCACCGCAAACTGCAAGTGAAAACAGGCATCCAAGCAATGCACGCCCTGGATGCCACAGCAAGGGAGGTGACAGGACCTCCAGGCCTGCCTGGCTGCACACAGCCCCACCCGTAACTATCCTGGCCAAAGGCTGAGCCGCAACTCCAACACTTTACAGGAGGCACGGGCTAATTCAACCCCAGGGACACAACTGGCCAGATTAACTCTGCAGGACAAGCAGCTCCCTCCAAAAATATAACTCAGGAGGAAAGGAGATTAAAAGGGCCTTGGGCTGGGGGAGCCGCTCGGTGGGGGGCGCTCGCCTGGCACGCAGAAGGCCCTGGCTTCATCCCAGCCCAAGTACACAGACCAGCTGCCACGGATCCCGCCATGGGACAGGTGGCTCTTATCTGGATTCTGAGCCCAGGGCAGGAAGAACACATGATGGCATCAGGCAAAGCTAAACCCAGACTGATACGTGATGACGAGAAATAAAACAGCTACTTGAGGTGTGACCCTGGGTCGTGTCGCCTTCCTGGCGGAGGCAGCACCTCGAGGACCAGCTCTCACTGAGGATCAATCCAGGAGAGGGCAGTGGCTGGCGCTCCCGGAGGCTGGGAGGTGGGGGCGCCGGGCTCACGAACGTCTGCTCCCCATGGTGAGATTTTCCATTTTAAAAACTCCAAATTTTTTCTTTATTTTTTTTCCAATTATTAATGTCATGTTTTATTTTTAAAAAAGATGTTTTAAAATTTCACACATGATTGTTCATCTACATACAAGCAACCACAAGAATTTTACACGTGGTAACATCAGTGGTGGAAGAGACAGAGATCCGTATGAGCCAAGACTATACCCAACTCGTCGCACGCCTCGATCACAACCTTGTCAGCAGCAGAACCAGAAGGAGCTGCGACGTAGGCCACACCACTCCTTTTAGCTCTGTCCACATTATCCCTGAAGGGAAAGGATGCGTCGGAGCTGAGGGCAACCTCACTTCATCTGTCAACCCACTCCTTCTTCTCTGCCTCAGTGAGCAGCTCAGGGACATCCTCAAAAAGTGCTTTCTGCTTCACCAAATCCTCATCCTCACCAATGGTGCCAGTCACGTGCTGATCAATGGCATTGGAGATTTCTGCTCTCTTCACTCCAGGCTTAAACTTCATTGAAAGCACCTGTGGGTGGTGTCTGAGCCACCAACAGTTTGCTTTATCTCCTGCAAGGCGTGTGCAGTGTATCTGAGATTGCTGGCCTGCTCCGATGCCAACAACCTGCCCGTTCTTGGCATAGCACACAGAGTTGGACTGAGTGTACTTGACAGCAATGGTGGCGACAATGAGGTCTCTGAGGGCAGATTCGGACAGCTGTTTGTTCCTGGTAACCACATTGCTAAATAATGACTTGTTGATGATACCGTTATTTCTCTTCTGGCTTAAATGAAGACCAAAGAGAGTTCGAACTTCATTTTCATCTGGTTTATAAGACTGGCCCATCTGCAGAACACAGTAGTTTCCGTTTTTCTTTTTGGAAAGTATTTTCAAAGCTTCTTCTTCATATCCTGGGGCAATGATACCATCAGACACTTCTCTGGAGATAATTTTTGCAGTTGGGACGTCACAAACATCAGATAATGCAATAAAATCACCAAATGAAGACATTCTATCAGCCCCTCTGGCTCTTGCGTATGCGGTCGAGACAGGCATAAGGGTGCTATAGAGGTCATAGACCATGCAGACTCTGGCCTCCTCTTCACTGAGTGGAACTCCTACGGCAGCACCTGCCGGGCTGACATGTTTGAACGAGGCTGCGGCTGGGAGGTCTAAAGCTTCTCTGAGTTCCTGTACCAGCTGCCAGGCATTCAAAGCGTCGCACAGGTTTATGAACCCAGGGCGCCATTAAGTACTGTGATAGGAAGCCGTGGCTTCAGCGTGTACAGCTGGGCAGGAGTCTGATGAGGGTTCATGCCACATCTCAAGGGCATCTGAGAGATTCCTTTACTGTACTGTTTTCTGAAGAAATCTGAAATGGCTTCATCATACTGTGCTGTGTGAAAGCCTTTAAGGCCAACTGGCGTCTGGTCTCCAAGGAGGTGTCCCGGCTGTCAGAGCTCTGCATCTCTGTGGACACTGTCACATAGTCTTCTGGTTCACACACCACCGTCACCCGAGCATGGTTTTTGGCTGCAGCTCTCAGTAAGGTTACTCCAATGTCAATTTGCTCCATAGCTTTCTCAACAGTCACATCTGGACAGGCCACTGTCTTCACAAAGGGATACAGATTACATGCAACAACTCTTACGAGATTTCAAGTCTGGCCATGTCAGCATTATCTTCTGGGATATTACGAGCCAAGATTCCAGCATGGACTGCAGGATGCAAGGTTTTCACACAACCCCCTAACATCTCAGGAAATCCTGTTAGCTCAGAGACACCTCTGACGGCCAGGCCGGCATCCCTGAGCGCTTTAGCTGTTCCTCCGGAAGCAACCAGGTTCAAACCCAGAGACGTTAAGTTTCTGGCAAATTCCACAAGGCCGGTTTTGTCAGAGACACTAAAGAGGGCGAGCCGGCCGGGAGCCATGGCTGCAGACGTGGGTCCAGGGGAGCGCGGAGAGCCGGACGGCGACACGTGCGGCCAAATTTTTTCTTTAAGTTTCTACTTTTCAACTAAGTTAATGATTCTCCTTCTAAGAACTGGCCTTCAGAAATAGCCTGCACAGGTGAGAAAGCTGCGTGTACCACGAGGCCACCATCATCCGCCCAAAGGGGCGGGAAGCCCTCAGAAAGGCCACACGTGTTCAGGGACGGCCGCACAGCTGAGGCATTCCCACTTGGCTCTGTGTTCTGCGGACAGCAACCATGATGTCGCCAAGGCCCTTCCCAGGTGTGACAGACACTGACGCGTGGAGACAACGAACCTCTGTGCCCTGCTGGCATCCAGGCGCAGCAGCAGCACGAGGAGCTGGGCTCTTCACGGCTTATATGAAATGTAAACTGACTGATGACACTGCCAGGGAGCCAGGGAAGGGAGATCCACCCTTTAGGGGGCCTAGGAGTGCAGGGCAAGACGCAAGTGGCCACCTGCTGTGGGGTTCAGGCTCCCACGGCTGCACCCTCTTGGGAGCTGAGCTCCAATGGATGCCGTGCTCCAACTTGGAATGTCTAGCGATGGGTTCAGGTCCATTTCTGAGCAACTCTGGGGGCGTCCCACCAGGCCAGCTGCAGCCCTTATACACCCAGCACCCCAACCCACTGCGCAGATTAACTGCAGGGCCCCCTGCAGGGCACCTGGGGACTTCTAATTTGAAACCAGAGAGCAAGGGTTGTAATAAGCAGCCAGAAACAACTGCCAGTGTCCAGAGGAGCAGTCCACCAGTGAGGGGCCTGCTGGCTTTGGGGGGCCTCAGCAGACCCACTGCCCACTTGGGTGACGCCATGGAGACCCTCAAGTCAAGAGTAATATGGATAGGGGAGGGAGTGTGAAGGCCCAGAGTGAGGGCCTCTGCTTCCCACCCCAACTCATGCAGGACCTTGAGCAGCCCGCCCTCCCTCCCCAGCCCCGACCGCCTCGTGTACAAACACAAGGGCCAGACTCTCCCTGAGTAACCCTGGAACTGGAGGCTCCCAAGGGCATTGTGAAGCTAGGAGTGGAAAGCAGAGGACATTGGCCCAAGCGCACATCCAAGCCAGCCAAGCCGTGTGCACATGCACCTGGCCCTTGGGAGGACACAAGGGTGCAGCTTGGCAGGGGGGGACACAGGTTGTCGGAGGCGGAAGATGCAGTGTCAGAGCCCAGTTCCCTCCAAACCCGCATCTGCATTCTTCTACCTGTCAGCCTGGGACAATCTAGCCGCCACCTCCTCCTCCCATCTGCCTGTGGCTTGGCATGAGCCGTGACAGCCACAGTGAGGTCCATTCCGATGTCTGCTCTGATCCCAAGGGTTCAGCGCACAGAAATGGTGTTTTCACATTTCAGAGATGCTCGACAGAGCCCCTCCTGCACGTGTGTGCACACAGCTGGCCAGAGGCCCCTGCCATCCTGGAGCAGCTGGGACAGCTCAGATCACCCTGACCTCAGGGCAGGTCACACGGCCACGCCAGGTCAGGCCAGGACACGTGGGGGAACTGGGAAGAGGCATTCTGCACCCAGCAACCGGGTCACCAAAAGCTCCAATTCACAAAGCCAGGCCCTTGAGGGGCTACAGGAAATTGGACATCTCTTCAAGGTTGTCCTCTATCTCAGATGACATCCCTTCTAACTTTTCTGCCACTAAAATAGCCTTTCTTTCATGAGAGGCCAATCATATTAGGCAGTAACTGGGGTTTTAAATTTTTCTTTCCCTCCTTCCTTTAAAATACACACGTTGGACAGAATTACTCATTGGCAACCCTAGAAAGGGCCTCCTCTTTTCTTCAGAACGGTCTAAGGAAGCCCAAGGACTGGAGCGGGAGCCCCTCAGTCCCCGTCCGATCTCCGGCTGTACATCCACAGGTCTGTGGCTGGATGAGCTGTGATCCGTGCTGCTAGGTCCCCCACTACCAGAACCATGGAGCAGAATTCCCAGCCCTCCTTGCTAATGGCAGTGCCTGAAGTAAGCAGAAAGCCTTAAGAAGACCTCCAAGCCAGGCAGACAGCTCAGTGGCGTGAACACCTGCTGGCCAGTGCAAGGTCCTGCGCTCAATAGCTGGTACAAACAAAAAGGCAAACTAAACTCCTTTCTCTCCTAAACATCACTTGAGTACCTGAAATTTTGAGCTGGAGATGTAGTTCAGTGGCATAAGTGTCTGCCTGGCAAGTGCAAGGTTCTGAGTTTGATCCTCGGTACCAAAAAATTTTAAAAAATACATAAAAAATTTGAAGAAGAGGACCCCACACCAATGCCAGGTTCATTGTCTTCCCCACACCCCAGCCAGACAGCTGCAGAGAAGCAAAAGCACCAGTGTACCACAGAGAGATGAACCCACAGCAGAAGGACAATGTTGGTAACCTTCACAGATCAACAGGACATCCACAGAGGCTGGACCCAAGGACACCGGGGACTTTTCCTGCCTGGCTTCCCAGGGGACTTGAACCCCCAAGTAGCCTTGGCTGAGATCTGAACCCGGGCTTTCGCACTCAACAAGCCGTGCCTCCTGAGAACAGGAAGAGCCCCAGCCTGGTTGGAAAATGAGTCACTTTCTTCTAGCTGGGAAGAAGAAGCTGACAGCATGGGGGGACGAGGTGCTAGGGACACTGTGCTGTGCTCTGGACTGTACCCAGGACCACTGCCTGAGCTGGGGCAGGGGCCAGGCAGGATCCTCTGGTCTGGACACCAGCATGACAGTGATTACCTGCCACTGCTTCTCAATCTATGGGCAGAGAACAGTCACAGTAGGTGAAATATTTGGTCCCCTCCTACCCAGCATGCCCCGTGCACCAGCGGTGTTATCATCCCAGGTTACGGGCACAGAACCCGGGCAGCCAACGCTTTTAGAAGAGGCTGAACCCCAGGTGTGTGAATCACCAAGCCTCCTCTCCCATCCCTGTGCTATCCCAGAGAAGCTTCAAAAGTCTTAGCATAATGGCATTTTCATCAAATATAGGTACCGGGAGAAGGAAAAATACCAGCCTCTATTGTTTATGAATATAAATGCGAAAATGCTCAACAAAACTCAAGCAAACCAAATCCAGCAACATAGAAAAGAGCTGACACCACGGCTCAAGACACATTCATCCCAGGAATGCAAGGTTGGTTTAATATCTGAAAATTAAGTCAATGTTACACTGTAGACCAATAAAATAAAGGACAAAAATTATGTGACTGGATGAGACCCACCTGCATTAGGGAGGATAACTGCTTTCCTCGAAGCTGACTGTCGTTAATACTAATCTCAACTAAAAATGACTTTAATAGAAACATCCAGCTGGGGAGATGGCTCAGTGGAATAAGTGCATCCCTGGCAAGCGCAAGGGCCTGAGTTCAATCCCTGGTTCCGCAAAAAAAAAAAGAAACATCCAGACTAATGTCTGACCATGTATTTGGGTCCTGCAGCTGAGCCATGTTGCCACATAAATTGGCCACCACTAAAACAGAGGCCCAAATCTTCATGGCCTTGGAGAAGGCACCACACCAAAAGTGAAAGCAACAAAGAAAGGGCAGATGTTGGATTTTTATCACAATCAAAAACTTTCATGCATCAAATGACATTACCAAGAAAGTGAAGGTCACATACAGAATGGGGAGAAATTTTGCAAATGAACGATCTGAGGCACCCTACAGCCTTCGCCCTCAGTCTGCCTGCACCCACGCACAATAAAGTCCACACCACATTGCCTTTGTACACACACACACACACACACACACACACACAAAGGATCTTGTAGGGACCAGGGAGATAGCTCAGTATAATAAGTGCTTGCCTGGCAAGTGCAGGGTCCTGAATTCAATCCCTCATATCACAAAAGAAAAAAATCTCGGAAAAGACATGTCCAAAAAATATAAGGACATCTAGACTACATAGTGTCTATCACTGACAAAGGTTCTACATTCTGAGGTACAGGATCTCAGGATAAATCCTGAGGGGATTTCACTGACCTTATCAGACCCAAAAGCTACAACTCTTGTTACATAGGTCCTGCTTTACCT
>NW_004524581.1:10095388-10096763 GCF_000260255.1 Octodon degus | reverse complement strand
CTCATAATGATCTGCCTGTTTACAGCTTCCCAAGTGCTGGGATTACAGGCGCGCCACCATGCCTAGTCTCAACTGCTGTCAGCTCTCCCCAGGGGTGGGGCCGGCACAGCAGGCCCTAGGATCAAATCCCTGGCCACTGTGCCTGCTTGAAGGTGCTCTGGCACTTGGAAAGCAAACTCTCAGACGTTACCTTACAGCTGCCATGTGATCCAGCAATTCTGCTCCTAGGTGGAAATGTTATGAAGTGCTGTATACTTTTGGATTTTCATCCAGAGCTCTCACTCCCTGGAGGGAGGAAAGCTGAAGAGTCCAGGGAGATGGCTAGACAGAAGGGCCTCAGGGATTCCCCACCTGTCCGCAGTAATGCCTATGCAATGAAGTCACCATAAAAGTCCAAGAGCACAGGGTCAAGTCTGGGGGGAGGAGCGGGGGAAGGTGATGCCCCCAGAGAGCCCAAGGCTCTGTATCCCTTCTCCCAGACCGCTCGCCCTGCCAATCCCCCCTTCTGCATCCTCTGAAACCTCCTTTAGGACAAGCCAGTGAGCTAAGTGTTTCCCTGAGTCCTGTGTGTGGCTTTAACAAGCTAAGGGAACCTGAGGAGGGGATTATGGGGGCCCCCATTCTGTTGACCAGAAGCATGGGTAAAAACCACCTGGAGCTTGCAGCTGACATCTGAAGGGTGAGGGGTGCAACTTTGGGGGGACAGGACCCTCAACCTGGGGAGACAGGATGTCACCTCCAGGTGGGCAAGGCCAGAACTGAACTGGAGCAGGGGACCCCATCCCTCGTCAGCTGCTGCAGCATAGCATGTATGACAGATGGGGAGAAGCCCCCACAGCTGCTGAGGTCACAGGGGTCTTGTATGGACTCTATGGTGTGAGCACACAGGAGCAACACCAGGCAATGCGTTTCCTATCACACAGGCAGACCCCAAGGTGAGTGAAAATAGGAACAGACACAAAGGGCCAAGAAAGGGGCACACCCAAAAGTCCCTGAGCTGGAGTAGCTGAGCGTAAAGGGTATCATCCATACAGGAGATTATCAGTGAATAAAAAGAGACAAGAGTATTGCTGAAGCCCCAACAGACAATTCATTAAAAGATAATGCCAAGGACCACGTATTATACAATAATTGTGCTTATAGGAAACGACCACTATGTACTGCAGTCTCCATAAAAATCCAAACAGAATAGGTAAATGCACAGAGATTGAAAGTAGATTTGTAGGGGCTGGAGAGATGGCTCAGTGGTCTAAAGCACCTACTTGGAACTAGCTTGGCAAAGCATCAGGGACTGCGGTTCAATCCCCCAGCACCACATACCAGCCAGCCCCGCCCCCTGGTGGGCTGAGCTGGCCACACACACACACACACACAC
>NW_004524581.1:10063805-10095288 GCF_000260255.1 Octodon degus | reverse complement strand
CACACACACACACACCGCACACTCTCTCTCTCTCTCTCTCTCTCTCTCTCTCTCTCTCTCTAATAAATAAAAACAAAATTTAAAAAAAAAAAAAAGAAGGTAGATTTGTAGCTATCAGGCTGGGGGAATGACAGACAAGGGACATGGGGTTTCTTTTGGGGGTGAGCAAAATGCTCTAAACTTGATGGCAGTGATGGCCGGACCACTGTGTGGATGTACTAAAGCCCACGGAACTACATACTTGTCTCTTAAAGCACTGGGGTCACATCCAGGGGCTTGCACACGCTAGGCAGCGCTCTACCACTAAGGAGCACTACCAACCCTTTATACTTTCTACGCTTGCTTGTTATTTTGTTTTTTTAAGACAGGGTCTCACTCTGTAGATCCGGCTGGCCTGAAGCTCCCTATGTAGCTCAGAATGCCTCAAATTCACAGCAATCTTCTTGCCTCAGCCTCCCCAATGCTGGGATTACAGGTATGCACCACCACGCCTGACCAGCCCTGTATACTTTAGCTAAGGGCACTGTGTGGAATGTGAGTTTGGGCTCAATAAAGCTATTACAGAAAAAAAAAAAAAAAAGATGAGACACTGGCACCCTGGGCCCCCGCCAAGTGTCAGCGTGTGGGATCCATTGGTATCCAGGCCTGGCATCAGCGATGCGGCCGTGGCTCTGCCTTACCAAGTTTGCCAGAGGAGTCTCAGGTGCGCTAGAGTTGGGAGTCCTTGTATAGCTCTGTGGTTCTCAACCTTGGGAGCACACTAGAGTCATCCAGGCAATTGCTTTTTGGTTTTTTTAGTTTTTGTTTTGTTTTTTTGTTTTGTTTTGTTTTGTTTTGTTGGAACCGGGGATTGAACTCAGGCCCTTGCGCTTGCCAGGGAAGCACTTATTCCACTGAACAATCTCCCTGGCCCCTTTGTTTTGTTTTTGAGACAGAGTTTTACAGGGCAGCTCAGGCTGGCCTCATACTCATACAAACCCTCCTGCCTCAGCTTCCTGCATGCTGGGATCCCAAGCCTATGCCACCATACCCAGCTACAGGGGCTTTAAAAACAAGCCCTGGCCCCACAACACACCCACCAGGAGAGGCTCTGGGAACAGAGGTTGGCAGGGGGATGCTCTGAAGCTCCCCCCTGAACCTCATGGGCAGGCAGGTGAGAACAGGGCGACAGGAGCCATCTCAGACCCTCTACACCTTTGACCCAAACTCAGCTCCTGGGGCCACCTGGTGGTCATACTGGGTACTGACTCAAAATTGGCCTCAACCCACCAGCCAGCAAAAGTCTTACACCACACTAGCCTTGAAAATAGAGTAAGGGCCTGGCCTGGTGGGGCGGCCACGTCCTCAACTGGTTCAGCCTTCTCCCTTCTCACTAAAACACTGCATAATCAGAAGACAGAGCAGCCACACCATCCCCCACTGCCACAGCCGCACCACCTGCGTGCCCTCCTCCTGCTGATGGAGTGGGGCAGGCTGACCCTCCAGCCTCCTCTCCGATGCCCTGGACAAAACTGCAGGCATCAGGCCGACTTCACTCCCTTCCAAACTCACTCTGCACCTTCCTCCCGGCCTTTGCTCCTGTGGCCCTTCCTGCCTGGATGGCCTCTCTGCTCTCTATTAGGCCTGTTCCAGTCAAGTTCCACGCCACGCACGCACGCACGCACGCACACACGCACGCACACCAGCTCAGGTCAGCAGCGCTCCCAGCTCCACGCTGCGCACGGCACACTGGACATCCAGGGCTGCAGAGATCTGAAGGAGGGAGGGGCTGTGAGCTGTGGGGTGCAGAGAACGGGGCTCTGCTAAGGCCTGGCCAGCCTGGCCGGGGCTGTGATGCTTTGAAGCACCTTTTCCACTTCCTGGGCCTCGGGGTGCAGACAACATGAAGCCTCTGGTCCCATACCCTCTTGGCTCCGTGCTGCCACCTGGTGGTAGCATACAAGACCACTGTGAGCAGGACCACTACTGGTTCTGGAGAAGCAGAACTATCTTTCCAAATGCACAAAGCTCCTCCTAAGACACCTTCCCCTCTCCACATGTGGACGCCTTTTAGTAGACAAACCCCTCCCAGCTGACCTCTGATCTTGGACACGGTCTGGCCCACATGCCTTGTCCGCCTCCATCCAAGCACCAACCTTTACCACACCTTGGGTTGGACCCCTGGCCAGGGCTGACTGGGGCAGATTGCCTTCCTGCAAGGGCCACAGGCAAAGCTGTCCTCAGAATCACTGGCCAACAGCAGAGTGTGCAGGTGGGCACACACTGCCTTTCTCAGCACCCTCGGAGTGCCACCCCTCCCCAGCCATTCCCACAATGCCCCCTGTGACACTGGCCCACCTAGTCCATGGGGCCAGAAGATGGCAGAAGTGGGCAGGCTCCACCCACAGCACTGAGACACAAGATCCAAAGGCCACACTAACTTGTGATGGGGCAGGGAGGGCACAAGGGTGACGCAGAGAGCACCGGAGACCAGGGCACACAATAAAGCATGCTCTGGCTAGGCACAAAACCCACATTTGACATGAAATCTGCACACTTATGAAAATCATATTGTTACAACTGAGTTATTTTAAAAAATAATTTTTAACTGAGCAAATCCAACAAGTCCAAATGGGGCCGGGCTGCCAGGCCAGTCCCAGGGCAGCACGGGCCTTGTGTCCTGCGGGCACAGCCTCATCACCAGCTAATACACAGCTGCATCCCTGCTGGCTATCCTTCGGCTGGTCCGCACCTGAGGCCCTAGCCACCTGCCTGTCTCCTGCCCGGGACTCTGGGTTCCCATGATTCACCAACTAGAGAGTACTGCCTGTCACCACAGGGCTCTCAGGCGTGCCGGCCTGACACTGGCCACTTCCTTGCTGGTCCCATGGCCACAGCGGCTATGAAGCAGTTCACGTCACATCTGCACTCGTCCCACACAGGTTAACTGGGAGTGGCTTGGGATGGGGGATATTCCCATTTCCAGGATCACCCCTACTTCCTGGAGGTGGAAAGTGACCAAGAGCAACGGAGCACCAACCACAGCCCAGTCAGCGCACACCTGGAACGCACCTGGGCAGGGCGATGCTCACCTGGAATGCACCTGGGCAGGGCGGTACACACCTGGAACGCACCTGGGCAGTGCAGCACTCACCTGGCGGTAGGTGCAGATGATGATCTCCCGCAGGTGGTAGTGCATGGGCGTCATGGTCTCGCTGACTGTGTCCAGCGCTGCGTCCACCTCCTTCTTCATGCGGTGCCCGTCAGGCAGCAGCTGCACCACCTTCATCACTACCTAGACCCAGAGGAGGGGCATAAATGGCCCAGAAGCCCCTGGGGCAGCAAGGGAGAGGGGGGTTCCTGGACATTATAGGCTGAGCTCCCAACATGCTGTGTTTCTTTCATCCCTGAGATGTTACTGGCGATAAATGGACATTTCCAGTTACAAACAATTTTAATGCACACAAATCTTAACTATATACCATGATTCTTCTTCTGTTATTCCAGTGCCTTTCAAGCCTCAAATCTGGAGGCAGAGCTAGTGAGACAGCTCAGCAGTCTAAAGCGCCTGCTTAGGCAGGTGCAGGGGACTGTGGTTCGATCCCCAGCACCACATGCTGCGCCAGCCCCACCGCCCCCAGAGTGGGCTGAGCCAGCAAAAAAAAAAAAAATCTGGAGACAAATCGTCCCCAAAAGGCTGTCAAGGGCTAAGACTGCCAAGTGTGGATTGCCCCGGCCTAAATCTCATTCAGTTGATAATCTATTACTACACATGCTACACACCTGCACTTCCAATCTTTCAGAGCACTACCAAAATTACTAGGAAAACAGGGACCCCAGGCCCAAGGTGTTAGAGGGTCCACAGTCCTGCCAAGGGGCACAGGCGCAGGAGCGCAAACACTTCTACTACGCATGCGTCAATCCAATCACCACGTTGTAGGCTTCGTGTTGGGGCACAGGAAAACCACCCCATAGACTGAAGAACAACTTCAGATGAACCCCTACCCAAGCTCTATACAAGGGGCGGCTGGCTGAGGGGTGAGATGTGTGACAAGGCTGTGCTGGCCCTCCCAGCCCTCCTCCCACCCCATGGCGCCCCAGGCACTGTGGAGACCCTCGGCTCTCGGCAACCCAGCACGGACACCACCTATTTGATGTAAGCACCCCTGGGAAGAGTGGTGTGTGTGGCCGCCCAGGCAGGGCTCTTCCTCCGGCCCTCCCACATGCCCCTCTGAATCTGTGTGCCCTACGATCTCCACGGCCCCCACGCCTGCCCCACCCTGCCCTCCCTGGGGTCTGAGAGGCCTCAGAAAAGTCTACACCTGGGCATGCCACTTCTGTGTCATTCCTGGGCGTGTCTCCCAATGGCTATCTCACACTCTGCAGGAAATCCAAACCCTCCCTGGGTCTCGAGGCCCCCCGCACCTCCTCACCCCTGCGTCCTCCCAGTCACCCCATACCCTCGCCTGCCCACAGCCCACATCCCGCAGACACCTTCTCATCCCACCCTGACCTTCACACCTGTGCCCGCTCACTAGGCAAGGGCTGTCTACGGCCCCTACTATGTACCCAGCACCTACCAGGGGAAGAAGGGGCCGATACCCAAATGACCAGCTCCCTGTGCTTGCTGCCCGGCCCCGCCCCATGGAGAGCTGTAGCCACCCCTGCCTTCTCCGCACACCTGGCGTAGGGTAGCAGCCAGGCAGAAAGCAAGAACCCAGCTTCCGGAAGGGCACTAGCAGCTGCTCCTGCTTGGGGTGTTGGAGTGGGAGGGGCTACCCAGTCCACACCCCAGGCCTGGGCTCTGTGCAGGTCCCCAGGAGGGAGCCTGTGAAATCCTGAAGGCAACTCCCGTGTCTGGTGTGGGACTGCTCCTTTCCCTAAATCCTGCATCTCTGTGCCTTTCACCGCCGCAGAGCCAGAGACCCAGGGTCTGTACCCCACTCCACTCTACTGCAGCTGGAGCCCCCAGGACCGTCAGTTCCTTCCAGCCCCTTCTGCTGTTCCCATTGACCTCAAGGTGAAGATTGAACACATGGTGTGGCCCTGCAGGGTCCTCAGTCTGGGCCCCACCCTCAGCCCCTTTGTGTTCCAACCAATCACAGCTTTCTCCACTCCTGCCCCTCCCCAGAGCCCCTCTTCCCAAGCTTTGCTGGGGCCTCCCACCTCCCTGCCACACTCTCCATCTTTACTTTTCAAGGAATTGGATTTGCCTGTTTTTGCTTTTGCTGCCGGTGTTTTTGGGTTTTTTGGGGGTTTTTTTGTTTGTTTTTGGTTTTTTTTGCGGAACTGGGGATTGAACTCAGGCCCTTGCACTTGCCAGGGAAGCGCTTATTCCACTGAGCCATCTCCCCAGTCCACGGTGTTTTTTGTTTTATGGCCAAGAAATCACTGCCAAGTCCAAAAGTCACGCAGTTCTTCTTCAGTATCTTTTTACTAGTGTTATAGGTTTAGCCCTTACATTCAGATATCTGATGCATTTGAGTTAGCTTTTGTGCCTAAGGGTCTAATTTATGCTGAAAGTGCACTCAGAGGGCGTGTTCCCCATCCTGAGCCCACCCTGGCCACTCTGGGCCTTCAGAAGTGATGACAGTGGTCACCAGGAACTGGGAGTTGTTGTTTAATGGGGACAGGATCTCTGTTTCCCAAGATGAGGTGAAGGGGGCATGCCTGTAATCCCAGCATGCAGCAGGCTGGTGGCCATCCACCCAGTACCCTGATCCAAAACAGAGGGACAGTAGGGCAGCGTGGGCCAGGCCCTGTGCTAGGATGCCAACCAAGCTGGGCCCCGGGTGCCCGTGAAGCAGCGGTAGCACTACCCCAGGGCCCCCAGAAGCTAGGCTTGGGGAAGGCAGCCGAGAGCCCAGCTCCCAAGCCTGCGGCCATCAGCCGGGGCCCCAGAGCCAGCCCTGGCTTGCTCCTCCTGAAAGAGGGACCAGAAGTGCTGGTGATGAGATGGAAGGGGTGTGTCTATGTTCAGAAGAGTTCGGGGACCCCCGGCCTGCCCAGCTCTGCCCTCCTCCACAGGCACATCCCACCCTCAGGACATACTCACCTGAAACTCGCCCTTGGTGAACTTGGCATCAGGCACGCTCACGAGCTCTTCCTCGCTCACCTCAGGGCAGCCCTGGGGAGGACAGCTGTGGCCAGTGTCCCGGAGGCACCGCATCTGCCAACCACAGCCTCCCACCATCCAGTGTCCCCCAGACCCCAGGGCCCACCCGGCCTGGGCATATCTCTGTGCTCACATACTCGGATGCGCCAGAAGGCCAGCACAGCCACCACCATCGCAGTCGTGGTCCGGCCCTGGCCACTGAGGCAGCTGAACACAAAGCCAGTGCCAGGGTCCTTGGCAAGGGCCGTCCGCAGGGCATCCAGCAGTCGGTCAAAGTCCTGGGGGTGAGACCACAGTCTGAGTCCAGGTGTCCTATCTCTCTCCCCACCCAGGAACTGGGGACTGGACGTGTAAAAACAGTCAGTACTTGTGGACAGAGCACAGACAGCTGCTGCAGCTGAGGTCAGCCACCAGGGGGCAGCACACCACAGATGGATCGCAAGCCCGGAGCACTTCACCAAGAGCCTGCGCAGGTACCAAGGGAGCCCCAAACGCCACACACCACACCAGGGCATTCTTGTGCCTTCAAGACACACAAACTACAGACAACTGGAAAGATGTATCTGTCGCAAACGTACAGCCACCAGATGAAAATCACACACCTCAATCACACACTGGCACGTCACACACCACACAACCCCCTAAAGATGCCCTTTCCACATACAGGCCAGTAAGACAAGGCAGGAATCACAGACATGTGAAACATGCTCACCACACCTATGTGCGCACTCCACACTGCTCCCTCGCTCCACTCATTCCCCAGCACAGCTGTGTGCACACGCGCACGCACGCGCGCGCGCACACACACACACACACACACATCTGGAAGGGACAGGAATGAACCTTGGGCCTCACTGTGCCATGGGCGCTCCCCAACCCCCAAGCATAGGCCAAGGGGAGGTAGGAGCCTCCCATCCCCGCTCACCTCCTCTCGGGGGGCACATAAGTCCGGCAAGGGGACACGGTGGTAGGTCAGGCCAGGGCAGACCTCACGGTGCTGGCTGAAGACTTCCTGCATGGTGAGGTACGTCTGGAACCTGGGGAGCGGTGGGCCCTTCATGTCGGGGGACAGCATGCTCAGGTGGGCCTTCAGCTGGGCCTCTGTGGCCTGGGCGGGGGGGACGAGGGCAGAGGCCACTGAGGCAGCCCTGGGCTAGCTTTGAAAGGCCAGAGCCTGCTGGTGTCTAGGCCCAGCCCTGCCCCACACAGCCTAGGAGTCATAATCCTCCCAAGACGGGACGGCAACAGAGCCCTGGAGGAGGAGCCCCAAATCAGCCTCTCTCCAGGCCTCAGCTGCCCATCTGTCCAACAGGAGCATGGGACCCCCTGGGGACCCTGCCAGGACACATCCAGAAGGCCTCCAAGACAAGAGCAGGAAGTCTCACCTCCAACTGTGTGGGGGTCATGGGGGGCCCAGGTGGCCACAGGCTGTGGGTGTGACCATCACATTCCAACACAGCATCTTCCCGCAGGTTAACCCAGACCACCTGCTGCAGCTTCCTTTTGGCATCCGTCAGGTAGGTCAGGATGCTGCCCAGCGCCTAAGGGACAGGGGCCATCAGGAAAATTGGGCAGCCTTACCTTCCCTCCTGCATGCCCCATACCCCAGGTGCAGTCACCTTGGCACTAGGCTGGGCCATGCCATAGATGGGCATACGGGGCACACGCCGGAAATTGGCCACATCCATCTCTCGGACAGTGCTGAGTGCATCCGGGGAGACAAGGTCGTCTGCCTCCTGCAGGGAGGGCACGGAGTCTGGGACCCACAGCAGCCAAACGTAGCCACAGAGTACTCTGAACCTGTCAGTGAGGGCAGGGCCCACACTCCACAGGGTACAGAGTCCGTCCACACCCGGATGAAGAGGAGTGGAAACCAAAGTTCCCAGAGGAAAAGCTGAAGGCGAAGACACCACAGCCCAGGTCTCCTGACTCCCTGCCAATGTGCCTGAGTTTGAAGTGGGAGAGGAGGCACCAGAATAGAGGCCAAAGCCGCAGAGGTGATCCTGACCACCTGGCCCAACCTACAAGAAACCGGGGCTCAGGGGTTCCCAGGCCCACCCATGCCCACCCCAGCTTCCCAGACCACCAGTCATACTCACCAGGGAGCCCCTGGCAAGGAGGTCCTTGGGGGTCATGGGCCCCCCTGAGCTCAGCGTCACAGGGAGACGGTACAGCTCAGGGTGGGTGCACAGCCAGCGGCTGAAATTGAGGGCAAAGGCCAGGGGGTACTGCAGGCAGAGGCAGAGAAATGATGCATTCAGGGCAGGGCTCATCCCGAACTCTCCCTGCCCAGTTATGGAGAACAGCCCCAAGAGACTCGCCTAGTCCAGGGCAGGCCAGGGGTGAGTGAGAGGAGCCCAGGGCACCTGGTCCCTGGCTAAGGGGCCAGGAGGGAGGGGTGGGGCCGCCAGACAGTCAAGCTCAGGGCCCCCTCTGGGTCTCTCCTCCTCCCAGCTCACCCACCCCGCGTCCTTACAAACCAACGCTCATCCCTACTCTCCTCCTCAGCTCTGTGGGTCCCTATCTACAATCACCATGCGGTGTGGGGCGAGGCCTGGAGAGCCCGCGGAGGGGGAGATGCAGGTCTGCACCCCCAGACCCACCTGCTCATGCAGATAGTAGCTGAACAGGACCAGGTGGAAGTAGCGCTCCAGGCTCCGCAGCGCCCTCTGCCGGGCAATACACTGTCCACTGCTTTCCTGAGAAAAGGAGGGAAGACAGGAAGTTAAAACATGGGGCTGGGGAGATGGCTCAGTAGAATATGCGCTTGCCTGGCAAGTGCAAGGGCACGAGGTCAATCCCTTTTTCTGTTAAAAAAAAAAAAAAAAACCACACGAGGCTTCCCAGGCAACCCCCTCCATGCCCGGAAGGATAAGACTCCAGCCTGGGAAATCCAGAACATGATGCCCCCTCTTCTTCCAAACATCCAACTCTACCCTGTCGCCGTGGTTAATCAGGGATGCTGGGAGATTTCTGGCGACCACACCAGGCACTGAAGCTCTGACAGAGGGACAGTCACCCCACCCAACCCCCAGGCAGATGGGGCAGTAGGGTTTCCCTTGCTTTGTCCCCCCCACCCCCCACCATGTTCCGCATCCTGTGTCAGGAAGCAAGTGTGCAAACCCCTTCCTTTTCTGAAGGGAAACCCCCAGCCCACCGGAACTTAGAGACACATTGGTGCTAGGGGGAACGGACATTACTATTGTCCCTAATTTACAGAGCAGAAAAGAAAATTCCAAGAAACAGTGACTTTCTCCAAGTCACCCAGCTGATGGCACACAGAGCTGTCATGCTCCTTGAACTCTGCATCCTCTGGGAAGTGGGGTGGCACAGCGAACCCCACAGGGCCTTCTACAGCCCTTGGCTCTCATGCTCCTCCAATAGGGTCAATAGCCTTTGAAAGACAAGTGAGATTCAAACTTGCCCAAGAGAGGGCCGTGCCCTCTGACACAGCTGGACCCCAACCTGAGGAACCCCCCGCCCCCCAGGACTAGCAAGCGCTTCCTGTGAACGGCGATGACTGTGCCAGCACGCGGCCTCCAGGAGAGACAACACCGAGTGCGCAGGGCACAGGCGCAGCCGTGCTCACACACAACTCTCGTCCAGACACAGGTGGTGGCCTGGCGGTGGCTCCTAAACCCCACCTTGCTGACCTCCGATCTGGACTAATAGGGAAAACCCCAAAATACAGAAGCCTTTATCTTCATGAAGTTGCTTGAAGCAGAAAGTATTTATGTTGATGAGGACAAGCAACTCAGTTGTCAACCACAGGACCGGCACTGCCGAGACACCTGTCCTGAGAATGTCACGGATCCTACCTCACCTAGCTCCACTGCAGCCCTACAAACTACTCCCCGCTTCAAGACTGGGGAAATGGAGGCACAGAGGGGCAGAGCGGTTCCCAAGGCGGTTCTCCAGTCATGGCAGGGCGAGGCCCCGAACCCAAGCCACTGGCGCAGGCCTGCTTGCTTCACCTATGGTGCTGGCGCTGCCTGAACGGTGTCAGGGTTTAGGTTACACGACCGTTAGAAATTTCAGTGACAGAAGTCAGGCATCCACATGGGAACAGCTGCTGCTGGGAAGTTAAGACAAGCAGGATGTGAACGGCACGCCGGACAGCCTCCGCCGGAGAAGCGTAAACACACAGGACGCCGCGGGCCAGCCCCAGACACTGGCGCAGCTGTGCGGGGACTATGGGGCCAATGCTTTTCCTTTCTGCTCTACATGCTCAATTTTCCATCACAGATGACTGCTTTTAAATGATGTTTTTTTACAGGAGTTAGAAGGAAGAAGTTCTGAGGGCTTTGCTCCTCTCCACATGCTGTGTGCAGAAGTCAGCAAGCCAACCTTCTTCTCCTCCAGAGCTGGGGACAGCGGCTCCCAGAGTCCAGAGCCCCACACTCTGCCGGAACAACGTAGAACAATGCGCTGGACCAACAGGTGCTATAGTTTCTTTCTTTCTTTTTTTTTTTAATTTATTTATTTTATTTATTTATTTGTGTGTGTGTGGCCAGCTCAGCCCATCAGGGGGTGGGACGGGCTGGCATGTGGTGCTGGGGGATTGAACTGCGGGCCCTGTGCTTTGCTAAGCTTGTTCTAAGTAGGTGCTTTAGACCACTGAGCCATCTCACCAGCCCAGGTGCTATAGTTTCAATCGTGGAAATTAAATAAAGGTTTGGCCCGAGGCAGGGCTCTTAGGAGTCAATGGAACCCAAGGGCACTGGCGGGTGGAAGGTCCTTAGGTCACTGGAAGTGAACCACATGAGGACAGCAGGACCTCAGCATCTTCATCTTCCCCTTTTTTGCTCCCTGTCACAGAGTGAAGCACTTTGCTCTGCCGCACACAGTTACCATGCTGTGCCCTTTCCACAGGATGACAGGGCCAATCATTTCTGGACAAGACCCTTCTAACCTGTGAGTCCAAACAAGCCTATGGGGGCTGGGGAGATGGCTCAGTGGAATAAGCACTTCCCTGGCAAGCGCAAAGGCCTGAGTTCAATCCCTAGTTCCGCAAAAAAAAAGCCTCTGCTCTGTACAGGTTCACCATCTCCAATATGTCGCTGCAGTCCCAGGAAACTGACTACCACGGGAACCATGAGTGATGGGGAAACATCCGGGCCAGTAGCCCCTTCCTCCATCCTGTTTATCCTGCCACCAAGCGAAGAGAACAGAGAAAGTAAACTTCCCCTCATCCCTGTCTTTCTTGCCAGCCCAGCACCCAGCCTCCCCTTCCTCTGTTAGTTGCTCTTCTTGTGGGGGCAGCAGCGGCCAAGACAAGTCTGGTTGAAGAACTCAGCCACAGGCCTGACGCACCAGGCTACAGGGCTCACCCAGGGCAGTAGCTCTCCTGCTGATCTCCGGCCTCACCTGCACTCCGCTCTCCAGGCAGGCGCCTTCCAGCTTCCTCTGGTTCTCCAGGGCCACCTTCCTCAGGTCGTGCAACTCAGCACAGGCAGCAATGGCTCTGTCCACCTGGGCCAGGGACAGGGCAGCAAGGAGGGAAATGGAGAGTGGAGCATCAGGGAAAAAAGAGCGTGAGCGGGAGGAGGGCACTGCGGAGGCAGAGGAATGACATCCCCAGCAGGAACGGGGGGCTGACCCTCTGTGCCCTCCACTATCCCTGCCCAGCCCCTCACTCACCTCCTCCACCATTCTCCTTCCCTGGGGCACTGTGTGCAGAAAGCTCTGGACCACCTGGAACTGCTCCATGGGCAGGGCTTTTTTGTGTGGGGCGCCAGGCCTGACAAGGCAGGGAACAGCAGCTAATGGGGATCCCAAAGGCCTCTGGGACAGCCTCACCACCCACCCCCTCACAGCTGTATGGCTCCCTCGGTAGCATTAAACCACACATGGCACTGCCTCCACTAGGGAAACTGAGGCCTAGAGGATCGAGTGCCTCTCTCCAGGGCACACAGCTAATCTGTGCCAACCTGCCAATGAGCTCCCCATTCTGGATCTAGCCTCCTGGACATGGCCCTGTCACCCAGGCAGAGCCACCCCTGCTCCCCTCATCCCCCGGCCCCTGGAGCCCTAGGTCCCAGAGCACTCACTCTGTCTGTGACATGGTCCCACTGAGGTGAAACAGCACCAGGACGCCCAGGACCATGCCCAGGTTAGTCCTGCTCACACCCGAATGGCAGCTGAAGAGGAGGGTAGGGGCAGGTGCGTGGGCTTCTCGGAGGTGCAGCAGGCTAGGCGTCTCCTAGAAAAATACCAAGAATGTCAGGCAGGAGTGTGACCTGAGGCCCTGAGGCAGAGGACCAAGTCCAGGAAGGAGCTCGTGCCATCAGCTGCCCTGGGCCACAGTCAGTGGCAGGCTGGGCTCGGACAAGCAGCTCAGCCTTGGCACCAAAGCCACAGCCGGATCCGCTCCAGCCATGTTCAGGAACACAAGCGCTGGTTCTGACCAGGCGTCCCTAAGAAGTGTGAGAGGGCACTGTGCGGGGGGTCTGCAAAGGGGAGTCCCTCAGCGGGCACCAGGCCTGTGCTCAACACCTGCTATACAGCACAAAGTAAATAAGGCTTCATCCTCGAGGTGACGCAGATCTGGAGTCCAGCAGCTGAGAGGCAACTTAGTGCAACCATCTCAAAATTTAAAAAAGGGCTGGAGATGTAGTTCAATGAGAAGGACCTGGGTTCCACCTCTAGTTACCATAAATAAATGAAAATAAGGATAAGAAAAAACAAAACTAAGACAGCATCCTGGGACAGGAAGGCCACCAGGACTCAGTGAACACAAGTAGAGTCTGTGGAGCAACAACCACTAGCTGACCCAGGACGGGCTCTGCCGCTGAAGGATGCTCAAGCGCATGCCAGCCAGCACACCTGTGCACACACGGACACGGAGGGACACAGACCTACCACACATCCACACACAGGGCCCAGGCCTGCCCAGAACGAGGCCTTCCCAGGGAAAAGTCACACCACCCTGAGCATCTCCAGGGCACCACCTTCACACCACTCACCCGCAGAATGCTGACAAAGGCGTCGAACTGGGCTTCCAGGGGTGCCCCTTGCTCTGGCAGGGGCAGGCGGTGGTACCTGCCAGGGGAGAGGAGCAGCCTGTCAGGCAGGCCCAACCCCCTTCCCCTCCATGGGAGATGAGATGGGGAGCCCGGCCCAACTGCAGACAGGGAAACTGAGGCTGCCACTGGGGAGAAGCCCAGAGGGCACCCTGGCCAGCTGCCAGGTACCTGTAGGTGGGCTGGAGGAAGAGGGGCCGCTTGTACACCTCCTCGGTCACATGCACGTCGTCCTCACCCCTGATGGCCACAGCGTGGGGCTCCCCCCGCAGGTCTTCTGTGTCATGGTACACGTAGTAGGTATTCTCACTCAGCTGGGCAAAGTCTTGGATCTAGAGGAAGGTGTGGGTGTCAGGGGACCATGACCAGCCCTCCAGGCCCACTCCAGCTGAACTCTGGAGTGACCAGGCCTCACGGGCCACACAAAAGGAACCACAGAGCCAGAACACTCTCTGGGCCCTGCCTGAGGGGCCAAGGGAGGCCACTGGCCTGAGGGAAGCCAGCTCCCAGAGGGCCAAGCTTGCAGGCTCTGCCCAGTGGGCAGCCAGAATGTGCGAAGCCACCTGACTGTCAACATGGGGTGAGGTTCAGTCTACTACAAGCAGGAGCTGTGGGGACAAAGGGCACAAGGGCCTGAAAGGAGGTGAGATGGTGGTCACTGGCAGGGCTCTGATCCTGCCCCAGTCTCTGAGGTGCTCGGACCCCAATCTTATTTACTCCCTCCCATGGATGTCACTGGGCTCAGCTGACACTGTCAAGCCTCCAGGATGGAAGGAAAAGAGAACAAAGGAACCTCAGAGCCAGACCCACAGAGGCCTGAGAGAATGATCTTCCAGGGCCCTGCAATGGAGGAACAATCTGGGTCCCGGGCCTCCTAGTCTAGGGCTGTCCCTCTCCCACCCCTTCTGACCCACCTAATAATGATCCTGCACCTGGAGAAGAGCAGGGTGGGCAGGGGTAGAGAGGAACGCAACAGGAAGTTCATCCTCTGGGGCCAGCTCTGAGGCACACTCTCACCCAGGCGGGGCAGTGTGGCCTGTGATGGCCAGCAGGGTTGGCCCAGCGAGCTCATCCGTGCACAGAGCTGTGCTTCCAGCTGGGGTCCCGCCCCCACCACCTCTCACCTCCTTCCGGATGGCCAGCTCCGTGCTCTCCACTGGGACCCGGGGACTCAGGCCCTGCAGGTTCTCGTGAAGCTTGTGCTTGTCTCGAGGCGTGTAGGACACAAAGTCCTCGTCAGCACGCAGGAAGAGCACAGGCTCCTCCCGCACACAGAAGACGATGCATTCCTGGTGGAAGGAAGCCATCAGCACTACAGGCCAAGCCACCCCCTTCCCCCAGCTGTGCCCAGCTATGCCTCCCTCCTCAGGGGCCTGGTGCTCGCCCAGTCCCTGCAACCTGGATGCAACCCAAGGAACAGCTCAGTCCAAAAGCTACCTATTCATGAGCCCCAGGTCACCAGGAACCATCCCTCCTCTCAGGGCCATGTCCTTTATCCTGAGTTCCTACTTTAACATTACCTATCAGTGAATGCATCTTTTCTCCTGGCCTTGGGCCATTTTCAGCACAGAGCCCTGGATTATTCAGATGCCTTATAAAAATCAGCTCAATGGGGCCGGGGAGATGGCTCAGTGGAATAAGTGTTTCCCTGGCAAGTGCAAGGGCCTGAGTTCAATCCCCGGTTTAAAAAAAAAAAAAAATCAGCTCAAGAAATGAATAGGTGCCACCACTGCTGTGAATCCAGGGTCGCCCAAAAGGCATGTGGAGTTGGAGGCACAGTTGCTGATGGGCTCTGGAAAGCTGACTGGATCCTTGGAGCTCTAAATTGACCGATGGGATTAATGCAAGGATGAGGCGCTGGCCGAGTGGGCCACAGGCCATGTGTCTCGCTGGATGAAGCAGGTCATGGGAGGTGTAACCCTGAAGGTACAGCCTGGCCCTGGCCCTTTCCTCTCAGGATCACCACTCTGCCTCCCAGCTTCCAGAAGGCAGGCTGGCTTCCTCCACACCCCGACCGCCATGACACTCGGCCTCACTTCCAGCCCACAACAATGCACCTAATCACCGTCATCCAGAATGAGCCGACTCTCCTCTACACTGACTTCCTCAGCTATTCTGTCACAGTGACAGAGCACTGACTACCAGTCTCCATGCAATCCTTCAGCCACTGACCGAGGACCAGGTGAGCAAGCTGTGTGGTAGAGCCTGCCCTCCAGAAGCTGCTGGCCCAGACAGGCAGATGGGACCTGCTCTGCCCCGGTCCACTGCAGGCCTCTTCACCTGAGCCCCAGGTCAACTATGGGGCTCTGCCTCAGTGTGCCGAGGTCACAGTGCCCCCTCAGCCTCTGTCCTGGAGACAGCAACGTCCTCTACCTGGCTCAGGAAGGCATGGGGAGTCCTTGAAAGCAAGTGCTTGGGGGCAACTATGGTACTTGCACCCTAGGAAGCCTTCATGAGCTGCATGACCTTGAGGGAGTCTCTGATCCTCACAGAGCCTCAGTTTCCCTCTGTGAATGAGAGCAGCAGCTCCTCCCTTAGAGGGTCAGCACTAGGGCTTGTATGTTAGCTGTGCTCACCATTGGGCAGTCCTTCCTTTCTTTTTATTTTATTATGGGGGGAGGGGTGTCATTGGGGACTGAGTGTAAGGCTTTCACACTGAGCTGCATGTCTAGCCTTTTTTTTTTTTTAATTGTTTCTGAGACAGAGTTCCACTAACCCTTTAAATTGTCCAGGCTGGACTAGAGCTTAAGATCCTCCTGCCTCAGCCTCCCAGAATGCTGGGATTGTAAGAGGACAGTCTCTTGAGTTCCACGCTGGCCCCTTGTGCCACCGACGCTGTCACCCACCTCACCTTCTCTGAGACCTTACAGTGGGTATACAGGGAGCTCCTGACCTCCACTCCTACATCCACACAGGACAAGGCAGTAAACATTCATCAGGATCCCAAACCATGCCACCCACAGTGACATCCTGGAAAACAAGGCATGGCAAGCCTGGTCCAGGCCACCCAGCCTGCCCAGACTATGGCCAGGCCCCTCCCAAGCCTCTCTGCCCAGATTCGGAGGCCTGACCTGGACAGCAGCATGCTTACCTTATGTCCATCCTTCTGGAGTTTCTGGAGGACCCTCTTGAACCCCAAGAGACTGGGCTGTCCCATGCCGAACACAGCGAGCCCACCCTGTGCCTGCCGGAAGTTGGGGACCCCACAGTTCCCTGAGGTTCCCAGCACATCCATCTTCTCAGTCACATCCCGCACCAGGAAGTAGCGGCCCTGGCAGGGGAGAGTCACAGGGCATCTTTTACAGGAGGGACTCCTTCCTGGACTCCAGGGGACAAGGTACAGGGAGCCAGGGGAGAGAAATACGGTCCTGCCTGAGTTCCCTGAGGGTTTGTGGATTAAGCAGACACAAACCAGGCAGCTGTGATGGGCATGAATTCACAAAGTGCTGACAAAGGAAAAATGACTCCTTCTGAGGGGGCGTCAGAGAGGGCTCCATATAAGAGGCGGCACCCTAGGGCTGGCCAGATAGCTCAGCGGACTAAAGTGCCTGTTTAGGCAGGGAGCAGTGGCCAGGGTTCAATCCCTGGTGTGCCATGCTGGCCTGCCCCCGGGGCACACTGAGACAGCGATTGAGACTGAGGTGTGGTGGCACACACTTGTAATCCCAGCACTTGGGAGGCTAAACACAGGAGAATCACTACAAGTCTGATCTACGTAGTGAAACCCTATAGGCCCTATACTAAATATAGAAAAATAAAATAAATAAATAAATAAATAAATAAATCAATAAAAAGAGGTGGCACCCAAGCCAGACCTTGAAAAGCTGGGAAGCAGGACCATCTTAGAAGGTTTCTGCAGCTACCCTGGAGGAAGGCAAAGGTCTCGTGGCAAAGGGGGTGCATGGAAAAGGGGCCTGGAGGAGAAAAGGTGACAGCAGGAAATGGGAGGCACCAGGAATGAGGCCAAGGCCAACTGTGCCAGCCCCTTCCTATGCCCAGCTGGCTCTGAGGATGTCAGGCAGGGTGAATGGATGCAGCAACCGTAGAGAAAAAGGAAACACTGTCCAGCTAATCAAACAAAAGGAGAGGGTACTACTGGCCAAAAAGTACCCTGGGTCATCTGGTGAACCCCTGCCTGCAGCAGCACACAGCCACCCGGCCTGACAGCAGGAAGTGGGGCCCCAATTCCCAGATGGGCCGGAAGCTCCCAGGCCGCCTTCACCACATGCAGCTTTATGGTCCTCACTCTTCCACCAAATATACGTATTCAGCAGCTGCACACTCCAAGACTTCTAGGCCCCAGACTGTGATAGCAAATAAGGAGGACTTAAAACTGCGATCCCTTGGGGACTTTAAACTTTTTAGGAGACATATGAAGAAAAGATGGAGACATCTAAGCAAGAGGTCTGAAGTTTGGAAAGAGAACAAGATGGAGACTCCCAGCCTGGAGGGTCTCCCATCTCTGTTGCCCCTGGTGCCCAAGGAGGGAAGCAAAGGTGGGCTGGGGGCTGGTAGGGGACAGATGGGGAATGAAGAACAGGGACAAGAGGGATAGATGGGCCCAGCAGAACTGGGGGGAACAGCATACAGCTGCAGGGGAGAAAGAGCTGCACTGTGCTGCCCTTTAGGAAGGGCTGAGGTAATGAGACAGGGAGGGGACCCGTGGGAAAGATCAGGAGGGCTGGGGCTGCAAGGGTGTGGCCTGGCCCCACCTGCACCAGGTAGTGCTCCGGGGTGGCATCCGAGAGCCGGCCCAGGGTGTAATGGGCCTTGAGTGGCTCATCATGGATCTGGAACTCCTCCTTGCAGTTGTACCTGCCGGGCCACAGAGAAAACCAAGTCAGATAGCTTCCCTGTTAGCGTCTCCTCCACCTCACCTACCCACAGTGGCTGCCCACAGGAGGCCGAAACTGACCCTCATCCACCAGGAGCCAAGCCGCCAAGCCCTCCCTTTACAATCACAGACCCCCAGATCACCATGATTAGGGGACAGAAACCAGGGTCACCCCTTGCATCTGGTCACATGACCGGGCCTCAGCCAATGAGATATAAGGGAATGTGATATGAGCAAATTCTGGTCCACCAGAAAGGTCATGCCCTCCAGTTTCTCTGCTGTCTTTCTTCGTGGCCCAGAAGTAGCACAACCACCTCAGACTACAAGGCATGGGCGGGGCTGGTGAGATGGCTCAGTGGTCTAAAGCACCTACTTAGAATAAGCTTCCCAAAGCACAGGGACCACGGTTCAATCCCCCAGCACCACATGCCAGCCAGCCCCGCCCCCTGGTGGGCTGAGCTGGCCACACACACACACACACACCCCAAAGCACAGGGACCACGGTTCAATCCCCCAGCACCACATGCCAGCCAGCCCCGCCCCCTGGTGGGCTGAGCTGGCCACACACACACACACACACACACACACACACTAAATAAATAAATAAATTTTTTTAAAAAACAACAAAACAAGGCATGGGCATCTGGCAGCCAGAGTGGCAGTGGGGTGGATCACGGGGGGGGGGGGGGGGGTGGGGGGCGGAGTGCTGCCATACCAGCCTAGACATTAGAATGACACAGAAGCTTCTGTCCTGACTCAGGCATCCTACTGGGTGTGCTGCCGTCACAGTGGCCTACCCTGGATCCTGCTAAAATGTTCAATGGCTCCTCCCTCAGATTGTGCAGGGAACAATCCCACAGTGCCCATCACACCTGGTATAGGGATCAGAATCCAGGTGCGGAGTGTGAATCCCAACCCTGCCTCTGGGTAACTTGGGGGCTTTGGACAGCAGCTCCATTTCCAGGCCTTCCTACCTCCTCTGACTTGGTGACAGCTGCATGCACTATGACACAATTGCCCAGCCCCGAGCACGGGAAGCACACATGCACACAATGACTGCTACCTACAGGGGCTCCTTCTCCATACCACGGCACTGGCTGGTTGGTTTGTTCAAACAAACCCACGGCACAGAATCCTGATTTCTGAAGACACTGGGCCAGGTAAAACCTCACATACCCAAGTACTGTAAGAGGACTGACTCAAAGCACAGGGCAAAAGGCAGGTGACAGCTATGCATGAGACACAGCCTCGCAGAGTTTAGTGTCAGGCCCTCTTTCCCTACAAACTTCCTTTTGGGAAGGCAGGGGGCAGAACTGGTGGGCCAGAGGAGCACTAGACCAGGAGTCAGGGGATCTGGCTTCCACTCCAGCTCTGTCGACATACGATGGGCAAAGCTCACCTTGAAGCCAAATTTTCATATCTAAATCACTTTTTGTACCCGATCTAAAAAGCATTAGATCAGGGTTCCACAAACCCTCTCCAAGAAGGTCCTGGCAGTGAATATTTCAGGCTCCCAGGGCCACACGTGGCCTCTGCCAGGCGCTCAGCTCTGCTGTTGCCTGTGGGGTGCAGTGACGATCTCTAAGCCGTCCACCTGAAACTGCACCCAGCAGTAGAGATGGCTGGCGCCAGGCTACTCAAACATTTTGAAATGGATCTTCACAGCTGGCTGGCAACTGCTCTAAGCCACACCACTTGGGAAAATATTATTGTTACCTCTGTCTATGCTGATAAGCAAGCTGAGGCCCAAATAGGGGAAAGGGACTCATCCAGGGCTGCACAGCAGGGAAAAGGTGCAGCTGGGCCCTGGACATGTGTTTTCCATACTGTCCCAAGGCTCAAAGCTATGCTATTCTGTTCTCTGTTTAAAGACTCCAAGATGGGGCTGGTGAGATGGCTCAGTGGTCTAAAGCACCTACTTGGAACAAGCTTAGTAAACCACAGGGACCACTGTTCAATCCCCCAGCACCACATACCAGCCCGCCCCGCCCCCTGGTGGGCTGTGCTGTGCTGGCCACACACACACACACACACACACACAC
Organism: Octodon degus; assembly: GCF_000260255.1. Lineage (NCBI taxonomy): Eukaryota > Metazoa > Chordata > Mammalia > Rodentia > Octodontidae > Octodon > Octodon degus. Next base: position 10,075,296 of record NW_004524581.1, on the reverse strand, counting down.
ACACACACACACACACACAATAAATAAATAAATAAATAAATAAATAAATGTAAAAAAAAATTAAAAAAAAAAAAAAAAGACTCCAAGAGGGCCGGGGAGATGGCTCAGTAGAATAAGCACTTGCCTGGCAAGCACAAGGGCCTGAGTTCAATCCCATGTTCTGCCAAAAAAAAAAAAAAAGACTCCAAGGCAAGTTTCTTTTGTGTGACGCCTCTTCTCCTCCCCTCATCTCAAGTACCATTTTTCTGACGGGCCTTTCCCCAGGTGAGTGGACAGGCCTTATCGCCCCCAGCCCTCTGTCTAGCCCGTCTTCCAGAGCTCAGCCAAACTCCTGTGTACCAGATCAAGTCCTACTTCCTGCCAGAGGCCAGAGCCATGGAAAGTGCTAGGCTCCCCGGCTCCCATGGGACAGATCCAGGGCGCCTGCCGTCTCCCTGTCCAGCTCCCAGCACCCGCTCCTTTCTACTGCACAGGACAGACAGGTTTGGGGGCCCTTCAGGACCCTCTTCCTCTGGCGGCTGCCCTGCCTCCAGGTCTCCCCAAAGCAGCTGCCAGAATGAACCCTGCCCCGCTCAGGGCCTCTTGCTGAAGGGCTCTTGGAGCCTCAGCTAGCACCTTCCAGCTGCTTCAGCCCAAGGCCCTGAAGCCACCTCAGCTGGAGCCCTCCCGCTCACTCTGAAAGCAAAAAGATCTAAGTTCCATGTCTTGAGTACACAGAATACACTTCCTTTAAAAATGTTCAATCAGGGGCTGGGGAGATGGCTCAGTGGAATAAACGCTTCCCTGGCAAGCGCAAGGATCTGAGTTCAATCCCCGGTTCCGCAAATAAATAAATAAATAAATAAATAAATATGTTCAATCAAGGGGCCGGGGAGATAGCTCAGTAGAAGTGCTTGCCTGGTAAGGTAAGGGCCAGAGTTCAATCCCCCGTTCTGCCAAAAATAAATAAATAAATACAATAAAATTAAAATGTTCAATCAAGAATCATTTTCAGGGCTGGTGAGATGGCTCAGTGATCTAAAGCACCTACTTAGAACAAGCTAAGCAAAGCAAAAGCACAGGGACCACGGTTCAATCCCCAGCACCACATGCCAGCCAGCTCCGTTCCCCTGGTGGGCTGAGCTGGCCACACACACACACAAAATAAATAAATTAATTAATTAATTAAAAAAAAATCATTTTCAGAGCCGGGGCAATGGCTTAGTGGCATAAGCACCTGTCTAGCAAGAGCAAGGTCCAGAGTTCAATCCCTAGCACCGCAAAAGAGTCACTCCCCTCAAGAATCATCTTCAAAAGAGTGTCCCTCCTCCCACATTCCTTCTCCACGTTCGCCAGCACTGTGATACGTAGCATGGGCTCAGATACTCCTAACGGATCCAGCTTGCTGGGTGACTCCATAAACACTGCTTAATGTCTCTGGGCCTGAGCTTCCATTTATGGACCAGTGACCCCCTTTGCAAGCACAGAGTGCATCCACTGCTACGCACCAGGGCCACAGTCACACCCCCCACCACTCACGTGATCACGACAGGGGCCACCTTGTTGGGGATGATGGACTTGGCCTTGCTGTTGTGCAGGCTGGTGGAGTGGAAGGCGTGGACGCTGAATGAATGCCGGCTGTCCATCGTGCTACTACCCTGGAGACCCCCAAGGGGGGCACCCGCCGAGACCGTCTGCTGGGCTGTGCTGGCTGTCGTACCCATCATCAGCCAGCTGCCTCACGACCTGAGATCTGCAGGGGGAGAGAGGGCGTGGAAGGAGCCACCCAAGGAAGGGAACTGTCCCATGCCAACCTCCAAGCTATGACAAGCAGCAGTCACTACTATGACTCCAAACACAACAGCTAGATGCGTCAGCCTCGATTCAGAAAGGCTCAGAGGGTGGCTGCCATGAGCCTGGCCTTCTGCTGATGCTCTAAGGAGTCACAAAGAGAAACCGCTGGCAGACAGGACAGTGACAAACGAGGCCAGAGACATTCAGTAGAAGTGAAGGGCCAGCCAACCAGGAATGGAAAGACACTGTGGAGCTCGACGTTAGCCTCATGCATGGGGCCTGGGAGGACACTGGGTATCCTTAGGCCTCAGCAGTCCCTTGTCGCGCTCTTTCCCAAGGACTTGCTAAGGCACGGGCCACCACATTGTGTTGGTGACGAGTGCTGCTCCTAAGAACATGGCACTGGAAAGAGCCTCCAGGCGCCAGCAGGGCTTGTGCTGACTGCTCCAGCCAGCCACAGTACAGACCACACAGACCCAAGCCCAAAGCCACCCTGGGAACCAGGGCAGCTGGAGCAGCCACAAGGCGTGCACAGACCTGCCACCCAGTCACCCTTACTGGGTCTGAGGAGTCACCTCAGGGTGCTCAGTGAGCTCTCTCCAAGAGAGATCACAGACAACTTTTAGCTCACCTGCCTGCCTGCACTTTCTGATTTTTCTTCTCTGAACACAGGGTAGTAAAGTTAAAACCTATTTAAAGCTAATATGTAAATTGAGGGGGCGGGGTGACTTTGAGGTGCTGGGGGTGGGAGCAGCTCTGGGAGCCAGGCCTTTTGGGAAGGGAGGGGCCCGGAATGCCACACAACCCCTCAGAGCACTCATGTCCAGGTCCAAAAGGGTCCCCTGTCCCTCTACACATGAGCATAAGAACATAACCCCTCCCAGCTGCCTGCAGTGGGGCAATCCGCTCCCAACCATCCCTGTGACCACCTCCAGTGACCAGCAGGGGACAGTGGGGCCCCAGGGTCAGCAGGAAGTCAGGGTCAGTCCAGTCTGCAGGCTGACCTCACTGTACCCCGAATGGCAGCCCCTGGCCCCCAGCAGGTGCTCCCCAGGCCTCCCCCGCCTATGTACTCAGGCTCCTTCCCACCTGGAACCCTGGGGGCTCTCTGAGAAAGTGACCACTAACAGCTCACTGCCCTCCCAGAGTCTGCTCCAGCCACTGTTGGGCGAGGTCGCTCTCCCGCTGGAAAGTCCCCATCCAGCCGACAGCCCTGAGAACTCCCAGGAGCCACTAGGCGACACGGCCAACACATGCTGTGTTCCTGCATTTCTCACCCTGCCGGATCCCAGGCCCACCCTTGCGGCCTTTTTTGTTTTGTTCTTTGTCAAAAGTGGAAAAAATGAGCCTCTAGGTTCCCAAACAGAAAAACAGGTGGCTCAGAGAGGGACAGAGGCTCAGGGGAACCCAGCTGGCAACAGCAGAGCGGGCACTTTCTCTCCACCTCACAGGACCCCCCCAGCTGTCAGGCCCCAAAGAGCACAGCCAAAGTTTCCCAGGCCGCTCCCTGCAGCCGCGCCCAGGGGGTATGCGTGGGAACAGCCTCCAGCCAGGGGCACAGGGAGCAGGAAGGGCCTGGGAGGCCACAGCTGGCCACAGCTGTAGAGCCAAGGCCGGGCCCAGACGGGTCCTGGAGGGCCCAGGGCTGCCCGACACCTCTGCCTCTCTTCCCCCTCACATCTCAGTCCCTTGCCAGCCAGGGCTCACAGGCAGTGACAAGCCCCAGCCGGCGCCCTGGAAGGGAGAGGAGATAGATGTGCACAGCTGCAGCGCAGACCCAGCAGCTAGGACTGGGGCAGGACGGTGCCTGTGGAGACTGAGCCTGTCTCCAGCACAGCTGGCAAGGTGCAGGTCTGGGCTCCTCATCCTGTGGCCCCTGTGACTCTGAATCTCTTGGGACCAGGCACAGGGAGCCTCACGGGCTCAGGCCTTGGGATGGTCATCCCAACCACCAGGTGCACGTCACGAGGAGAGGAGAGGAGAGGAAGGGAGAGGAGGGAAAAGATACATGTGAATACCAAAAAGCACATAAAAGGCATTTAGAACTATTTTTAAAGACAGTCAATAGCAAACACAAGCACTAGCACCAGAAAGGCCCAAACACTGCTGGGGATGTGCAAAATCATACAGCTACTCTGGAAAACAATTGTGCAGTTTCTCACCAATGTAAACATCCACTTTGCCATGTGTGGTGGTGCACACTTGTAAACCCAACACTCAGGAGGCTGGGGCAGGAGGATCACTGCAAGATTTGCGACCAGCCTGGGCTACAGTATGAGTTCAAGGTCAAACTGAACTGCATAGCAAGACCCTGCATCAAAAAGACAGGAAGGAAGGAAGGAAGGCAGGCAGGCAGGCAGGCAGGCCAGCCAGGGAGATGGCTCAGTAGAATAAGCGCCTGCCTGGAAGTGTAAGGGTCTGAGTTCAATCCTGGGTTCCACAAAAAAACTGAAAACAGGAGAATCACTATGAGTCTGATCTGTGTAGTGAGACCCTGTAGACCCTGTACTAAAAAAAAAAAAAAAAAAAAAAAAAAAAAAGGAGCAACAAGAAGAACAAACACAAAGGCTGTGGCTTAAGTTCACTTCTCAGGCCCTGCTCTGCGCCCCAGTCCTCTGCGGCCCCAGGGCAGCCATCAAACCAGCCATCTAAACGCCACAGCCCGGAGCTGAGCCCAAAGCTGCTGCGGGCTGCGCATCAGACATGTGCCACAGCGTACAGCCCCGTGCATGGCTCCGCTGTCCCCAACTAAGGAGCAAAGGCAGGTCTTACACGGCGGGAATCCAAAGTCCCTGTGCCTGGCAGGGCACACAGAGCCTTCACATGGCTCCAGCCAAACGAGGGTGAACCCCACTTCCACTTCCCACCAGTCGTGCAGCCTAGTCCAAGCCTCAGCTTCCCCACTGCAGACTGGAGGACAAAAGAGCACTTCCGCGCTGGACTACAGAAGCAGGAAGTAAGTGGATGTGTGTACAGCGGCTGCTGGACAGCCCATCAAGCGTCCTCCCAGCAACCTGGGCTGCCACAGCCAGGGCACAGCAGAACAGGGTCCACACTGTAAATGGCCTGGAGGAAGACGTCTGCTGGCTCTCATCCTGGAAGAACAGCGGGGTGGCCCTGCTCTGGATGCACGCCATGCCCTCTCCTTGCTGCACTTTGTCAGGGACCACCCGGGGAGGCCACGGTCTGCTCCGGACTCAGCCAGGCAACACTAACTCAGCTCTGAGACAGGACAGGTCCCCCACCCCACAGAACAGGTCCATTCTCACCTGGTCCCAAGCACCAGGCCTAGCAAGTGACATGGCCCCAACAGGACTCCCCTTCCCCCTAACCCCACCGCCTAGTCCCCATGTGGCTCCAGGAGGACCCTGACAGCCCACAGCAGATCATGTCACTTTCCCCCACCCTAAGGTACACACAGACGCCCACCCCAGCCTATAACCACACCCCCCTGGGACCTCCCTGTCCCGGACCCTCTGTGCTGTTCACACACACCAGAGCCTTCCTCCTCGGGAGCAGGGTCACCAACCCGCCACCCAGTCCCTTAACCTCCTGGATCCCAGCCCTGTCCCTTCACAGCCTCCACCCTCCAGTCTACTATGAAGACAGTAGTTTAAGAACTAAATTAAAGGGGCTGGCTCAGTAGGATAAGCACTTGACTGGCAAACGCAAGGATCTGAGTTCAATCCCCGGTTCCGCAAAAAAAAAGAACTAAATTAAAGAGGCTGGGGATATAGCTCAGAGGCAAAGTGCCTGCCTTGCAAGCAGAAGGTCCTGAGTTCGATTCCTGGTACCAAAAAAAAAAAAAAACTAAGCTGAGCATGGTGACACCAAGTACCTATCACCTCAGCTGCCATGAGGCTAAGGCAGGAGGACCACAAGTTTGGGACCAGCCTGGGCAACTTAGCAAGGTCCCATCTTATAATAACCACACAGCTAAATCAGAGCCCTCTGGGAGCTAGGATAGAAGGAAATTACCTGTTAAGTCGTGTTTCTGAAATGTATCTATTCTTTCCAAACAGGAAGAGAGTTTAAAAATCGAAAAGAGTGGTGAAGTGATTTGGAAAAGGGACAGGGCAGGGACCAATTCCAGGCTTCAGCCTAAAAAAATGGGGAAGGTCTGAGGGCTGGCCAGAAAGCTAGGTCACTGCTGTCACAGGCTGTGCTGCTGTGAAGTCTGGGTGAGCCTGGAGCAGCGACAGGACACAGGAGAGAAGGAGAGATGGCAACCGGCGGAGGCGTCCTGCAGGCAGGAGCAGGCCGCTGAAGCAGGGCTCCTGCAGGTGGCAGGCACGGGAAGCTCCAGGACCGATGCCCTGCACCACAGCGGCAGTGGTGGCCTGGTCGCTGGCACTGGCCACCTCCCTGGCCCAGCCCACAGGTTCCAGGATGTAGCAACCCTCCTGGCACTTCCAGAGCGGCCTCCACCTGTGAGGGTCAGCAAGGTGTTGTCCCCCTGGGCCCAGAAGTGGAGGTGGCAAAGGCCCTGTGGGCTCTGACAACAGCCAGGAAACCCAAATGTGAAGCTTGCGCTGGGAGCAGTCAGCTTACACCTGGAAACAGATTAGAAACTGGGAAAGAAGAGGCAGCGCTGTGATTTTGACACAGTTTAGAGAGCAAAAAATGTCAGCCACAGCCAGGGGCACAGGTTCTCACTGATTTTTTTTTTTTTTAATTTTTATTTTTATTTTATGTAGGGGCCGGGGAGATGGCTCAGTAGAATAAGTGCTTCCCTGGCAAGCGCAAGGGTATGAGTTCAATCCCCAGTTCTGAAAAAAAAAAAAAAAAAAAAAGGCATATTTTTATTTTATGTATTTAGTACAGAGTCTACAGGGCCTCACTACACAGATTGGACTCTTAAGTGATTCTCTTGTTTTCAGCCTCCCAAGCACTGAGATTACAGGCATTACACCCAGTCTCAACTGGCTTCTCAGCACTAGGTGGGGGGGCGGTGTCAGGCAGCGAATCAAACCCCAGCCGCTGCACTCTGCCTAAGCAGGCACTTTAGTCCACTGAGCTATCTGGCTGGCCCTCACTGAATTCTTTCAACCTGTCTGTTGGTTTGAAGTTTCTAAAGTTAAAACCAAGGAGTTAAATGTCAATTCAAAAATGAAACTTAGAAGGCAGTCAGGCTCAGGATACTGTGGTTCGATCCCCAGACCCTCAGGCCTTACCTGACCTGCCTTTAAGGCATCCAAAAAAAAAAAAAAAAAAAAAATTCCTTCAAAAATAAAGCTTAAGAGCCAGGGAGGCAGCTCAGTAGAACAAGCACTTGCCTGGCAAGCGCAAGGGCCTGCGTTCAATCCCCAGTTCCACAAAAAATAAATAAATAAATAAATAAATCTTTAAAAAAATAAATAAAGCTTAAGGGCCAGTCAAATAGTTCAGCAGATTAAAGCACCAGCAAGCAGGCACAGGGGCCAGGGGTTCGACCCCTGGGCCTGCCATGCTATCCGCTGAGAGGGCAACTGAGACTGGGTGTGGTGGTACACGCCTGTAATCCTAGCTCTTGGGAGGCTATAAACATGCAGATCTACCATTCCAACCTAGCAGTGAGACCCTGGACACTCTGTAGACCCTTCCCTAAAATACAAAAAATAAATAAATACATACATAAAGCCTAAAAAAACGATTGTAGGGCCAGTGAGATAACTCAGCGGACTCAGCACCTGCTTAGGCAAGCACAGGGACCAGGGTTTCAATCCCTACCACCCCAGGCTGCACCAGCCCTGCTCCTGGGCATGCTAGTCAGCCGCTGAGATAGTGGAGGGGACTGCACAAGCCTATAATCCTGGCACTGTGGTGGTTGAAAACAGGAGGATCACTACAAGTCCAAACTGCGTAGTAAGAGCCCGTACCAGATACATTTTTCTTTTTTTAAAAAAAACTGTATTAGCCAGGTGTGGTGGCACATGCTTGTCATCCCAGCACTCTGGGAGGCCGAGGCAGGAAGATGGAAAGTTTGAGACCAGGCTGGGTAATTAAGTAACTTAGAGACCCTATCTCAAAAAATAAAATAAAATAAGTTTTGGGGTATTTTTATTGTTGCTGTTGGTTTGTTTTTGGATTAAACTGTCCTAGGAGAAGCTGGTTTCCCATGGATCCCTCCTGGACCTGCCCCTGGGGACTCAGAGAACACATCTACACCGGAAGGAGGAAGCAGGCCAGGGGGGTCATGCGGGCCATTTCTTTGATCCCTACAGTTCCACATTTCCCACTCCGATCAGAATGTCAATAAAAATCTGTATCTCTGGCTTCTGAAGAATCCAAGGACGCCAGCCACAGCAGGCCTGGATCCGTCCAGAGCCCGTGGGGTCCACTGGGCCAGGGCACAAGCACCCAGCCTCCCTGGCCTTTGAGGCGTGGGGCTTCTGGCGTCAGCCTGGCCTGAGCAAGCCCAAGCCTCACTGTCAGCACTTAGCAGACCACACTCAGGGCCCCAGGGCTGAGCTCCAGCTAACAGGACACAAGGGGGAGGGTCGCACACAAGTGCCAGAATCCTTCCTTAAGAGAGCCTTCTCTCCCTCCTTTCACCCTGTTGTCTGGAACACAGATGTGATGACGGAAGTTCTGCAGCCACGTTGAGCTGTGAGCATGTACAGCCGCATCCTAAGACGGGTGGGGATCAATTTCCCCCTGTAACGCCAGGCCTGGTCTGCAAAGCCCTGGGCTCAGAACACAGAAATAAACTTCCACCTTGTGTAAACTACTGTAATTTAACTTTTCCTGTTACTTGCATCCCAATCTAATCCTCACTAATGCATCTGTTATTTTTGATTTAACACCTTGGTATCCACTAACCACATGGCCACAGACTTTTGTCTCATTCTATATTTGAAGCCCAGCCTTGAACTCACTAAGTTAACCCAGGCTGGCCTCGAACTCATGGAGATCCTCCTGCTTCAGCCTCTCAAGTGCAGGGATTCCAAGTATGCGCCACCACGCTCAGCTAGAACGTATTTCTTTCCTTCTTGCAGGAGAACATCAAATTCCTCTGCTGATGAGGGCAAGCTGGGCTACAAGTCTGTGTTCTGGGAGATGAACTCCAGGATCTAAAGACCGGATTGGAAGGTGGCACAGAACACAAAACGCAGATTCCTGCGCAGGGTCAGGAGCAGAAGCGGGGCAGTAGGGTTCCAAGTAGCTAAACACCCGTAGGCACTGTAGCCAGCACTGCTCCGAAAGGAGCCCCTGCCTGACAGACAAGCTGCTGCCATGTGTTCAGGCCTTCAGAACCCGACCTGGAGCCCTGGAAGGCGCAGCCCCATGGACCCTTGGGGTAGCGGGAAAAAGAGAATCCAGCCACACTGCAGATTAGCAGAGAAGCACAGGCTGGGACCCCACTCGGGCAGCTTCCAGGCCTGCACCCCGAAAGCCAGTGGGAACTAACTCCAGCCCCTCAAGTGCCCTCGCTGGAACCTAGGGCCGCATTCAAGCAGTAGGACGAACCCTGAGTGCTCTCTGGCACCGGTGGCCAGCACTGCTGCCCCTGCAGCCTCCAGTCTAACCCCCCTTGATCAGTACTCAAGGCCCCTTCCCAGCCTCACTGCCCCATGGACCTCCGCAGACACCAGACTGGGGCAAACTGGGACTGCATGGGGCGCTCTATCAAGAGGAGCTGAAAAGGCCGGAATTTCCCTCCGTCCGACCTTCAGAGAGGCCTCAAGGTCAACCCAGCCCTCTCTGGCGACAACAGTTTGCTCCCACATGGAAAGTGAGGGGATGGAAGAGCCAAGTGGTTTCCACTGTGCTGGCGGCCAAGCCCTCTACGAAGAATGACCATCTTGGCCAGTGTGGTGCTGCATACCTGGAATCCTAGCACTTGGGAGGCTGAGGCAGGAGATCACTGCAAGTGCAAGGCCACCTAGAACCACACAGCAAGACCCTGTCTCAAAGCAAACAAACCAGCAAAGGACAGCAGGGAACAGAGGAGCCGGACAAGGGAGGCTCTGGAACTGCTGGCCAAAGCCACTCCCACCCTCGAGGACCTCCCAGGACACCTGAGGCCCTTCCTTCCCTGCCTCCACACCCCGTGATCCCAGGTTCCACAGGCATGACAAGCGTCAGCCACCATGCCCCACTCACACTCTATCCATCCAGCAATGCCAGTGGATGCCCCCCACTTCCCACACTCGGCCTGTGCTCCCCCAGCCCAGTCCCAGCCTGGAGTTTGGCAAGAACAGGCTGCCTAGCACCTTCCCAAACCCGAAGCTCCTGGGCCCCGGGCTCCAAGCGTCATTGCCCAAAGAAGGCCCATTTCATTCACAGCCTGGCTGCAGCCAGGGGCGGTCCCACACTCAGCGCAGGCAAGGGCTGCTGCCCACTCCGGAGCTGGACACACAAGGCCCTGGCTTCTCCTAGTCCATCAGCCTGGAAGCCCCCTTTTCTCCTCCAAACCACACCAGCTGCCCAACAGACACCCAGAGCAAGGCCCTGCGGAAGGAGAACACAGGCTGAATCCAGGGCTCGCCTGAAGCCAGCTGCCTGGGACAGGGAACAATGGAGCTAAAAATAGGCCCAAGCATCTTGGGGTGAGGGCACAGGCCGCCAGCTGCAGGAAACATCTGCCTCAGCTTCAGAACAACCTGGAGGAAGTCACCGTGCTGCCGGGGCCCCTCTGTGGGTCGACCTGACAGCATAAAACTTCCATGTGCTCATGGCTCACCTATAACCCCAGCTAGTACTCAGGAGGCTGAGGTAGGAGGGTCACCAAATGCAAGTCCAGCCTGGGCAACTTAGCAAGACACTGTCTCAAAAGAAAAATGGGAGATATGGGGATGTCAGGGTAAGTTCCCTAGGGGGCTCAATCCTCAGTACCAAAAACAGACAAACAACAACGAACTCGCTCGGAACCTTATCCGCTAACTCCTAACACACAGACACACTCGGTAAGAAGCCCTCCCCCACCACGTGTGCAGGGGCCAGCGGCACGGCTGAGTCGTCTGTTCCTCTCCTTCCACAGTGCGGGAACCTCAAGTCAAGTGGAAGAGACCCACCCGCGGTTGCCCGGCCCCCATGCTCTGCGACTCCCTGCCAGCTGCCTCACCCCGAAAGGCCTTCCAGCACCTTGGACAAGGGATGATCTCCCCTGCTATGCAGTGTGGAGCACCCAGGTAGAAAGGATTTTCACACAGAGGACTTCAAGCAGAGGAGGGGAAATGGGGTGGGGGTCCCACTGTCACCTAGCTGTCCCTACCCCTTCTCCAGCCTACCACGTCCCCATTTCCACCGGCACAAAATGTCCGTGGTTTGGGTTCCTCACAGTGCCTGAACAATGATACTTTCACAAATAAATAATAAAAATTAAAATAATGGAGGATCGCTCAGCAGCGGAGCACCTGCCCAGCATGCCAGTGGCCTGGTCCCCTCCCTGGCACCAAAACATCCTTAGTCAATTAAACCTGAGGTAGAGCCTTGACACTGGGCAGAAACAAGGCCAGGCCATCCCTCACGGGTCCCACAGGTCCCTGCCCGCCCAGCAGGGCACTGCTGTGGGCCGCCCACAGCCGCACACCAGCCATCCCTCTTCTTCCTGTGTCTGCTTGCCCTTCCTCCCCTCCCGTGGCCCACCCACGTCCACTGAGGGCTGCCACCCTGCCTCCACTTTATAGAAAATGAGGGGAGTGTGTGCCCATCATCCCAGCACTTGGGAGGCTGAGGCAGGAGGACTGGCATGAGCCCTTCAAGACCAGCCTGGATTACATAGTGAGCTCAAAGC
>NW_004524581.1:10051852-10063684 GCF_000260255.1 Octodon degus | reverse complement strand
AGGGGGAAGGGGAGGGAAGGGGAGGGGAGGGGAATACTGATCCAGAGTCCCACACAGCTAAGAAGGCCAGTAAGGAAGTGATGTGACACACAGGGGCTGTGGACACCAGAGAGGGGGAGGGGACTACTACGGTCTGTGTCTAGACCCCCCCCCCAAGCTTCAGTACTTTTACATGGAGCTTCTCTGGTGGCAGCTGAATCTACGGCGTGTGCTGATTCACAAGGCAATGCTGGCATTAAGGCTGCAAGTGCAGGTCAGTCCACTGACCGGACTGGCAGTGCCCCGATCCGGGTAAACTGGACACAACACACGAGGCATAAAGAGGCTTGTCTCGCTCTCCTGCTGCTTATGTTGTCTTCTGTCGGCACACACTGCTGTCCCTCTGCCATGTGCCACCCGCCTTGGAGCCAGCCAAGTTTTTTCAACAACAAAGAAAAAGTAACTCAAGACAGTGAGCTGAGGGTCTCCTGAGAAGCAGGAGACCCCGCTGTCACACCCTTAATGCCAGGCTCCACGGGCCTCCAGGTCCCCTGACCTTCCTCCAAGGGGCCACAGGCCCAGACCTCCAGACGTGACCCTGCTGGTCCTTGCAGGGCTGACATGTGATGGTCCAAAGTCACAGGGGGACACTGCCACAGCCTCAGCCAGAGTGGTCCAAACAGGACTGGTCTCGCTGTGCGCTGCACGAACATGCACGAGAAGTGACAAAATGCACAAGTATCACAAAAAGGGTATGAATGCCCCCTCTCACCAAATGCCAGGTCTCAGAAAGACCCTTCCTGTGGGACAAAATGGGAAGTTCCGGCCACCAGGGCACGACCAGATCTCAAAGAATCTCACCTTAGTTTGTTTCAAGTGGCCTGAGAGAACACCCAGCAGATACACAGTGGGGCCTGTGCTGTATCTTTTTTTTTGTTTTTGTTTTTGTTTTTGTTTTTGGAGGAACTGGGGATTGAACTCAGGCCCGTGCGCTTGCCAGGGAAGTGCTTACTCCACTGAGCCATCTCCCCGGCCTGTGCTGTATCTTGAGTGACTCTTTAATATGATTTTGTAGGCACAGCTACTGAGAAAATACAGATGTCACAAAATGACATCAGTCACTCAAAATACAGCCCTGTCAATGGACCCCAGTGCAACAAAGTATACAGCAATCGTTACTATGTTTCCAGATTCCAAGCTACAACAAACTTCTACTGCTTGCCAGTATTATATAGCTATATACTAACAGAGGAAGCTATAGGCCTGTGAAATAGACACACCTCTGAGACGTTGCATTGTCAACACATCCTTCATTCAAACTCACACCAAGTAACACACTAGGTGTGGGAACAGGTAAATCAGCTGGCTTCTTTCTCCTGGACTGACAGGGTTTTGTTTACTTTTTTAAAAAGTCAATTTTGAGGCCAGGGAGATGGCTCAGTGGATTAAGCACTTCCCTGGCAAGCGCAAGGACCTGAGTTCAATCCCTGGTTCTGCCAAAAATAAATAAATAAATAAATAAATAAATAAGTTAATTTTCCAGGAGACTGCAAGATAAGTCAATGGACTAAAGCACCTGCTTAGGCAAGCGCTGGGACCAAGGTTCGATCCCCACCTCACCCTCCCCACCCCCACACATGCTGGGCCAGTAACTGAGTCCAGGAGTAGTAGGTGCGCCTGCAATCCCAGCACTGGGGAGGCTGAAAAAGCAGGAGGATCGCCACAAGTCTGAGCTGCATAGTGAGACCCTACAACAACCAAATACATTTTTTAAAAAGTTAATTTTCCAGAAAAAAAATTTTATTTATGTCAACATAAGAAGGTTTTTTTTTTCCTTGGTTTGGGTTTTTTTGTTTGTTTTTGTAGTTCTAGAGATCAAACCCAGAGCCTTGTACATGCTAGGCAAGTGTTCTACCACTGAGCTACACTCCCAGTCCTTTGAAATTTTTATTTTTAAAGGAATCTATGGGGCTGGGGAGATGGCTCAGTAGAATAAGCGCTTGCCTGGCAAGCGCAAGGGTCTGAGTTCAATCCCTGGTTCCGCTAAATAAATAAATAAATAAATAAATAAATAAAGGAATCTACAAATAATGTTTGTTTTTTGTTTTTATTGTTGTTTCTTGATTACAGGTCTTACTATGCAGTTCAGGCTGGCCTTAAACCCACAGGGTAGGGCTGGTGAGATGGCTCAGTGGACTAAAGCATCTACTTAGAACAAGCTCAGCAAAGCACAGGGACCACGTTTCAATACCCCAGCACCACATGCCAGCCAGCCCCGCCCCCTGGTGGGCTGAGCTGGCCACACACACACACACAAAACCCACAGGGTAGCCCAGGTTCGCCTCGAACTCAGAGATCTTCCTGCCTCAGCCTCCCTAGTGCACGTGCCACCACACCTGGTTTAAGTAATATGTTTTTACATGGACTTAGTTTTAATTTCTATGTTGGTAAGTGTCAATATTTGTAGATAGTTCAAACAGAAGTATTGTGGGGACCAGGGATACAGCTCAGTGGCAGAGGGCTTGCCTGTCAAGTGCAAGGTTGTAAGCTTGATTCTGGTACCAAAAGAAAGAAAAAACGTTTTGTGGGGGGGTCCTTGATTTTTAAGAGTATAAAACAAATTTAAAAGTATGCAAGTAGCCATGACTTCATCCTCAGAATAATCTTTGGCATCTGTGTGACAGATTCACGCCCATTCTGCAGGTAGAAACCTGAGGCACAGAGATCTGGATAATATGCCTGAAAGTAAACAAGTCACCAAGCACGAGGTCCACGCCAGGCCACGCAGCTTGCCGGGGCATGTGTGGGTATTGCTGGTGTGCTGGGCACCAAACTGGAGCCCTCATGCCTGCTAGGCCTCTGCGCTCCAACCCAGCCCTCAGTGCACACCCCCAACCCACCTCTCCCCCAGCACTTGCTCCCAAAGAAAGCGCAGAAAAAAAAGAGATGACATGCTGTACTGGAGACCAAAGACAAACAAAAGTAAGTACTTGCATAATCTTAGTATATGTGCTGCCGAAGCGAGCACAGTACTTGCATAATCTTAGAGGCCGGGAATATAGCTCAGTGGCATAAGCACCTGCCTGGCAAGTGCAAGGTCCTGAGTTCGATCCCTGGTACTGCCAAAAAGGAAAAAGAAAGAAAACTCTGATTTTGGGGCTGGGGAGATGCCTCAGTGGAATAAGCGCTTCCCTGGCAAGTGCAAGGTTCTGAGTTCAATCCCCAGTTCTGTCAAAATAAATAAAAAATAAAAAATAAAAATTTTTTTTAAAAATCTTACAACAGTAAAGAATTTTCTATGGCAAGTGCTAGAGGCAGAAAACAAATTTAAAACATTAATAGACTTCAAGGTGTGATCAAAAACTTCAGTATTAGTTTGTTGGGGTTTTTTTTTTTTTAATGTATTTGGTTCAGGGTCTCACTACACAACTTGGGCTCGTGGCGATCCTCCTGTGTTCAGCCTCCCTAGCATTGGGATCACAGGTGTGCGCCACCACGCCTGGCGTTAGTGGCCGACTCAGCGTGCTGAAGGGCAGGGCTGGTGCAGCATCTGGTGCCAGGGATGGAACCCTGGTCCCTGCACCTGGCTAAGCAGGTGCTTAGTCCGCTGAGCTATTTCACCAGCCCTTAAATAAAAACATTTTAATGTATCACAGTGAAAGACACGTTGCACGAAGCCCCACAAAACACGCGCCCTCCCTTAAGCACACACATCCTACTGTTCTTCCCCTTCTGAAGCAGTACCACACATCTTCTATCATCTCTTGGTGGCTGCCTCAGGGTCCTCCGTCAGCTCAAGCGTCGGTGGCAGTTCCCACCAAGCGGAGTCCACACAGCTGAGGACTCCAGCTGTGCCCTCAGCCCCTGCTCCCCAGATCAGGCGCAGACAGCTTCTGGCTGGTACTCAAAGTCAAATGACCAGCTCAGGCCACCAAGGCGGCCACTAGAGCAAGCCTGAAGACACTCACAGGGCTGGGGAGATAGCGCAGTAGAATAAGTGCTTGTCTGAAGACACAACAGGGGATGCAATAAGGACAGGAAAGAAGTTACATTATCATTACCTGAAGAAGACAGGATATTCCACATAGAAGACCCCAAGCACTCTATGAAAGACTCGTAGGGTTAATAAGCAAATTCAGTACGGTAGCTGGATACAAAGTCATGCTCACAAATCAGCAGCATGCCTGTACACAAACAAACTTAGTAAATCACTCACACACACACACACACACACACACACACACATAGAAAAAACCCTCACTGAGAGGGCTGCAGAGATAGCTCAGCGGCGTAAGTGCCTGCATCACAGTGCAAGGTCCCAAGTTCGATCCCCAGTACCACAAAAAAGAAATTCTCTGAGAGAGAAATTGGGGAAACCACGTCATTCACAACAGCATCCAAAAAAATGAAATACTTAAGAATCAAAAATCCCTCTAACAAGGGCTGGCCAAATAGCTCAGCAGATTAAAGCACATGCAAGCAGGCGCAGGGGCTGGGGGTTCCATCCCCAGGCCTGCCGTGCCGCCCTGCCCTGAGGGCACACTGAGATGGCAATTGAGACTGGGCGTGGTGGTGCGCTTGTAATCCTAGCTCTTGGGAAGCTGTAAGCAGGCAGATCACTGAGTCCGATCTAGTAGTGAGACCCTGAACACCCTGTAGACCCTTCCCTAAAATCAATCTAACAAAAGACGAAAAAGAGGGGGCTGGGGAGATAGTTCAGTAGAATAAGCGCTTGCCTGACAAGCACAAGGGCCTGAGTTCAATTCTCTGTTCCGGAAAAAAAAAAAAAAAAAGAAGAAGGAAAAGATCTATACAGTGAAAATCACAAAACTCTAAAAAAAAAAAAAAAAAAAAAAAAAAAGAGAGAGAGAGATCAAAAAGAATTTCAGGAAACTGGGCACAGATAAAAAGAAGAAGGGGCCGAGGAGATAGCTCAGTAGAATAAGTGCTTGCCTGGCAAATGTAAAGGTCCTGAGTTCAATCCCCGGTTCCACCAAAAAAGGAGAACGAGGTTGCAATGGCCCAGTGTCCAGTGTCTGGTGGGATACACAGTGGCTCAGCTTTCTGGGGCCACTGGACAGATAGACCCGCAAGGGGGTGTGCACTTTGCACAGTACTTCTGGAAAGTCCTGACCCAGGCCTTGCTCCTCCGCAGGATGGAAGAGTTAAACAAGGTCAGACTGGAGCTGGACATGGTGGCACATGCCTGTAGTCCCAGAACTCAAGAGGCTGAGGCAAGAGAATCGCCATCAATTCCAGGCCAGCCTGGGCTACATAGATCAAGGCCAGCCTGAGACCCTGTTTCAAAACACAAACAGACAAAATTTTCAACAACAAAAACCAAGGTCATGCCGTCATGCCAGACTGGCCTGAGCAGGTCACTCGCTACCATACGCAGGCAGCCCAGGTTCCCCAGCAGAACAAAGCCCAGGGAGACCCCCCAACTTTCTCCCCTGCACCGCTGGCCTGTGAGACCTGCTGCTCCCAGAAATGGCCCTGGGGACACCCCAAAGTGCTCCCCACAACTGCAGTTTGAACATAGAAAGTACCACCCCTTCATAGGCCTCAAGTGTCCCCAGACACGGCCTTGACCCCGGGCATCTTCCTCAGCCCCACGCCTATCTTTTTCCTTGTACTGTGGAAGGCAGAGGCAGCAGGCGGCCGGCTCACCCCGGGCAGAAGGCAGTGACGGCCGGCTGAGCAGCAGGGTGACCTACCAGCTTCCCATGGGGCCAGCTATGACCAGGGGAAAGGGTCAAGGGGGCCAGGAGCAGCACACTGCAGCTAAGGGGAAAACAGGATTCACCCCCAAAGCCAAGCCAGGCACTCGGCAGAGCCTCCCTCAGCAGGGAAGTGACTTCATTTCTTGCCATGTAATCCTCACTTCCTCCCCTGGCAGCAAGGGATCTTTAACACTGGGAGACAGGGTTTCTCCAGGCTGGGCCTGCTCCACACGGGCCAGGCCTTCTTCTCTGCAGTGCCATGAGGAACAGAAGCCCCTGTGCATTGCAGGGAAGGCTTCCCAAAGCAACGGCAATAGCAGGCCAAGGCTGAGCGCCACTGGAAGAGAGGGCAAAGAAGGTAATGACCACTGGGCTGGGTGTGTGGCTCAGAGCCAGAGCACTTGCCCAGCACATGGGGGCCCTGGTTCAACTCCAGCACCACAGAGAAAAAGCTAAGACCCAGGCCCCAGCTGAGGCTGAGCACAGAGTAGGCCAAGCCTGTCGCCCTCAGAGCACACACAGCTGGTGCTGACGAATGCTTGCTGCTGTGTCATTTCTCCAAGTACCCTGAAGGCCACACAGCACAGACAATTTGACCCTCAAAGAGGCTCTGATGTGGCCTATATTTCGTGACCCAGATTCAAACTTGGGGCCAGGCGTGGTGGCGCACACCTATCATCCCAGCACTCAGGAGGCTGAAGCAGGAGGAGTGCAAGGCCAGCCTGAATCACGTAATGTGGCCCTGCCTCAAAACAAAACTAGGTGGCACCAAATGCCAGGCCCACCACACCCCTGCCAAAACAAGCCAGAGCCCTCGACCTCAGCCTCAACCATCCGGTACCCTCAGACACAGTGAGCAGCAGGGACGCATGCCAGGGCTCAGGACTCGAAAGGGAAGAAAATGTTTTCCCATTTCTTCCTCTTCCTGTACATCTGTCCCCTCCGCCCAAAGCTCCTGGTGGCTCTGTTCAGAGGAAAGCACTGCCAAGAGAGACATCCGGCCATGTGGCCGCCCCTGCCGGCCTTCCTAGGGTACTGAGCCCACGTCCCTGCAGACCCCTGCCTGGCCCAGGGCGAGGATGGCTAGACCTGGGACCAGGGCACATGGCCCCTGCCACAGCCCCAATAGATGCCAAATGCCGATCCTGACTTCACGGGAGTGAGAGTTCAGGGAGACCATGCAGGGAAAAGGCTGGGACCCAGAAGCACCCGTGGTGGTCATCAAAACCCTTCCTCCAGCAGGATGACCTCTCGCTCCATCCAGAGGGTGGCATGCCCGTAGAGCATGCCCCAAAGAACAATGACAGCCTTGAAAAGGAAGCCCTGGGCCAGGGTGCACCACGACAAGCCCTAAGGACACCAGGCTCAGCGTTCCAGGAGCCAGAGGACAAGTGCAGTGTGGCTCCGCCTCTGCCAGACCCTGTATAACCACAGTCAGACAGCGAGAACCCAAAGAGAACCCAACGGGCGCCGGCTGAAACGAGGCGCACACGGGTATCTGGCAGGAGGAGAGCTTCAGCCGGAGAAGACAGAGGTTCCGGATGGGGGAGGGGCGCTGCGCGCCCTGAAAGGTGTTTTGTTCCGTTTTATTTGTTTTGGGTGAAGGTACTGAAAATTGAACCCAGGGCCATTACAATGAGCTACATCTCCAGCCTTTTGTTAACATTTTCATTTTTAATTTTGAGGCACGATCTCACTACATTGCTGAATTGCCCAGGCTGGGCTCCCATTTGCATTTTCCTGTCTGGCCTTCCAGAGTGCTAGGACTCCAGGCGTGTACCACACCACACCCAGCTGTGAATGTACTTTACATCAAAGAATTAAACACGGGCTGGTGAGATGGCTCAGTGGTCTAAAGCACCTACTTAGAACAAGCTAAGCTCAAGCAAAGCACAGTGGACCTTGGTTCAATCCCCCAGCACCACATGCCAGCCAGCCCTGCCCCTTGGTGGGCTGAGCTGGCCACACACTAAATAAATAAATAAATAAATATTAAAAAAAAAACTCTAATAAAAGAAAATGTTTAAAAAAAAAAAAAAAAAGAATTAAACACTTACCAGCGAATAACATGGTATTTTTTTTTCCCCCAGAACTGGGGATTGAACTCAGGCCCTTCAGCTTGCCAGGGAAGCGCTTATTCTACTGAGCTATCTCCCTGGCCCATTAAATTCTATATTATATTTTTATCACTTTTTTTAAAATTAGAGAACCAGGGCTGGTGAGATGGCTCAGTGGTCTAAAGCACCTACTTAGAACAAGCTTAGCAATGCACAGGGACCGTGGTTCAATCCCCAGCACCACATGCCAGCCAGCCCCGCCCCCTGGTGGGCTGAGCTGGACACACACACACATACACAAAAATAAATAAACAATAATTTAAAAAAAAAATTAGAGAACCAGGCATTGGTGACACAGCACATGCTTACAATCCTAGCTACTATCCTGAGGCTGAGGCAGGAGGATTGCAAGTTTGAGATAATCCCGGGCAGCTCAGATTCTGTTGGGTTCAGTCTGAAGGAACACACACACACTGAGAGAAACGTTTAAAAATGTTTCTGACACCCATGTTCATGTCTGTCCTACCTCTGGAGAGTTCAGGCCCCCCAAGTAAGGGCCCCACCACCATGCAGGGGGCCAGGCAGCTGGGGAAGGAGACACAAAGGTGGCTGGGATCCTGGCAGGCTTCTGACGAGGCACCCAGCTGGGTGCACGGCCCCACGCTGCGGCCAGGCCTGGCCTGACTGCCACACCTGCCTATACCCACACGGAGCTCAGGTGTGTGCCCCTGCACAGCCCTCTGTCCTGGGCCATGGGGGTACAGCCTGCCATGTCTAAGAAGCCACTGCACCTCTCCCTCACACCCACCTTCACCCCAAGGCAAACTGCAGTCTGCCACTGTCACTGAGGACAAAGATGGACATGGAGGTGGCGCAGAGGTGGCTGCTGTGTGGACACACCCAGGGCCACAAGACTGGGCACGAGGCCCTGCAGCTCCGATGCGACCAGCCTGCAGCTGTGGGCGCAGGCACTAGACTGGGGGCAGATGAGCCGAGCAGCACGAGTCTCTGTACGGCCTGGGTAAGTCGTTTCCTCCCAGGCCCTCCAGAACCACCAGTTCCCTTCTTGTTCAAATGAGGATCCTGCCAGGTGCGGCGCACGCCTTCAATCCCAGCGCTCAGGAGGCTGAAGCAGGAGGACCACTCTGCGAGTTCAAGGCCAGCCTTCTCCTTGAGAAGGAGACCCTGTCTCAAAACCAAAAAGCAAAAAGTACAACAAGGATTCTACTATCTCAGCCATCCGCCGCAGGGCACTCGTCCTCAGGGAGGGCGCAGAATGCCAACTGCAGCTTTACTCCTGATCACCCAAAGCTAGAAAGAGAAGCCCACCAGGAAGCCGGTGACATGAGCGGTGCTTCAGATTGGGCTGATGAAACCAAAAACTCGAAGTCCAAATGCTCCAAAATCCACAACCCTGCGAGCAGCAAATGACATCACAAATGGAAAATGTCACACCTGACCTCAGGCGACAGGGCTCAGTAAAAATACAGCGTCACTAAAATATACTGCACAATACCTCCTGGCTATGTACAGAAGGAGACTATGAAACAAATGCATTTCCTACCAAGACTATGTCCCATCCCCAAGATTCCCATGTCGTTGTAAATATTTTTAAAAACCCAAAATCCCAAGTGCATGGTTATGTAGTGGAATATTACACAGCAATGAAAAGCACAAGCCACCAGTACCTACAGTCACAAAGGTGGCTCTGAGTTCATATAGGATGAAAGAAGTCAAGATGAAACTGCTTGCACACAGATTAGCCCATTTATACAAACTCAAGGACAGGCAGGACTAACCCTTGGGAATCCTTTCAGGGACGAGAAGGTTGGGGAGCTGACTAGTAAAGGTTGGGCTGAACCGGCTTGGCCACCAGAAATGTTCTGCATCTTGATCGGGTGCAGGTCACAATACAGCCACTCACAGCCTGATTTGCCACCTGCCAATTACATCTCAATTAACAAACAAAAATAGAAACTGCTAAAAGTTCCTACCCTGAGAACTACAGGGAAGCAACCTGGAGCCACTATGTGTGGTGAGGTGGGAACACAGCTCTGAGTCGAAGGACCACGTTCAAATCTGTACTCTTCCTCAGACTACCAGTGTGTTCTTTCTTTTATAATTTTATTTAAAAATTGCTGTGTATGGGGCCAGGGAGATGGCTCAGTAGAATAAGCGCTTACCTGGCAAGCACATGGGCCTGAGTTCAATCCCCAGTTCCGCAAAAATAAATAAATAAATAAAAATAAAAATTTCTGTGTACCGGATTTTTTTTTTTTTATTACAGAAGTAATTTGTACAGATGGCCACAAATCAAAGATCTACAAAGAAAAGGCTTGTTCCCTTCCCACCTCCCCCAATGTGCTTACTGATTTTTAGAGACTCTGCCCAGGGCCTTTGCCCTGAGCTACACTGCTAGCCCTTTGTGTGTGCTGGTTTGTTTGTTATTTTGAGACAAGGTCTTGCTAAACTCAAGGCTCAATTTGAACTTGTGATCCTCCTGCCTCAGCCTCCCAGGGAGCTGGAATTACAGGCGTGCGCCTCTGGGCACAGCCCCTGTTTTACTTTTTACTTTGAGATGGTGCGCCACTTTTAAGCTCCTTTCTACACCAAGGACTACCCCAGACACCCCTCCCAGCCAACGCGGGTAGCTCCAACCTGCGGGCTGAGTGTTGTGGCCACAGTGAAGCACAACAGCTCGACCAGAGAGGCGTGGTCCTGGTGCCAAGACGCCCAGCAAGCGAAAAGTATGGCAGCCACTGAGCAACGCAGCTGTGCCGCACTGTACAGACTGTGCTGGGCCATGAAACGCTGGGAGGTGGAGGCAGACACGGCCAGGTGAGCACAGGGCGCCTTGGCAGGGGCAGCCACACAGCAAGCACAGGCGCCCCAAGGTGGTGAAGAGCACACAACAGAGCCAGCACCGCCCTCTCCACTTTCTGCCACAAAATCCTAGCGTGCACAGCAGCGCCTCCCGACGCCCCTATGTGGGAAGCTCAGGTAAACGGACTTGAACAGAGGTTGTCATTATTTCTGTCCCCAAGACTGTCGCACTGGACACAACAGCCAGCAAGACTGGAGAGGTCCTGTCCCCCTATCCTCACTGGCTCAGTGTCCCCCACCTTCATTTCTGCTCCTAGGAAAACGTCCTGTGTCCCTGGGGAAGGCTCAGTCCCTCTTCCGCTGGATGCTGTGAGCTTTAACTGAGAACCAACCTGCCGAGCCCATCACCTCACACAGGCTGGTTCTCGGCCAGGGGGAACAGGTAGGAGCCGCCGCCACCACCTCCCTCACCCTCGTGCTACCAAGCACCCCTTCCCTGAGTTCACATCGCTCCTCCTGCCTCTGCCTCCCAAGTGCTGGGATTACAGGCTCACAGGCCACCATGCCTGGCTTCCATTCTACCTTTCTGAAGCCTTGTAGGGAGCCTCTAAGTGGGCTCACCCTCCCCTCTTCCTGCAGCCTTTGCGCTGCTCTGGGAGGCGCAGTCCGAGGAGTAGCCTGCAGAGTATGTGCCTGCTGCGGACATGCCTGTGCCTGCTGCAGACGCAACGATCTCTAGCTAAGTCAGTGACCCGCAGAGTGTAAGGAGGGGCAGGGAAAGGCGTGAGATTTTAGATAGGGATCCGAGAGAGGGTAAACTGGTACAAAGGTCCTGCGGTGGGGTGGCCCTGGTGTGCAGTGGGGTCTGCAGGTGGCCACCATGTGCATGAGCCGAGTGTCAGGCGAGGACATCCTGGAAGGTGCCTGGTAGGTACAGACTGCTGCTGTGAGCAAATGGGGCCAGTCACCACATGCCCACCTAAGCCCCAGTGTTAAAGGAGGTGTCAGGGGTCGGGGCAGGAGCTGAGTCCACTGCAGCAAAACACATGAAGTCAGGGGCCAGGGGCCAGTACCCAGGGTGTGAAAGGGAACAGGGCTGTCTCAGGCCCATCCTGAAGGTGACCAGATTGGGTTTCCTGCTTATATTTCTGTAGTTGCTTCTTTACTTCATCTGCTACGAGTTCTGAGAGTTCTTTTTTTATTTCAGAAAAGAATTGCGCTCTGATTTCCTCTATATCTTTCTGCTGTTG
>NW_004524581.1:10043515-10051012 GCF_000260255.1 Octodon degus | reverse complement strand
GCAGGGTAGCAGGAAGCTCTCCACACACTCACGGGACCTGGGCTAGGACTGGGTCTGCTGAAGGTGACCAAGAGGACCCCCAGGCCACACTTTTGAAGGGAGGGAAAAGTGGCGGGGCTGAGCAACAAGAGGCGAGGGGTGGCTACTAACCTGACAGGATGGCAGGACAGACGGCAGGACGGACAGAAGGAGCCGCAGGTGTGTAGCAAGGATGGAACAGGCTGGGGCTGGGGAAATGGCTCAGTAGAATAAGCGCTTCCCTGGCAAGCACAAGCGTCTAAGTTCAATCCCCAGTTCCGCAAAAAAAAAAAAGATGGAACAGGCTACTGTCCCCACACAAAAAGATGCTGCCAGGGGTCACTCAGGAGAGCAGCAGGAAAGACGGGGAAAGGCAATCTGGAGAGCGCTCAGTGGAGGACTCCAACGCCATACCACAGGCTCTCACAGCCTCCTCAGGAGGGAAACTGAGGAAATGAGGAGGCACCACTACCTACAGGCAGAGCAGGCAGCAGTGAAGCCATCCGGAGCCCTTGGCTCCCATCTGCTACCCACAAACACAGACTATGGGTGAGGCTCGGTGTCACCAGCTTGTTCCCAGGTGGTGAGACAGGACCCTGGGCATCCGACCAGGATTAAACTAAGGCCCTTTATTCTACTGAGCCATCTCCCTGGCCTTTTTTTTTTTTTTTTTTTTTTTGTCTTTTTGAGACAGGGTCTCAATATACAGTTTAGTCTGGCCTTGACCTCACTTTGTAGCCCAGACCTGGCCTTAAACTCACAACAATCCTCCTGTCTCAGCCTCTCAAATACTGGGATTACAGGTGTGCACCACCACGCCTAGCTACAATTCAGTCTTTTAAGTAAACATTTCGGGGCTGGGGAGATAGCTCAGTAGAATAAGTGCTTCCATGGCAAGCGCAAGGGCCTGAGTTCAATTCCCGGTTCCACAAAAAAAAAAAAAAGTTTGCTAAATTAGTAAAAGCCAGACACAAGCCAGGTGTGGTGGCACACACACTGTGGTCCCGGCACTTCTGGGAGACCGAGACAGGAGGACTGCAAGTTCAACCCCAGCCTCAGCAAGTAGCAAGAGCCTGTCTCAAAACTAAAAAAAAAGGCCAGCAAGATAGTTCAGCTGACGAAGCGCCTGCTAAGGCAATCCCAAGGACTGAGGTTCGATCCTCGGCACCACATGCTGGCTGGCCCCGCCCCTGGGCACGCTGAGCTGGCCACTGTGTCTGGGCTTGGTGGCAAATGCCTATAATCCCAGCACTGGAGAGTCAGAAAACAGGAGGATCACTATGAGTCCGAGCTGCGTAGTGAGACTGCACAAAGCACAACAGAGAAAAAAAGAAATTTTAAATGCTGGGGATGTAGCTCAGTGTAGAAGTTCAGGGTTCGATTCTAAATCTAAAACAAAAACAAAAAAACAGACACTACAAGGCATGCATTCCTTGACTCCACCCGGATCCGCTACACAGAAGCAAAGTCACAGAGAGAATGCAAAGTGTGAGCTGCCAGGGGCTGAGGAAGGAGATGAGGAGTGATTCCTTAAGGAGCCTGTGCTTCCTCGTGGTTCCGAACAAGACAGAAAGGATACCTGCTGCTGTACGGTGCATTTAAAACAGTCCATTTGGGGCTGGGTAGTGGCAGAACTTCTGGTTAGCACATGTGAAGGCCTGCATTGAAGCCCAACACCCAAAAATGTTTTTGAAAATAAAGGCTGGGGTCCAGGGAGGTAGCTCAACAACATAAATATCTGCCTAGCAAGCACAAGGTCCTGATTTCATTCCCCAGTATAAAAAAAAATATTAAGGGCCAGGGGTTCGATGCCAGGGCCCACTGTGCCGGGCCTGCCCCCGGGTACGCTGAGCTGGGCAATTGAGACTGAGCATGGCAGTGCGTGCCTGTAATCCCAGCTCTTGGGAGGCTGTAAACAGGTGGATCGCTACGAGTCCGATCTAGTAGTGAGACCCTGAACACCCTGTAGACACTTCCCTAAAAAACAGAAAAAAGGAAAAAAAAAAAAAAAAAAAAAAAAAAAAAAAAAAAAAAAAAAAAAAAGCGCTGGGGATGTAGCTCAGTACTCCCTAGGCTCAATCCCCAGTACTGTGAAGAAAAATAACAGAGTAAAATAATTTATGTCTGAGCTTCCAGAAGCAGACCAGTAAGACAAAACAAATGCAGCACAGTGGTCCTGGTCACAGCAACGAAGTCTCCTGGGCAAGCACTGCTGTGAAGTTTGGTGCTGGAGTGGGCTCCCCTCAAAGCCCAAATGACATCACCACACGTAGCACAAGCAAAGGCTGTGGCTCGGAGGGAGAAGTGGGCCACGTCGAGCCCACGGGCTGCCTGCCAGCTCCCAGGGCAGCCTGTCAACGGCCCCCCCCCAACCAGTGCTGGGGGCATCTGCGTGAGCCTGGGAAAGCCCACCACTGTTTGTCCAAATTCCTGACTCCCACAAGAAGAGGGTCTGAGAACCACAACAAGAGGTTGCAACAGGACCATTATTCTGCGCTCATCTGCCATCGACAAGCTGGCTCTCCACACATGGAGCGCAGCCTAGGAAACAGACACTCGGGGTCACCCGGGCACACAGGCTTACCTGAGAGGCCCGCTGCCCACGCATCAGCCCAGCAGCATCAGCGCAGCTCCACAGTGGGGGTCATGGGGCAAGGAGTGGGGCGGAGTGAGACAGCACTGGCCATACCGCGGGCTGTGCTGCTCAGGTCATTGGCCAGCATCTGTGGGCTTTCCGTTGCCCTTCACAGTTCAGGTTTTTCTATTTTTGCAGTGCTGGGGATGAATCCAAGGCCTCACCAAGGCTATGCAAATGCTCTACCAACAACAGTCACTCTCCCAGGCCCCTCAGCCTTGATTTATAGTTATATAAAAAATGCGCATCTATAATCTCAGCACTTTGGAGGCTGAGGCAGGAGGATCGCTACCAGCAATCACTTACCGGGCTACACAGTAAGACCTGTCTCAGAAGACAAAAACAAAAATGCTAATTTATGGCCCTTACACCTACCTAGTCACACAGTTATATTCCAAAGCATAAATCAACAAGTGAGGAGTTTTTCTTTTTAAAAGAAGTTAAGGGGGCTGGTGAGATGGCTCAGTGGTCTAAAGCACCTACTTAGAACAAGCTTAGCAAAGCACAGGGACCGCAGTTCAATCCCCAGCACCACATGCCAGCCAGCCCCCCCCCCTTGGGGGCTGAGCTGGCCACACACACACATACACACGCACACACACAATAAATAAATAAATAAATTTTTAAAAAAAGAAAGCAAAAAAATAAAAGAAGTTAAGGGGGGCCAGTGAGAGAGCTCAGCGGACTAAAGAACCTGCTTAGGCAAGCTTAGACACTCACAGGGTCCATGGTTCAATCCCCAGAACCACAGGCAGCATCAGCCCCACCTCCAGGGCAGGCTGAGCTGGCCAGAGTCCAGGCATGGCGACGTACGCCTGTAAGCCTGAAAGTAGGAGGATCACCCTAAGTCTGAGCTGCGTAGTGAGAGCCTGCAACAACCAAATACATTTTTAAAAAAAAGTCCACCAGGGGGGCTGGTGAGATGGCTCAGTGGTCTAAAGCACCTACTTAGAACAAGCTTAGCAAAGCACAGGGACCGCGGTTCAATCCCCCAGCACCACATGCAGCCAGCGCCACCCCTGGTGGACTGAGCTGGCCACACACACACACACACACACACACACACACACATAAATAAATAAATAAATTAAAAAAGAAAAAATAATAATAAAAAATAATAAAAAAAAGTCCACCAGGGACACATATTGTGTGACTACATTTAGGCAAAATGCCCATCAATCTATGGGTCAGAAGGCATGAGTGAGCTGGGGATGCCATCAATGTTGTACAATTAGATTTGGGCAGCAGATGCACAATTCTTTGAAGATACTAAAGACCACTGAACTCTCCATTTTAGGCAGGTGCGTCTGTCCCAGAAGCTGCAGAGAGGAGCACTCCCCACTTTCCACGCAGGAGCAGCCCAAGCTGCCCAATCCCAGGGTAAGGCCTCTCTCCCCAGTGCAGTTCTCCCTCCTGAGCCCAAGATGACACCCTGGGTCACAAGACAACCCCACCCCGGGAGGCAGGTGGCTGCTCTGAAGCTGCCCAACACAGGACTCCTATCTGCTGGAACTCAGTTCCCACAGCAATGTTAAACACAACAGTGCTGGGGTTGGGGAGATGGCTCAGTGGAATAAGTGCTTCCCTGGTAAAGGCAAGGACCTGAGTTCAATCCCCAGTTCTGCAAAAACAAACAAACAAACAAACAAACAAACAAAAACCAGTGGTAGGCAGAAAAATATACCAAGAAAAAAAAAAAAAAAAAAGAAAAGAAAAATATACCAAGAGACAGTGGTATGGTAAAAAGCAACATCAGGTTATGCGGGCACCCAGATGGCAACGTCAGGGAACCAGCTCCGTGCTGCGGACTGGGGCCTCCATGATGTGACTCTGTGGCTGGGTGGGGGCAAAGCCAGGCGCTCAGGGACTCCCTTCCCTCCACCCCATGCAGGCAGGGTGCTGTCACTGAACCCCGCCTAGACAAGTACACCTGGTGCCTTCAGAGAGCACGCAGCTCCACGCTCCTTTCTGCCCACAGTGTCCTGGGCAGTCACCCCTCCTGGGGACATTTCAGACAGGAAGAGCACAGCCCTGCTGCGTGGGCTGCCAGCTCGGCAGGGGGAGCCAGCAGGAGGGGCTCCACACTCCCCGTGGGTGGACACAAAGGCTCCTCCCTTCCCTTGCAAAGCCCCTGAACCAACCACCTCCAGAAGCCTAGCCGAGCCCCACGCTCACACACCTCGAGCCCTGTCCCTCCTCCCCGCCAGAGGAACAGTACCCGGCCCTGCTGACTGGGACCTCCTGTACATCCCCATTCACATTTACACTAATTCATGCAGCGTTACAAGAAAAAACACCAAGAAATACCAGACAAACCGCTCACAGCATCACCTCTGACGAGAGGGTATCAGGACAGGAAAAAGGAGTCTTAATTTTACTTTCTCTTTCTGAAGCTGCTATGTGAATCTTTTGTGAGGATAATTATTTTATGTTTTTACCATAACACAGCCCACACAGTAGAATACTACTCAGTGATAAAAAAGGAACAATTCAACTGAAACATGCCCAATCATCATGTTTCAGTTGAATTAACACGGATGATTCTCAAAAACATCACATTGAACAAACAAGCCAGACACTGGTGTGTGGTGGTACACACCTGTAATTTCAGCCACTTGGAAGGAGGAGGCAGGAGGATTGCAAATTCAAGCACAGCCTGGGCAACTGGGCAAGACACTACCTCAAAATAAAAGCAAAAAGGTCTAGGAACAAAGCTCAGGGGCAGAGCACCCAATTCAATCCCTCATACCAAAAAAATACCAGAAGGAATCCCAGCACTTTGGGAGGCTGGTCAGCCTGGGCTACAGAGTAAGTGTAAAGCCAGCCTGAACTACATAGTGAGTTCCTGTCACAAGGAAAAAAAAAAAAAAAAAAAAACAAGTAGAGGAGAAGGATGAGGAAGAGAAAGACAAGGAGAAGCCACCAGACACCAAACACTACCTATTTTATGATTTTCTATGTGAAAATCTAGAAAAAATCTCACAGACAGAAGCCGACACATGGGCCTAGGGCCAGGGCTGGGCGTGGTGACCACTGCAGCGGGGCACACTGTTCAGGACAGCAATGTTCTGAGACTTGTGGTGACTGCAGGCCCACAGCATTTACCAACACTCACTACCATACACACTTCCTTGGGTGGACCTTAGGATGTGTACTCCTCAATAAAACTGTGTTTTAAAGTAGGGCAGGGGCGGGGAGATAGCTCAGTAGAATAAACGCCTGCCTGACAGAAACAAGGGCCTGAGTTCAATCCCTGGTCCCGCAAAAAAAATAAATAAAATAAAGTAGGGCAGACTCCCCGGTTCCGCAAAAAAAATAAATAAATAAATAAATAAAGTAGGGCAGAAGAGGGAATAGGGGCAAACTGATTAACAGGTACAGGGTTTCCTTTCAGAGTGCTAAGAGTATTTTGGAGGCTGAGCGTGGTGGCACAGGCCTATAATCCCAGCACTTGGGAGGCTGAGGCTGGAGGATCGCCAGGAGTTCAAGCCCAACCTAGGCTACATAGTAAATTCAAGGCCAGCCCGAGCTGCATAGCAAGACCCAGACTCAAGAAAACAAAAAAGTTTAAACAATATTTTGGAGCTAAGCACAGTGGTGCATACCTGCTCAGGGGTAGAGCACCCCTGAGCTCAATCCCCCAGCACCACAAAAGAAAACTATATTTTGGAACTTGAAAGAAAGGGCAGCTTCCCGCTGCAGATGTGCCGCATGCCTGTGGGTTGTGCACTTTGCAACGCTTCCTTTTGTTATATGAATTTCATCAGTTTAAAAAAATTAAAAGCAGATAGTGCAAAATTATACCCATCTTGTAGAAGTAAAAAATGGATTCAGGGCTGGCCAGATAGCCCTGCTCAGGCAGAGCACATTAGATTTGGGCAGCAGACGCACAATTCTTCGAAAATACTAAAGACCACTGAACTCTCCATTTTACACAGGTGCATTCCTGCTCAGGCAGAGCACAATGGCAGGGGTTTGATCCCCACAGCACACTGAGACAGGGATTGAGACTCGGCGTGGTGGCACGTACCTGTAATCCCAGTCCTTGGAAGGCTGAAAACAGGAGAATCACTACAAGTCTGATCTGTGTGTAGTGAGACCCTGTAGACCCTGTAGTAAAACACACACACACACACACACACACACACACACACACACACACAAAAGGGTTCAGAGAGGGCAGTGAACTGCCAGCCCAGGGCTTCTTCACCAACCCAGGGCCTGGTTCACAGCCCCGTGGAGAAGTGAGTGCCCCACACACCCTCTGGCTCTGCAATACTAGGCCTGATCTCCAGGGAGGACCCTCCTCTCAGGGAATCACAGGAACCAGAGCTTCCCTACAGGCCCATGAGAGCCAGGCAGAGCCACCTCAGAGCCACCAGGGAGCTGCAACCACAAAGGGCCCTGACCCCACAGAGCCATCAGCAGAACAAAGCTAAGTACCACCCTGCCCAAGGTGGGTGGGGTCAGCCAGGCCCTGCCTGCAGGGTCCTGGGGTCTGACGCAGCACAGGGGCACAGGGACGGCTTCTGGTGCTCAGCAGGAGAAGGGCTCCCAGCTCCAGGAAGGAGAAGGAGCTGCGCTCTCCAAACTGAATCTCCCAACATGCCCACGCCTCCCACTCTGGGAAGGGCAGGCCAACAACCCAAGGGCAGTGCCAGAGAGTGCAGAGGCCACCAAGGTCCCAGCTGATGTGGGACACCCCACTGTCCCCTGCATGTCCACAAGCCCTAGTCGTGGCAGTCCTTTCTCAGGTGATCCACGCCCTCCCCAGCACACACTAAGTCCAGAGGCCCCACCTCCATCACAGTGCCTGGCTCCCACCCACTGCATAGCACTCCCCT
>NW_004524581.1:10034439-10043384 GCF_000260255.1 Octodon degus | reverse complement strand
CGTCTGTGGTTCTGATCACAAGCAGTTGGCTGTGTGCACAGTGGCCTAACACACATAGCCTCATTCAATTCCTGCTGGGGCAGGGTCTACTCCACTGCTGTACCGTATGCCAAACCCAAAATCAATATGCCACCCTGGTCCTTCTCTCCCATATGACATCCTGATACCAGAGGTCTCTCCTCTGCTGAGAAAACACCCATCCTGACAAGAATCGCAGTGCCTAACGTGTACGAGCGCATGTTGGGCCTCTTCACGCACACCCTCCTCTCATCCTTGTGACTTGCACAAGGGAACTCCTATCACTATCTGGACACAGGGACATCTGCTACAGAGAGGCTCAGTGTGATGCCCAAAGCCACTCAGCTAGTGAGGCAGCAGGCAAGAACTCAGACTCTAAGGACTGCTTGGAGCCAATTCTTAATCATGACTGGTCTCCTGGGGATAAGAAGACTGCAGGGGCACAGCTGTCAAGATGAGCAGAGGCCCTCAGGGGTTACAAAGGCCAGTGTCCAATGGCCTTGTCTGTGTCCAGGTCGCACAGAAATCCTAGGTGGGGCACAGCCTGCAGGTCCCAGGCCCATCCCTGTGCCCATACCAGCTACAGAAAACAAAAAGCCTGCCTGCAAGCGCCCTGGCCTGGGATGGGAGCTGCCTGGCTGCCCGCTGGAAGACCAGAGCCACAACTTGGGGCTATTCTTAGCAAACCACTGGCTCCCCTCCCAGAGGCCCAGCAGGCGGCAGGCCCGAGCTTCCACACACCCAGCCTGCCACTTCCTGACCCTGCCTGGAGGTCCCCCAAGGCTAAGGAGGAGTGGTGGCCAGGGTGTGCGAACACCAGCCTTCAGGGGGAGATGCCCAGCTCACCAGGCCTCTGCCCAGGCACCCGGGCCACCTGCCTGAAGCTTTGCAGAGTCCTGGCTGTAGGAGAGCCTCCTGCTCAGAAGCCACGTTGGCCAGGTGCTATGCGCCTTCAACTGCTTTTCATTTGGGCTGACTCCCAGCTTCCAGGCTGAGTAGAGGAGATGGGCCACAGCCAGTAGGGCAGGACCCCTGCTCCATCAAGCCCATACAATGGGACAGTGGCTCCTATCACAGACCCATCTGCTTGTCTCCAGGGGCCACCCCAGCCCTGCCAGAGCCTCACAGGCCTGAGATCAAGAGGAAAATCCCCCCTTGCTGGGGGAGGAGACAAAGAACAGTTGAAGTACCACCCCTAGGCCATCTGGCCTCACTTCAGGGAGCCCCCAGGAATGAGAATCAAAGGTTTCAAGAAGCTCCTGCAACTGCCCTATAATCTAGCTCAAGGTCAAGACACTCAGATTGGGGCCAGGGAGATGGCTCAGTGGAATAAGTGCTTCCCTGGCAAGCGCAAGGGCCTCAGTTCTATTCCTGGTTGGGGGGCGGGGGGAACACTCAAATAATAGGACACTGAGGCTGAGGGGTCCTCAAACTCTCAATGGGAGCCTAGAAACAAAGCCACACCACAGAGCACCTGTCCCACCACTATGTTGTCACACAGAACACTGAATGCCTTAGATTACAGCTCAGTCCCCAGGGCAGACCAGTCCTTGCAGGTGCCTCCAGCAGGTGCAGATGCCTCCCCTGAGAGCCCATTGCAGACTGCATATCCACCTCGGTATTGAAGTCACTTCTGTGTGTCCTCCTGTCTTGTGGCTGAAAATGTCACCTCACATCCTTGTCTGTACTCTGGCGGGTCCCGCTGCACATCTGCCTATTTACACTTCTACTACCCAGCTGGATAGACTCAAAGCCCTCGAAGGTGTAGCCTTATCTGTATCTGTGTCTTGTGGCTCATTTGTGATCCATGTGGACATGGCCACACAAGCCTGTCCCTGCACGTGTCCTGGGGTTGGCTGCCCACTGCACAGGCTCTTCTGCCTGCTCTCACATAAGCACGTGTTCAGTTCCTCTGTCTCTGCCTACACAGCTACAACCCTGAGCATGCACACAGCTCACTGCCCACGTGGCCCACCCCCACCTGTGTTGGGTGGCCGGTCTGTGGGTGCCACCAGTTTTAGGCAGGTAGGTGTGCTCACCAAGTTACCACAGTGCCAGCCGAGGGCTGTGGGTAAGCTAAGCAACTCCCACTCCCAGAACATCGCCCAAGGCCATGGGCATAGTACACTGCCACCTTCACCAAGTGCTCCAGAAAACTGAAAATCTCACAGGAACAACAGGGGCACAGAGCCCCAGAGCCAGCAGAACCCACAATGGGGAGGCCAATGCTGCCCGTAACCCCAGCCCACCCACCCCAGCACATCACAACCCGCAGCCTGTCTGCATGCACAGGAAACCATGTCTGGCCCAGTGTCTCCCAGCCTCCCGACCTCACCACCAGCCAGCCGCCAGCCTCCAGTGATGCACACAGACTCTGAAAAGGAAGTAAGAGCTTCCTCCCACTTGCCTCTGAGCTTCCCACAACACTGGCCCCAGACCCTAAACCTCAGGAGTCCCAGGACTGCCTTGAGTCTTGTGCTCTGCCTGCCCAGAGAAACCAAATAGTCTTTGGGAACCCAAAACAAAAAGCCTGCAAGAGGAAGGTAGGTGTGAGCGTGCATGCCTATATCCCAGCACTGGGGAGACTGAGGCAGGAAGCTCACCAAGAGTTTGATGCTAGACTGGGCCCCATAATGATTCCAAGACCACTCTGAACTGCAGAGTAAAACCCTGTCTCAAGAAAAAACAAAAGTCTGCGCAATTGGGTGAGGCTCATCTATGGGCACAAGGATCCCCGGCCAGGATTCCTACTGCTCCCTACCGATGGAGGCCAGGGGTCTGCAGCCAGAATGCCGTAGTGCATATGCAGGCGTGCATGAGAACTGGACTTCAGCTTCCCCAGAGTCTTCTCCAGGCCTGAAATCACCCACGAGGCAGTTAGCCCACTAGTTAGCTGCTGGTATGGAAACACCATCGGAGAACTTTGTGCGTGTGTCTGCGTTGTCCTCCCCTGTAAGGCTGAGCCAAGAGTGAAAACAAATCCTCCAACCCTCCCCACACACACACTGTCCCCAGCATGATGCAGAGTCCGGCAGGTGCTAGGCACCCACTTCTTTCTTTTTCTTTTTTCCGTACTGGGGATTGAACTCAGGACCCTGCACTTGCCAGGCAAGCGCTTATTCTACTGAGCTATCTCCCTGGTTCCACTGGGAGCTTCTGTGTGCTCTCTGGACAAGCCAAGGAGCGCCAGCCTGGCCTCCAGGAGGACCAGCAATACCCTGAAGCTCCCCAGGGTTGGCAGGCTTTCCCGCTGTCTCTGACTCCTCAGGGACAAGTGCATGCTCTGCCATCTTGGCCACTGTGAAGAACAGGTTTCTTAGTGACCACTCTTTGTGACTGGTCACTACTCCTTCAGGAAAATCCTCTAAGGAAGAAAAACGAGCCTTCCTCAGAGACCCCGGTCCACAAAGGAAGAGAGAGCCTCAGACAGGGCTGAAAATCAAACCCTGTTACGCACTCGGAGCTCTGGACTCTCCTGGGTATGTGGGCCACAGGCTCCCCTACACAGGAACGGGGGGAGGGGGGCATCTCCAGGCCCCGAGATGGCTTCCCTCCCCCCAACTTTGCAGGAAGGCCAGCCCTCTGGTGGCGCTCACAGGCCCAGCAGCAATAAAGGGTGGAGGTGTCGCCTGCCTATGTCGACCCCAAGCCAAGGAACCTCTGGAGGCAGCAGGGACTCCCCAGCCCGACATAGAAACCCACCCGGTAACTGATCGCCATTTACTAAGTCGGGTCCGTTTCGCCTCAGAGGATCCAATCCTGGGTGGGATTTGGGTGGGAACCTAGAACCTCTGCTCCCTTGCAGATGGGAACGGATGATCGCTGGGGAACACCCCCGATCCGCCCTCCCCAGCAGGCGCCTGGCGAAGACGCGTAGGTACCTGCCAGCCCGCGGCTCCGGGGGACATCCGCACTCCAGCGGCCGGCGCGCTGCGCCCCAGCTGCGGGCGCCGAGGTGAGTGGCGGTGGTGCGCGCCAGGCGCGGGCTCCGGGTGACTCCTGCCAACTTCCCCAGCCCATCCGCAGGCGAACGCGGCTCCGGAGGCGGCCAGGCCGGGCGGATCGCGCGAGGCAAGAGAGCGAAGAGAGCCGCGCGCCCGGCCAGTGCGCGTCGCCCGCGCCCCGCGCCCGCGTCCCCCACGCCGAGGGCGGACCCGGCCCGACCGCCAATCACCGCGCCCGCCCGCCCGGCCGCTGGCGCCCCAGCCCCTCCGCCTAGATGGCGCGGAACGCGGATTTAAAGACACACTCACCCAGGCCGGGTCAGCTCGGCATCCCGGAGCTGCGGTCCCAGGCGCGCCAGAGCGGCGGGCTCCACCTCCCTCGCGCGCTTCCTCCCTCCGCCCGCCGCCCTCCACCACGAGGAAAACTTTGGGGCGGGGGAGACTGCCCGGGAAGCCAGTTCCTCTTCCCTTGTCATTAGCCCGGTTAGTTCTGGAAGATGCCCAAAGCCGACTCTGGCTGGAGAAAGAAGCAAAGCGGCTGTCGACGCCACACCCCCTCGCAGGCCCTAGCTCCCCGGAAGATCGTGCTGGGGGTTTCCTCGCTTTTGAAAGCCAGGCCAAACCTCGGCGGGACCAAGAGGACAAGCAGGTTCTGGAACCTGCCTCGCTATGCTATGCGACCTGAACTAAGCGTCGCCCTCTCTGGGCTTCGCCTCCTCGCGGTGCCCAAGGACTAACACCCAGGGGCAGAATGTGATCTCAATCGTGGGTTTCTCTAAAGCGCTGGACTCACAGGGAAACGCGCTCCTCGGCCCCTACAGGCAAAATGGGACAGCACTGAGGGAATTTTGGATGGGAAGTGGACCCTCCGCCCCACCGGGTACGACGAAGGTGATAGACCACTGGGGCTGTCTCGGGGAGGAGGCCCCCCGTGCGGCTCTGGTTGGCACCCAGCCATCTGCTGGCGCGCCCCCGCGGGCACCCACGTGCGTCCACCCTCTAGCAGCCGCTTCCTCTGCGGAGATGGCTTTGTTGTGCTGGGTGAGTCACTTCCTCACTCGCTCCGCTCCACACTAGGGAAACCCACTTTGCTTACCTGTCATCACCTGCCTCCCACCAATCAGACAAGCGCAGCGGCAGACCCCACCACAGTCCCAGGGCTGGGATGGAAGCTGGGACCTGGGGGCGCCAGGCAGCCCCTAAGAACGACCAAAGGGGAGTGGGCAAGACCCATTGGTGGAATTCTTACCAGGTCCTTAGCACGCAGGTCTGGCTAATTTTAAGAGGTTGGTACAGTACTTTCATCAGCTCTATAAATAGAGGAGGAAGCCTCCATCGAAGCCTCAGAGCTCCTCCTACTCCTTACAAATGCGGGGATAAAAGGGGGCTCAGAGGCCAGCAGAGGGAGCCTCACGTTGGCTGTCTGGTCTCTTAAGTTTCTCATCTATGAGACAGATGGCTGCACCGTGGTTCAGAGGTGTTTGATCTGGTGGGTTAGCGGGCACCCGATGTAGACGAAGAGCTCCATTGCGGGCGTGGTTCCATCCTTCCTCTTCTTGCCACACCCGGTATCGTCCCATCAGATTGCCCAGCTGGTGCCCGGGGCCCAAGGACAGATTCCTCCCCCCATGGCGAGGCTAAGGAGCTTTCATATAGAGGAGCACATGCTCACACAGTCTTTCGAAAGCACACATGTACATACGCCCTGCACACCAACAGGATGCGAACTTGTGGACATACGTGTGGGGCCCCCTTGTCACCACTCTTTTGCCCAAAATCTGTCTGGCCCTGAGCTCCAGCCTTTGATTCCAAGCACAAGCTTCATGCACCTCCATCAAGCGTTTGCATTCACCAGACACACAGCAGGCCTCTGGTTTAACCTAGCAGGAAAGCTTAGGCAAACGCAGGTGCCAACCCTGGGCCTGCTTTGCTGGCCCGCCCCTGGGGCGCACTGAGACAGCAATTGAGGTTGGGCATGGTGGCACACGCCTATAATCCCAGTACTTGGGAGGCAGTAAATATGAAGATCACTATGAGTCCTACCTGTGCAGTGAGACCCTGTACACCCTGTCCTACATACAAATAAATAAATAACCTAGCAGGAAAGACCAGCCTAGGGGAGGGGTTCAGCTAACAGGTTTCAGACGCAGGGGACTGGAATCTTGAAGGTATCTCAGGGACAGGCCACAGGTTCATGTCTGGCCTCCCCAGCCCCCCAG
The DNA here is from genome assembly GCF_000260255.1 of Octodon degus. Classification (NCBI taxonomy): domain Eukaryota; kingdom Metazoa; phylum Chordata; class Mammalia; order Rodentia; family Octodontidae; genus Octodon; species Octodon degus. The sequence goes on along the minus strand of NW_004524581.1, from coordinate 10,037,203 downwards.
AACATCTGCCAAGTCCCTGCTCAGAGTAGCAAGTCCTGCAGCCCTGACCATAGTGCTGGGAGCAGGGGTCAGTCCCTACAGCCACCAGAAAGTCTTCAAAACCAAAGTCACCAGGCTGGGCTAGGAAGGGACTGTTAATTGCAGAGGAAGAGAAGCCCACAGAGTGCCTACAGTACCTAAGGCCTGTGTACTGCACTCTACCTGGCTGCAGGCAGAAAGGCTCAGTGGACTGGGACCAGGCTCTGAAGCTCCTGGGGAACTTCCTGAGATTTGGGAAGCTCAGATCACAGCCCAAAATACTCTCGTAGGAGCTGGGGAGATGGCTCAGTAGGATAAGTGCTTGACTGGCAAACGCAAGGATGTGAGTTCAATCCCTGGTTCCATCAAAAAAAAAAAAACAAAATATTCTCGCAAAGGTTCCATGGACCCCAGAACAGGACCCAAAAAAAAGGCTCTGGACCCTCCCCCAGTCATCCAGCCCCTGTTGCAAGCACTCCTTCCGTTGGTCTCCCACACAGAGAACCCAGATGCTACCTAAAAGAGGCCAAGGAGCCCAGGGTGGTGCTTGTGTTGCGGGCATGTGTACCTGTGTGCAAGGATGTTTACAAGCTATTGCCTGTGTGTGTAAAGGTCCAGTGGGAGTGAGTTGTGAAAACCTAAATTAGAACGTGGGGGTGGGTGTATTGCAGAATACTTGTAGCAGACATCCAAAGTAACAGAGAGGGGCTGGGGAGATGGCTCAGTAGGATAAGCACTTGACTGGCAAATGCAAGGATCTGAGTTCAATCCCCGGTTCCGCAAAAAAAAAAAAAAAAAAAAAAAAAGTAACAGAGAATGATGACAAAGGGCCACTCAGATAGCTCAGCAGACTAAGTGCCTGCTTAGACAAGCACAGGGACCTGGATTTGATCACAGCCACCATATGCTGCGCCAGCCCTGCCCACCCCAGGGCACACTGAGGCGAGGCCTGGTGGCACACACCTGTAATCCCAGCTCTGGGAAACCTGAAAACAGGCGCATCACTATGAGTGAGTCCGAGCTGCATAGTGAGACCCTGTACCAAATACAGAGACAGAAACAGAGAGATTGATGAGGAACGCTAGTACTCACACCCCCAAGAGCAGGGCCTAGGCCAACCACAGCCCCTCAGACCAAGCAAGAGCCCCAGGTTCAAGCCTTCTGCAGAAAAACCAGCTGTGGAGAGCCCAGACTCCGAGTGGGAACACACGACAGGATTTATTTCCTGGCAGGCAGCAGAGACTCACCAGAAGGCTCAAATCTGGGTTCAAACCAGCAAAGATAAGACTCCACAGAAGACAGGAAAGGGGTCCTGCGGCTCTCTTTGGCTCCTTGCTCCCCTAAGCCCACCACAGGCTGGGGACACAGGGCCCAAGGAACTGGAGCCAGGCCAACTCCACTCCTAGTGACCACACCAAGTGCAGGCCCCTTAACCCCGTCCACTGTCTGGGGCCTGCAGGTTTGCTTGAGCGGGTGGTCTCTAGCCTCTGTAACTCATCTCTGCCATGGGTCCCCACCTGGACAGTACCCTGACTCCCTCGTCTGCATTGGCTATAACCCCTTTTGGCCAGCACCCCAGCTCCAGGAGCCAGCCCCAGAGTTTGCTCAGATCTCTAGTGAAAGGAAGGGGCAGAGGATGGGATGGGCTGGGTAGCCCTGGCTGGCACAGCCTCAGCAGCCTTCAGGCTACATGACCCTAGCTCAGGTGTTGACATCTTCATCTTCCTCTCTACAACTCTGCAACGGCCTTGAGAGCAAGTCTTGCTTCCTGGGAATCCCTGGAGGATGGAGGCGTGACTGGCACTCAGCCCGGGCTTACTGATGGCAGCTGTCATCGTCATTACTGTGCCATCACCACTCACTCTGGGACCCGGCCCTGAGCCTGCCAGGGGAAAAAGGGTTTCTTAAGGCCGAGTTCAGGGTTCCCTCCTCCAGGCTTCCCTGGACTGTGCTCTCCCTGGCCATGGGGTGTCCATGCACTTTGGACTCCTCCCCTCACTTTCCTGGGAGGCTCTGGGGTTGGAACACCCTGCCCAGCGTAGGGTACCTGTGCAGTGACCGACACCAAGGGCATCAGCAGGATTAACAGTGTTATTCATAAAAAAAAAAAAAACAAAACAGTGCTATTCACACACTCTTTTGGCTCTAAGTCCTGGGATCACATCTCCCACTTCCCAGGGTCAAGCCCAGTGCAGGGATGTAAAACTATAACCCCAGGACAGGCGTGGTGGTGCACACCTGTAATCCCAGCACTGGGGAGGCTGAGGCAGGAGGATCACTGTGAGTTTGAGGCCAACCTTGGCTACAAAGTGAGCTCCAGGCCAACCTGAGAATGACGCAAAAAAGACCAAAGAAAAAGTTAGAATTTTACTATGAATAAAATGTCAGGAAAAAAAATTTAATTTCCTTTATTAGGTATTGGGTTTGCTATAAAAATATAAGAATTCCAGGACAACTGACTAAAAAGCTAAATAGTCAAGGTTTCCTATATTCATGAATGCTTAGAAACACATTTTCTAGAAGTGTGAACTTTCTGGTTAATTTGTTTTCTTAAAACTGCCTGTTGGGGCTGGAGAGATGGCTCAGTGGTCTAAAGCACCTACTTGAAACAAGCTTGACAAAGCACAGGGACCGCCGTTCGATCCCCCAGCACCACATGCCAGCCAGCCGCGCCCCCTGGTGGGCTGAGCTGGCCACACACACACACACACACACACACACACACACACTAAATAAATGTTAAAAA
>NW_004524581.1:10031554-10033859 GCF_000260255.1 Octodon degus | reverse complement strand
CACACACACACACACACACACACACACACACACAAATAAATAAAATAAATTTAAAAATAAAATAAAATAAAATAAAAAATAAACTAGGGGGGATGGCTCAGTAGAATAAGCGCTTGCCTGGCAAGCACAAGGGCCTGAGTTGAAACCCCAGTTCCACAAAATAAATAAACTAGAATGTTACAAAGATCATAATGTTGTATATTATAGGTTCTTGCCCTATCACAGAGTTGCAAAGTTAAATGCACTAATCTGGGGCTAGGGAGATGGCTCAGTGGAATAAGCACTTCCCTGGCAAGCGCAAGGGCCTGAGTTCAATCCCCAGTTCCGGGAAAAAAAAAAAAATGCGCTAATACATTTAAAGCCCTTAACAAGTAGCTGGGATCAGGGATATAGCTCAGCAGCATAGTCCCTGCCTGGCAAGGGCAAGGTCCTGAGTTCCATTTTCAATACTGTCTGGGAGGAAGTTTAATATAAATAGCATTGTAGCTATTAAAAGTAACGGGAGGGGGGCTGGTGAGATGGCTCAGTGGTCTAAAGCACCTACTTAGAACAAGCTAAGCTAAGCAAAGCACAGGGTCCGCGGTTCAATCCCCAGCACCACATGCCAGCCAGCCCCGCCCCCTGGTGGGCTGAGCTGGCCACACACACACATAAAATAAATAAAGTTACGGGAGGGTTGGGACCAGGGAGATGGCTCAGTGGAATAAGCGCTTCCCTGGCAAGTACAAGGGCCTGAGTTCAATCCCTGGTTCCGCAAAAAAAAAGGCCTCCTCACCCAGGACCCAACAGTTCCTCCATGCTCAGCTTTCAGGGCTTTGGAATATGTCGAGAGTGTTTATCCCCCACCACTGCTGGCAGGCAGGGCTCGGCAGCCCTGTGCTGGGTCTCACTGCAGAGGTCCTGAAGAATGAAGAGGGTGGAGGGCTGTGAAACCCCGCAGTGGGAGACCATCCATCCGCAATAAATAGCCTGTCACCCCTCCCCGCCCACGCTTTCTCTCCTTTAAATAGCCTAGATCTGTTGCCCAGTTGTCTCCAAGCAACCCCATTCCAGCCTCCCAAAGATGTCTCACTCTGACTGAGCCATTTATGAAGACGCTGGGGGGTTGAGGAGGCCGAGGGAGCCGTGGAGGCCCAGCCTGATACAGCCTCGCAGAGGCCGCATGGGACAAGCTGCGGATGCGCAGGCGGAGCTCATGGGTGGAGCCCTCCTGGATGGGGTTGAGGGCATGCAGTACTAGGAAGAGCCCAGGGGAAGCTGAGGGCCCCTGACTTTTCAGGGAAAGCCCTGGCCTCGGGAGCCTGGGATACACAGAGGCCAAGAAGAGCCTTAGAAAGGTCACTGGCCTGGGCTGGCTCCTGGGTCCCAGCCTCAATGCCAACCCATCAGACTTCCCCAGTGCAGAGCCTCAAAAGCCCTTAGTGCCAAAAGACAGCTTTGATGCGGGTGGGAAGAGACACTCATGCCTGTGTGCAGCATGTACCAAGCACCCAGGGGACAGACCCTCTGCCTGGCAGCTCGTTTCTCAGACCTGGCCTCAGATGTGCAGGCACATGTGCAAACTGACAAAAGGACAAAGCTAGTCATGGTTTTCCATGGTGAAAGACAGAAAAATGGAAAGGTCAGGAACAGGGGATGGGAAGGAGACCCTGAAGCTGAGAGCAAGAGACTGGTATGCGAGGACTGATGGGAAATTACCTCTGGAGGGCGGTGCAGGGTCTGCACAGGAACCCCTAAGAGTGGGGTGTCCTGTCTGGGGAGTAGATGTGTTCCGAGGATGCCACTCACAGATCCCATCTACCACTCAGACCCACCCAGGCACATGCACAGGATATGGGGCGGCTTGGAAATGCTGTGCCCAGGAATAAAGCCATACATGGAGCTGGGCTCACTTAATACTACTGATCAAAACATTGATATAGGGGCCGGTGAGATAGTTCAGCGGACTAAAACGCCCACTTAGGCACACTTAGGCAAGTTTCTAAACTGCAGTTAGATCCACGGCACGACATGCCGCGCCAGCCCCGCCCCTAAGACAGGCTGAGCTGGCCAGGAGTGGCTCCAGCCCAGCGCGCAATCCCAGCACTGCAGAGGCTGAAAGCAGGAGTACCTCCACGATTGATCCCCAGACCACAGGGGGGAAAAAAAAAAAAAAAAAAAGAGGATCAGCACGAGTAGAAGCTGTGTAGTGAGACGCTGCAACAACCAAATACATTAAAAAAAAAAAAAAAAAGTGCTGGTGTAGTAGGTGGGCATGGTGGCACACCCCTGTAATCCCAGCACGCAGGAGGCTATGGCAGGAGGA
>NW_004524581.1:10028283-10031009 GCF_000260255.1 Octodon degus | reverse complement strand
AAAAACAGGCCAGGGATGTAGCTCAGTGGCACAGCACCTGCCTGGCAAGCACAGGTCCTAAGTTTGATTTCCAGTACAAAACGAAGAAAAAAAAAAAATTAAACCCGAAGGCTTATGCATGGTGATCCACCTCTAGAGCCACCGGGTGTGGTGGTGCACACATTCGCTGGATGTGGTGATGCACACGTATTATCCCAGCAGTCAAGAGGCTGAGGCAAGAAGATTGTCCAGAGTTCCAGGCCGGCCCAGATTAGATAGTTAAGGCCAGCCTGAAGCACAGAGCAAGACCCTGCCTCAAACAAACAATTGACTTTGGAAGAGTGGAGAAGCAGCTAGCAAGGCAGCTCAGCCCACAGGGAACCGGGAAACCTGGAGGCTGGGAACAGGCATACTTCCCAGAATTCATTAGTGCACCTGATTTCTTTTACCCCATGCATTCACGGCCTGTTCAAATAATGGAATCATTTTAATTTTATGTTTTTATTTATTTATTTTTTGGCAGAACTAGGGATTGAACCTGAGTTTATTCTACTGAGTTATCTCCCCGGCCCCAAATCATTTTCATTTCAATTTTGGTCATTTTATATATGTGCCATCCTAAAGTATAATAGAATCGAGGCCTCATACCCATCACCATCCAGATGTGCCTGCTATCGAGCTCTCAGCGTGTGCTCCCCGGCCTTTTCCTCCCCTTTCTTGGCTTTCTGGCTAGTCTTCGAGAGCAACCGCAGGCATCACACCTTGTCTCCCAGCTGGAGTCAGAACACAAGGACAGAAAGCTTCAGGCTTCAGAAACGAACTCTGCCCTCAGCTAGCGCATGTTGCCTGACATGGGGGATCCCTGGACTAAGTCCCCGAGAGGTAAAGTCACCATCCATGCTTGACTACCCCCAAAGACAAGGAACTCATTACCAAACCTCAACTCTCTTTGACCCAGTGGCTGAAAGCCAGGCTAATCAGAAGGGACAGGTGCTACTCTGGCTCCCTTTGCTAATTTGCAGAGACCCAGCAGAGGCACAGAGAGGCACAGGGAGCTCTCAGCTCATTTCTGAATTAGAGGGGGTGTCACTGAGCTCTGCCAGAAAGCTCCCATGTGCGCACTGGAGTCACCAGCAGGAGGGGTGGGGTCTAAGGTCCAGTGCATGCTGTTTAGGACCCCTGGGACCAGCTGACCCGATGCCACTTCCTGCTGCCCGGGGCTAATCTGATCTCCAGCTTCCAGCCGGTAGGGCAGTGTTACCAGCTCACTGGCTGGGCTGGGTCAGTACCACAGCTGAGGGGCAGCACAGGTGGCCCCCCAGCTCCAGGTGCTTCTGGGGCTGGAATCAATGATTAGGCAGTGGCAACTTCCCCATGGATGGGTGAAGAAGTCAGACCACCTGCTGCAAATGCCAGCCCTGGTGCACAGCAGTCAAGTGCCCTGGGGCAGGTTGGTGCCTCTGCTGAGCCTCCATTTCCCCAGCTGTTAAAGGAGGGTGAGGGCAGCCTGGTGCGCCCAGGGGTGGCCCAGGGAATGGACGTGTGCTCACAACCTGGGGCAGCCTGCTTTTCTGCGCCTCTCTGGGTGTTAGGACAGCTTCAGCTGGCTTCTCACATGACTCTGACACCTATGTCCCAGCCTCCTCCATCGCCAGCTGGTCCTGTTGCAGACACACCACACACACACACACACTCATTCACTCACACTCATCTCCCCCCCTAGGGGGCTGCAGTTCAAATATTTGAGAAAATCATCGCATACCCTGCTCCCAGCTTCCCAGCTGAACCTCCTGGACTTTCAAAGGCCTCCTGGATCGCCAGGACAGAGAGGCCTCAGCTGTTATTCCCCCTCAGAGAGGACTTTCCCAAGGGCCACAGGAGAGAATGAAACCTTTTTCCTCTCACTGCCCAGCTCCACCCTCACACCCAGAAGCTGTTCTCCCGCTCTGACTTCCCGCCTAGCTGGTATTTTACAGAGACCCCAGCTGTCTCTTAGTCTTTCAGGGATGACTTCCTCTTCAAGCCTTTTCTGGCTTTTGTTTTGTTGAAGTGGGGAGTAAGACAGGGTCTTGCCATGTGGTTCAGGCTGGGCTTGAACTCACTATGTAATCTAGCGTGGCTTCAAACTCAAAGTGATCCTCCTGCCTCAGCTTCCAGAGTGCTGGGATTATAAGTGTGCACTACCTCTCCTGGCTCCAAGTCTTGGAAGAGGCTGCAGCACTGGGCAGTGGCAGGCAGGCAATGACCCAGGTAGAATGTCCCTTGTTCTGGATATGTAGGGAGAGGTGGGGAGAGCAGTTGGAGCCAGAGGCCAAGGAAGGAGCCTGGGGTGCAGGATGGAAGAGACGCAGGAAAGCCCCTCATCCATACAAACAAAAGACACCATTAAATAACCCAGGGGCTGGGGAGATCGCTCAAGTGTAAGGTCCTGAGTTTTATCCCTGGTACCACAAAAAAATAAATAACCCTCCCAGACTGGCATGGTGGCCCATGCTTGTATCTGCAGCACTCAAGAGGCTGAAGCAGAAAGATCTCTGTGAGTTGGAGGCTAGTGTGGGCTGCATAATGAATTCAAGAACAGCCTAAACTGGGCTGGTGAGATGGCTCAGTGGTCTAAAGCACCTACTTAGAACAAGCTTAGCAAAGCACAGGGACCGCAGTTCAATCCCCCAGCACCACATGCCAGCCAGCCCCTCCCCCTGGGGGGCTGAGCTGGCCACACACACACACACACACACACACACACA
>NW_004524581.1:10021796-10028183 GCF_000260255.1 Octodon degus | reverse complement strand
ACAAGCTTAGCAAAGCACAGGGACCGCAGTTCAATCCCCCAGCACCACATGCCAGCCAGCCCTGCCCCCTGGTGGGCTGAGCTGGCCACACACACACAATGGTTAGGGCTGGGAGACAGCTCAGTGGCATGAGCACCTGACTGGCAAGCACCAGGTCCCAAGTTCCATCCCCTGGGGGCTGGGGAGATAGCTCAGTAGAATAAGCACTTGCCTGGCAAGCACAGGGTCCTGAGTTCAATCCCCAGTACCACAAAAAAAAAAAAAACCTTTGAATTCCATCCCCAGTATTGATAAAATAAAATGGTTGAAGTTTTCTTGTGGGTTTTTTTTTTTTTGCAGTATCAGGGATCAAACGGAAGACCTTGTGCTAGCCAGGCAGAGTGCTTATACCACTGAGGAATATACTCAGCCCTGATTAAAGGGTTTATATTCTGTATATTTTGCCACAATTTTTTTAAAAGGATAATGAAAAATAAATAAATAAATAAATAAATAAAAATTAAAAAGGATGATGTGTAGGATTGGGGAAAATAATTTCCCCGAAAAATAAAGTAAAAGCTTGCCCAAGAAGTCCCTGAGGCCTTGAGTCTGTTCTAAGCTAGGTGTGGCCCCAGGCACAGAGGTGGATGAGAGGCTGTCAGGACCAAGTGAGCCAGCTGATACAGTGCTACAAAAAGTGGGCTGCTCCAGTTGGCCAAGAGGCTGGCCGAGGAGCTGGCCCAACCCTGAGCAACCCTGGGAGGAGTCCAGGCAGGGGGCCCAGCAGGGGTTCACAGCCATGGCCCACGACCGGGACCTTCTCCAACTGCCCGGCCCCATTCTGAAAGGGTCCCCACAAGGTCTTCATTCCACCTCTGCAGCCTGGCACGTATGGCCTTTGCCGCTCCCCAGATGGCAGCAAGAGTTCCTGGCTCAGGCTTTGCCAAAGACAGACCTACCCAAGTCCTGACTGCAGCCTGCATATGCCTTACACTCAGCATAATCACCAGCCGTGTGACTTTGGCCATTGTGACAAATGACATGATACCTATGGAGGACCTGGTATACAGCAGGTGCTTAATAAATGCTGTTTCTTTTTCTTGCTGCCCTGGGACCCAAGAGCCAGCAGTGTCGCCCTTCCATCTTTCCTTGCTGCGACTCAGCTTCCCCACTGGCAGCTCACCACCAGCATGCACAATCCACTTACATGGTTGCACACTTATTTTTGTAGTACTGGGGATTGAGCCCAGGACCTTCCCACTGAGCTATATCTTCATCCCATTTTTCATCTTTCTTTCTTTCTTTCTTTCTTTCTTTCTTTCTTTCTTTCTTTCTTTTTTTGGTGGAATTGGGGATTGAACGGAGGCCCTTGCACTTGCCAGGCAAGCGCTTATTCAACTGAGCCATCTCCCCAGCCCCCACACACATATTTTGAACTTTTTTTTCCTTCTGTATTTAGGTCAGGGTCTATAGGGTCTCACTATATAGATTGGACTCACAGTGATTCTCCTGTTTTCAGCGTCCCAAGTGCTGGGATTACAGGTGTGTGCCACCACACTCAGCCTCAATCACTGTCTCAGCACACCCTGGGGCCAGGGCCAGGGCCGGGGCCAGTACCATACCCCAGGGATTGAACCCTGTCCCCTGTGCTCTGCCTAAGCAGGCACTTTGGTCTGCTGAGCTATCGGGCCAGTCCGCACACACATATTTTGGGGTTTTTTTGGTTTTAATTTTATTTATTTATTTATGTGTGTGTGTGTGTGTGTGTGTGTGGCCAGTTACAGTCCACCAGGGGGCGGGGCTGGCTGGCATGTGGTGCTGGGGGATTGAACCGAGGTCCCTGTGCTTTGCTAAGCTTGTTCTAAGTAGGTGCTTTAGACCACTGAGCCATCTCACCAGCCCCGCACACACATATTTTGAAGAGCACACTACATGCAAGAATGCTCCCAGAAGCTTTACTCAGAGCAGCCCAAATCTCGGGAGCAACTCTGATGCCTTCGGGAGAAGGGTGCGGCAGCACACAGCGATACCATCTCAGGAGGGAACTAGACCCCGCAGCACAGTAAGTGAACAGCCCAGGTCTCCAAAGTCAAGGGCAAGGTCACAGAACTCCTCAGGGCTGGGAGAAGCCATATCCAAGCCAGAGCATAGCTTGGATCCCAAGACGGATCCACCATGATACTCAGTTCTGGGATGCGTAGGGGTAGCTGGGATGACCCAGGCCACAGAGTGGTGACAAGGACAGGGAGGGGCTCCAAGGAATCTTTGGAGGCTGGGGATGTTTTCTGGCTTGGTCTGAGTGGGGAGTTACATGGGCACATACATCGTAGAATGCATCAAGTAGTTGGATTAGTGCCAATGCTCGGTGCATCATTTTCAGCATCTCCTAATCCACTAAATTCCAATTTCACCTCTTTTGGTTCCTTATACTGGTAGAGGATGAACCACAGGGCCTTTGCACATGCTGGTCTCTGTTTCAAGAAGGTTCTTGCTTCAGACCTACAGTGATGTCTGGTACACGGTAGGTACGAAATAGATGTGGGGCAAACAGAACATCACTAGAACAGGTCAATTATGTCTCAAGACTTCTCTAGATGTGAAAAGAAATTGGAGGGTTTTTTGTTTGTTTATCTTTGGGACATGGTCTTGCTTTGTGATTCAGACTGGCTTGAACTCATTAAGTAGCCCAGTCTGGCCTCAAACTTATGACAATTCTCCTGCCTCAGCCTCCCAAGTGCTGGGATTATAGGCGTGTGCCCCCACACCCAGCCATTTTGCATTTTTTATTCACCCCACAGACATTCAAGAGAGCCCTACTATGTGCCAGGGCAGTCTGAATTCTTGAGGGGTTCGTGCCAGAGAGAGGAGAAAGGCCCACACCTGACCTTTCCAGTGCCGGAGGCCAGAATGAGTAGCAAACTTAGTGCTCTGGGCGTCTAAGCTCCCAGGGCCCAGGCCCCAAGGTGGCTCGGGGTGTGGCCATAGCCAAGCTGCAGGAGAACTGTACCCCAGCAGGAAGCTGCCCTTTCTAAAAAGCCAGAGAGTTCCACCGAGACCAGCCACTGTCCCACCTGTAGGCCTGGTCACCTGTTGCTATGGCAACTGTCTTGCCAGCCAGTGGCACTGGCAGAAGGCACAGGGTCAGGGAGGCAACTGGGCTCCTGCCAGGCCCTCTCTTCCTAGTGTGGGCGGTGGCTTGCCCTACTCAAGCTGCAGCTGAGAGAGTTGTGTGGTGTTCCTGCGTGTGTGTGTGTGTGTGTGTGTGCATGCGCACATGCGTGTGTGTGTGACATGGGGACTAAGAACAAGCACACAGTGGTGCCCGGTGCTATACTGAGCACCCACTCCCCTCTTCCAGTTGGGGCAGGGGGTTTAAGTAGGGGACAAAGAACTGCTCGATAATAACAGCTCTCCCTTACCTAGTTGCTATGCTCCAGGCATAGTTCCACACCCTTTTCCTTTGTGTCCCTATACTCCTCTCACAACAGCCCTGGGACACACGTGCCACCAACTTCTTCACAGAGGGAGAAGCTAAACTATGGACTGCTGAACCCCTCCCAAGCAGCAAACCCTAAGCCAAGCTGGGAGCCCAGGCGGGCAGGCCCTCAAGCCTCCACATCAGCAGAAGCAGCAGCTTGGGGCCTGGAGTCAAAGCCCCGCCCGCCCTCTGTGGGGCCTGAGTCCAAGCGCCATGGTCAAGGGAAAGAGGTTAGGTGGGCTCTCCAGTCTCCCAGAGCTTCCAGTTCCTGCCAGAAATGCAGGCCCACAATTAAGGGCGCAATCTTGGAGGCAAGAGGTGCTGGAAGCTCTGGGGCAGAAGGGGAAGGAGCTGAGCTGGGGGTCCTGGGACCCATGAGGAGCAGCTCCCAGAGAGGACAGACAAGCAGAGGAGGCCACCTGCTGGCCAGTGGGACCGTGCCTGTCCCTCACAACAGGTGAATCTGAGCACCCATGGTGTGCCCAGCACACAGGATGGAGCAGAAACCAGAGTGCAGGCCTGTAATCTGAGAAGGAGCCAGACATTAGCCAGTGCCCACACAGGTAGACACAGCTAGTGAGAGGCTCTGAAAGGAAAACTCGAGGCTCTTGGGGAGCATGGAGGGGTCATCTTTAGGCCAGGCAGTTGGGGAGGGCCCTTCAAAGAGGTCATGTTTAAGGTAACACCAGAAGGCTGGTGTTGGCCAACCGGAGTGGAAGAAAGGGCATTCCAAACAGAGGGGAGAGCCAGGACAAAGGCCTGGGGTGGGAACAAAGGTCAGACTCCGGCTGCTGCAGCTGGACCTGGGCACCCAGGGACAGGACAGTGTGAGGGGCCAGGTGTGCGTATGTGTGTTTGGTTGGTTTTGGTTTTGGTAGTGGGAATCATACTCAGGATCTTATGCTGCTGAGCCATTTCTCTAGCTGGAGGTGTGGGGTTTATCTCAGAGGTAACAGAAGCCATGGAGGGCATTCTGGGGAGTGACAACCCCTGAGGAGGGGAGGGGGTGGGGCAGACAGGGCGCCTCTGAGGGTCCAGGGAAGAGAAGGTGGGGCTGGGAGTGCGGTGCAGGGGTGGAGCACAGGGGTTCTAGAGAATGACTTTGGAAGCAGGATCCACAGGGTTGGTACCGTGTGGCCTGATGTGATGCCAGGGAGAAAGCTGGGATCCAGGATGTGGCTGTGGTGGGACACGAGGGTGGAAAGGACAGCCCTGGACAAGCCAAAGAGGAGGAGCCAGGAAGGTGGGAGGGAAGCTTGAGGGGAGCAGAGCCAAGGGGGAGGTGGGAGTCCAGCTGTGCCAAAGGCTGCTCTGAGGCCAGCAGGGCTAGAACCAGCCTGGCAACAGTCTCCTGAAACCCAATCCAGGCAGGCTCCATGGTGCGTGAGGCGGGAGGTCCACAGAACAGAAGGGGGTAAGAGCAAGCCCTGGGGCCAGGGGCTTCAGCACTATTAACAACTCAGCAATGGGCATAGCGGCACATACACCTGTAACCCCAGTTCTCAAGAGGCTGAGGCAGGAGGATTGCTGCAAGTTTGAGGCTAGCTTGGACTATAGTGATTTCAAGGCCAGCCTGATTTGCAAAGTAGACCCTGTCTCAAAAAAACAAAAAACACGGGCTGGTGAGATGGCTCAGTGGTCTAAAGCACCTACTTAGAACAAGCTTAGCAAAAGCACAGGGACCGCGGTTCAATCCCCCAGCACCACATGCCCACCAGCCCCGCCCCCTGGTGGGCTGAGCTGCCCCCCACACACAAATAAATAAATAAGAAAATAAATTAACCCCCCCCAAACCAAAAACCAATTGGCTGTAAAAGTTAAGACAGATGGGGCTGGGGAGATGGCTCAATGGAATAAGTGCTTCTCTGGCAAGCGCAAGGGCCTGAATTCAATCCCCAGTTTCACCAAAAAAAAAAAAAAAAGTTAAGACAGAGCAGCTGGAAGCGAATCGGAGGTGGCTGGGAAGGGGGCACCTGGCATGGTGGAAATTGTTGGTGGAATGGGGCTTCGGGACAGGAGCAGAGGACTTGGGCAGAGCAGGACTAGCGGCTCCCCGGGACCTCCTTTTTCCATCCCTTTCACGTTAACACTGGCTTCTGCAGTCGCCCTCACGATGACTGCCCTTTCCTTAGACAAGGGAAACAGCCCCAGAGAGAGAAACAAGTTCACACGCAGGTGCTGCCTAAATTGACTCTTTCAACAGCTGCTGTTTGGCATCTGGGGCAGTTGGAGTCACTGGAAGCCAAGAGCATGGGTGGGGGTGGTCCTGTGAGCCCTCACAGGGTCTGGGTGGTCCCCCCCAATGCCCCACTGCTCAGCCTCAGGCGTCTTTTTTTTCTTTCTTTTTTGTGGAGCCAGGGATTGAACTCAAGTCCTTGCGCTTGCCAGGGAAGCGCTTATTCCACTGAGCCATCTCCCAGGCCCCCCTCAGGCGTCTGAGGACAGCAGACAGAACCGGTACAGCAGCCCTGGGCTGAGCTCCTGTTCTCTAGGGTCAACCACAGTCTGAAAACACTTTGTAGAGAATTCCGGAAGGGATGTATAAATTTCTAACTGCACCCCATTCTGTGCAGCCTGAGGACATCTGCAGGCACCCCGCATGTAGATGGCCCTTCTGTCCTTTGTCTAGGATCTCAGGCCAAGCATGGTGGCGTTGTGGCATCATGGTGCTTGTGTTCAAGTAACTGTTATTTTCCTAATATGGTAATCGTGCTATTTGATTATTAGGCTTTTTTATTTTTTTTATTTTTTTATTTTTTTGGTGGTACACGGGATCAAACCCTGGATGTTGTGCTTGCCAGGCGGTGCTTATGCCACTGAGCTATCTCCCTGGCCCAGGCATTGTTATTAATCTCTTCCTGTAGGGGCTGGAGAGATGGCTCAGTGGTCTAAAGCACCTACTTGGAACAAGCTTGGCAAAGCACAGGGAC
>NW_004524581.1:10011065-10014389 GCF_000260255.1 Octodon degus | reverse complement strand
TGTGAACTTCGTGATTATTGGGACTAAGGGCAATCTGGGTACGGTCCCTGTTCCAGGCATGGCAGGTGATTGGCTCTAGTAAAAACTGGTGCAGGGACATATTCTTAGTGTTTTCAAAGAATAGAAACTGAGGTCTGGGCGGTGCAGAGGGGCTTGCAGCGGAGAATTCGCGGACTCTGGTCAGTCGACGCGAACAGGCTCCGGCGAGCGCCCCCTATCTTTTATTTTAAAGAGAAAAATGCAGGGGCTGGTGAGATGGCTCAGTGGTCTAAAGCACCTACTTAGAACAAGCTTAGCAAAGCACAGACACCGCGGTTCAATCCCCCAGCACCACAAGCCTGCCAGCCCCGCCCCCTGGTGGGCTAAGCTGGCCACACACACACACACACACATAAATAAAATTTCTTTAAAAAAGAGAAAAATGCAATCAAAACAATGATACAGAATTTCAAAACAGGCCAGGCATGGTGGCACATACCTGTAATCCCATCATTCAGGAGGCTGAGGCAGGAGGATCATTGCAAGTTCAAAACCAGCCTGGGCAACAAGTGAGCTCAAGGCCAGCCTGAACTGCATAGTAAGACCTTGTCTCAAAAAGACAAAAACAAAGCCAAGGAAATAGCTCAGTGGCATTAGCCCTTGCCTGGCAAGTGCAAAGTCTGGAGTTCAATCCCCAGTACTGCATAAATAAATAAATAAATAAATTCAAAGCAAGATAATAGGAAATTAACAATGGTTATTATTCAAAGTACTTGCTCAGAAAAAGTAGTTGCTCAAATTACAAGATACAGGCATGCAAGTTTTATCAAACAATATAAGCACCAACTATTTCTTCCAATGAACTAGTGCTACAATTATCTTAGCTATGTGTATATACTTTTCCTTTCCTTCTTCTTCTTTTTTTTTTTTTTTTTTTTTTTGTGGAACTGGGGATTGAACTCAGGCCCTTGTGCTTGCCAGGGAAGCACTTATTCCACTGAGCCATCTCCCCAGCCTAAGAACTGAGCTAAGGGACAGGCCCCTTCTTTCCTTCTTTTCTTCTTACTCCCATCCCAGTTGTTCAATTGTTTTGAGCAATTTCACAGTATGTATTGTACATTTTGGATCTTATTTATTCTTCCAGTCTCTTACAGTAAGGAGACAATACAATGTTTACACACGAGGGTCTGATTTATTTCACTTATGAGCATAGTCTCTAGTTGCATCCATTTACTTACAGAATTCTCAAGTTTGTCCGTTTTATAGTTTGTCCTTCTTTATCACTGAGTAATACTCCATTGTATAAATCTATAACTTTTTATCCATTCCTCAGTTGATAGGTATTTGGGGGGCTGGTGAGATGGCTCAGTGGTCTAAAGCACCTACTTAGAACAAACTTAGCAAAGCAAAGGGACCGCGGTTCAATCCCCCAGCACCACATGCCAGCCAGCCCTGCCCCCTGGTGGGCTGAGCTGGCCACACACACACACACACACACACACACAAATAAATAAATAAATTTAAAAAGAAAAAAAAAAAGATAGGTATTTGGGTTATTTCCAAGATTTTGCTGTGACAAATTGTACTGCTATAAACACAGGTGCAGGGCCAGCCAAATATTACTCAGCAGACTAAAGCACCTGCTCAGGCAGCCTCAGCAGCTGGGGTTCAATACCCGGCATGCCGTGCTGGCCCCGTCCCCAACCCTGGAGCATGCTGAGACAGCAATTGAGACTGGGTGTGGTGGCGCACAGCTGTAATCCCAGTTCTTGGGAGGCTGAACACAGGCGGATCACTACGAGTCCGATCTACGTAGTGAGACCCTGTAGCCCTTGTAGACCGTGTACTAAAATACAAACAAACAAACAAATAAAGCACAGGTGCACATATATCGTTATGATATGATGTTACACCTGCAAAGTTTATTTTTAATTTTTTTTTCCCGCTGAGGGAGAGGGAAAGGGAGAGGTATGTGTATGTTTTGCAGCCTTAGAAAAAGAATCCCAGGACTTTTTCTCCTGTGTGTTTTCGTCGCGCTTCTTCATGATCCATGATGCCCACTAAGGTTGTCAGCACAATGAAACCAAGCTGACGAGATGAGAGCAGGTTATTCTGCCGTTTTTCCAGGTCTTTCAGCTGTACATCAAACCGGGGGCTGATCATACCACGCTTGTTTAACCTGCCTGTGAGGTTTACAACAATTTTCCCAGCCCTGTGATCACCAATGATTTCAAATTCACCAATGTAACCACACTTCATCATCACAGTTAGAAACTGGATAACAGGGCCGGGCTGGGGAGATGGCTCAGTGGAATAAGCACTTCCCTGGCAAGTGCAAGGACCTGAGTTCAATCCCTGGTTCTGCGAGGAAAAAAAAAAAGAAAGAAAGAAACTGGACAACGACTTTGGAGCATGGCCTAAGGAGGACCAGGCGTTTGCCTCTGTTTTCGGCATTGTTGGTCTTGAGAGGATCAGCCGGGACATGCACATCATTATGCAGCACAGAAAGAGGGTGGAAAGAGCTATTTTTAATTTTTTAATCTTTTACTTATTCATTTCGTACAAGGTCTCACTACACAGCTTGGACTCGTGATCCTCTTGTCTCAGCCTCCCTCACGCTGGGATTACAGGTGTGTACCACCATGCCTGGTTTATGTGGCGGGCTCAGCGGTGCAGGCCCACATGTGCTACAAAGGATCAAACCCAGGGCCGAGGAGATGGCTCAGTGGAATAAGTGCTTCCCTGGCAAGCACAAGGGCCTGAATTCAATCCCCAGTTCAAAAAAAAAAAAAAAAAAAAAGGATGGGACCTCATTGGAGGAATGGGTCACACAGAGTGACCTTGGGGAACATCTCTGACCCTGTCTTCCCCCCAGTCTGTATTTAGGGGCCAGGGAGATAGCTCAGTAGAATAAGCACTTCCCTGGAAGCACAAGGGTATGAGTTCAATCCCTGGTTTTGCCAAAAACAACAAAGGATCAAACCCAGGTCCTTGTGCTTCCAGGCAGGTGCTTAGACCACTGAAGCTATCTCCCCAGCCCACAGGGGGTGGGGCTGGCCCGGCTTGCTGGGGATCCAACCCTGGCCTCTGTGCTCTGCCTATGTAGACACTTTAATCCGCTGAGCTATCTGATGGGCCTTAGGAACAGTTAATGCTTAACTCTGCATGCCTATATATGCTAATCTGAGCAACTACTTTGAACATAACAACCATTGTTAATTTCCCTCATCTTTTTTTTTTTTTTTTTTCATACCAGGGATTGAACTCAGGACTCTGTGCTTGCCAGGCAAGCTCTTATTCTATTGAGCTATCTCCCTGGTCCCAACCCTCCCATCATCTTTTTTT
>NW_004524581.1:10004347-10010318 GCF_000260255.1 Octodon degus | reverse complement strand
GCGGTTCAATCCCCCAGCACCACATGCCAGCCAGCCCCGCCCCCTGGTGGGCTGAGCTGGCCACACACACACACACACACACACACAATAAATAAATGTAAAAAAAAAAAAAAAAGACATTTAAAAAAAATCTCTTCCTGTAGCTAAGCAGCAAAGTTGCCCAGGCTGGGCTTGAACCTGTAATCCTTTGGCCTCAGCCTCTCAAAGTGCTGGTTGGGGCGTGGGCCTCTTACTGTTGAAGGAAAGACTTTTATTTATTTATTTACTTATCTATTTATTGCGGAACCGGGGTTTGAACTCAGGACCTTCGATTGCCAGGCAAGCGCTTATTCTACTGAGCCGTCTCCCCCGCCCCAGGAAAGGCTTTTAAAGGAAAAACAACAACAACAAATAAAAAACCCAGGCGTCTGGCTGTCAGGACCTCAGGCATGTGACCTCCACTCAGAGCCCCATCCCCTCCTCTGGGAAGGGCGGGCAGTAACCTTGTAACAGCGGAGTTGCCTCAGCAGTAGGCCAGCAACTGTGGCAGGGGCCCTGGGGCGGGTAGGGCATAGAGATTTCTCTTTGCCTGAGCCTGGGGTCGCACGGCGACCTACAAGGAAGCCGAGAACCCTGGGGAGTCCCCGGGCCGGCACCACGCCGGCTCTGCAAATGGCCCTGAACGAGAACCTCGCCCGCCCCGCCCTCCCCTCCGCTTCATCCCACCCACCCCACCCCCGGCGCCGCTTTTGAAGGCGCTGCGCAGCTTAACAGCGGGAGCCTTTCCGCCCCTCTCTACCTGCAGCCGGGAAGGACAAAAGGAGGCTGACGGGAGGGGACACTGGCGGCGACGGGCAAGCCTGGAGCAGCCCTCGCCGGGGTGGCCTGCCCGCCAAGTCACGCGGGGCTGGGGTCCGCAGCGGGACCCCGGGGAACTCAGGCTGCGGGGCGCTCAGGCGGGGCCCGCAGCCCGCCCGCCCCCGTCCGTCGCCAGGCGGAGAGCCCTTGCCCGCTGTGCGCGCCGCCAGCCGTCTCCTGGCCCGGTCGCCCTCCGCGCTTTCCCACGCTCACCTCCTGGCTGCCCGGGTCCGGCCGTTCCAGCAGCCTCGGCCCGCGCTGCGGCTATGCCAGGCACCAGGCCAGGGCGCAGCGGGTACTGGGCACAGCGCCTCTCCCCCACACACACACCACATTCCATTAAAATCCCCGCGCTGTAAACAAGAAGCCAGCCGGAGCAGGCAGCCCGCTAAAGGCAGACTTGGTCTCCGTATCCTTTTGCCTCGGCCACTTCCCCACGGCAACACAAGAAAAGAACCCTTCCGGCCTCATTTAGTGAGCAGAGTGCTGGGGCCCCAAGATTGGGTCCCTCCGCTGGAAGCCTGTGGGAAGAGGGGCGTGGTGCAAGGACCCTGAGGAAGGCTGGCTGGGCTGGAGGAACCCAGCAGGCTTTTGAACAAGCAGCATTTACTTTTCACTATAGTGGAGGGGTCGGGAAGACAGCTCAGTAGAATAAGCGCTTGCCTGGCACGCGCAAGGGCCTGAGTTCAACCCCCGGTTCCGGGGGGGGGGGGAATGTAGTGGAGGAGGATGTTTGCTGGCCAGGAAATATGTGCAGACTTCAGGAAAGAAGCTGAGACCTCTGCACAGGGTGATCCTCACAGTCGGCGGGGGGCGGGGTGAGAAGAACGGGGAGGAAGCGCTGCATTCCGCCTTTGCAATCCCAGTCCTCAGGGAAGCTGAGAGGATTGCAAGTTCGAGTCCCTCTTGAGCAATTTAATGAAACACAGTATCAAAATAAATAATAATATTAAAAAAAAAAAACTGGGGTTGGGGCCGGGGAGATGGCTCAGTGAAATAAGTGCTTCTCTGGCAAGTGCAAGGGACTGAGTTCAGTCCCTCCCTGGTTCCGCAAAAAAAAAAAAAAAAAACAACTGGGGCTGTAGCTCAGCAGTATAGTGCCCTTGGGTTTGATTCCCCCAGTATTTTTTTTTGGGGGGGGGGCAAATGTGAACAGAAATACCTAAAGCAGGAAAATGGGAAAGATGTACCCCAAATGTTGGTCACTTCAAGATCATAGGGAGCCCTGCCTGGCAAGTGCAGGGTCCTGAGTTCAATCCCTGGTACTGAAAACAAAACAAAACAACAACAACAACAGAAAAAAAAATCATAGGGAAGGCTTGTGAGATAGCTCAGTGCCGAAGCACCTGCTTCAGTAAGCTTAGCTAAGCGCAAGGACAGTGGTTCTATTCCCAGCGCCACATGCTGCACCAACCCTTCCCTCAGGGTGAGCTGAGCTCACCACACAGTCCGGGCTTAAGGGCTCAAGTTTGTAATCCTAGTGCTGGGAAGGCTGAAAAACAGGAGGATCACCAGAGTCTGAGCAAGTAGTGAGACCCTGCAACAACCAAAAACATTTTAAAAAGAAAAAAATCACAGGACATGGTGGTGCATGCCTGTAATCCCAGCACACAGGAGGCTGAGGCAGGAGGACTACTGTGAGTTTCAGGCCAGCTTGGGCTACATAGTGAATTCAAAGTTAGGGGCCGGGGAAATGGTTCAGTAGAATAAGCACTTGCCTGGCAAGCGCAAGGGCCTGAGTTCAATCCCTGGTTCCACCAAAAAAAAAAAAAAAAAGCCTGAACTGCGTAGAAAAAAACCCTGTTTCAAAAAGATTTAAAAAAAATCACAGGATTATAAACGATTTCTCTTTTCCTCTGTGTACTATTTTACAGTCTGCAAATTTTCCACAGTGAATTACTGCATTCATGTGCATTCAGAAAATCACAATGTGGAGACTGGGGGTGTACACAGCAGTAGAGTGCTTGCCTATACCATTGTAGGCCAGGGGTGGATCCCCAGCACTGAAAACACCCATGCATAAAAAACAGAAAAGGGCCAGGGAGATAGCTCAGTAGAATAAGCGCAAGGGCCTGACTTCAATCCCTGGTTGGGGGTGCGGGGAAGAACCAGGAAAACCCACATATGCAGGGCCGGAATGCTAGGAAACACTTCCACCTACTGGCCTCAGATGGCCACCAAGCACAAGCACAGTGACAGAGTTGGGCATTTCTTTTTTTTTTTTTGGTGGAATTGGGGATTGAATTCAGGCCTTTGTGCTTGGCAGGGAAGCACTTATTCCAGTGAGCCATCTCCCTAGCCCTTGGCATTTCCCTACACATGGTAATGAAGGCCAAACAGGGCCTGTGCTGGTTGTGTTGGACTGGGAGGAGGCCCCAGCTCTCCCTGCCCTTGTACTCCACACCTAACTGGTAGGAATTCAGCTGCCCCCCCCCCCCAATGCTCCCAGCTCTGCCCTCAGAGTTGCCCTGGCTGGATTTGTCAAGGAAGGATTTCCAGAAGGGCAGGTACCTCCAAATTGCTGTGACCAGCTATTGCTATTCCCAGCTGGCTGCAAGACAGCTTAGGACCTGGGCCAGGACCAGACCGAGAAAGGTCATGGGCCTTAGACTGTGCCAGCATCAGGGAAGGAGACAGGGAGGACCAACAGGGGCTGCTGAGGGGTGGAGTGGAGGATCCTGGGAGCGAGGGATGCAAGCTGGCAGGCCTGGCCCCAAGCTGGGAGCTTCCTGCAGAGCTCAGAGGCCAGATCCTCTCTGGCTCTGGAAGGACAGCCTGGGGATGGGGCTGGGAGGGCGGCTGGTGGTGCAATGATTGGGCCTGGGGAGAGGAGCACAGAAAGAAGGAGGTGAGGTGGTCTTATACCACCTCCAGTGCAGTGCTGGGGACATTGTCCCGGTGCAGCATTACCCATCCCCTGCCCCCTGGAGCTATAGAACTACTACTGCTGAGGTCCCTGAAGATGTGTGGGTGACAAGTGAGCCAACAGCCCCAGAACTTCCCCTCGCACCCAGAGTAAGGGAAAGGACCAGGACAGGCCACTGTCTTAGCTATTTGTCCCTGCCTGACTGTCACGGCCAGGAAAGAGGTTAGAATCAAAGTAGATTAGACTCTGACTCTAATTCAGCCATTTCATACTAGCTTGACCTTGGGCAGGTATTTAAACCGTCCAGGACTCAGTCTTTCCATCATTAAAGTGGGAACAGTGTACATACAGAATATAACCAGAAAGGAGCTCGTAGGCCTGTGCATGTGGTATGGTTACCCTGTACCTAGTTCACTCAGCACTGCGCCTGGCACACACCTGGTAACCGCTGGCAGCAGCTAGCAAGGCTTCCTCCCATGAAATTGACACAAGCTGGGCACAGCTCCATCTCGTCCCTGCCTTCCAAGTGTCCAGGGTTTGTGAGCAGCCCTTGAATGAAAGGCTCGGAGGGTGGCTGGTGGCGAGAATGCATCTCACTCTGGGTGAATCTCTGCTCCGTGAGGATCCTTCCTGCCCCGGGGGTCTCAGGTTAATCGCATTAGCTCTCCCAGGCTGCCCCATTCCCAGCCAGTCAGCCTGTGGTCTCCCTCCAAGATGCCTTTGAAGCCTGGGTCCTTTGATGTGGGTGGGGGTGGGGGGCGTAGGGGGAGAGGCGCAGGCGGTGGGGGTTGCGACCTGCCACAGGACTTACACAGCACGAGGTGCAAGTGGCTCCACCCCTTTCGGGTCACCCCAAGCATAGGGTTTGGAGTCAGAGTGCTGGGCTGCCACCCCAGCCCTGCTACAAACTGTGTGACCTTGGACAAGACATCCGGCCTCTCTGGATCTCAGCTCCTGCATCTTCAGAAAGATGACAACAGACAGAC
Organism: Octodon degus; assembly: GCF_000260255.1. Lineage (NCBI taxonomy): Eukaryota > Metazoa > Chordata > Mammalia > Rodentia > Octodontidae > Octodon > Octodon degus. Next base: position 10,005,629 of record NW_004524581.1, on the reverse strand, counting down.
GCATGGACCTCACAGGTTGTTAGAATCCCAGAGAGAGAGAAGAGATTATGGTCCATATCCCATCGGTCCTAATGGGGCTCCCTGGAGGGGTCAGGATTGCTTTGCTAACCCCAAAGTCTTAGAGCACTTCTAAGCTTAAAGAGAAAGAACATCAAAGTTTAATTATTTTTTTTTTAATTTTATTTATTTATTTTTGTGTGGCCAGCTCAGCCCACCAGGGGGCGGGGCTGGCTGGCATGTGGTGCTGGGGGATTGAACCGTGGTCCCTGTGTTTTGCTAAACTTGTTCTAAGTAGGTGCTTTAGACCACTGAGCCATCTCACCAGCCCAAAGTTTAATTATTGAGGGGTTGGGGAGATAGCTCAGTAGAGTAAGTGCTTGCCTGGCAAGCACAGGGTCCTGAGTTCAATCCCCAGTACCACAAAAAAAAAAAAAAAGTTTAATTATTGAAAGTTTTTTGCCCTCATTAGTTTTCCAAATTTTAAATAATAACATTTATATTTTAAATGTTTAGGAGTAAGGATTGCTCAGTAGCACAGCACTTGCCTAACATACAAAAGCCTTGTGGGAGGAGGGTTGTGGGTTAGCTCAGTTGTTTAAATGCCTGCTAGGGCAAACCCAGTCAGGTGCTGGGAACTGAGGTTCAGTCCCCAACTCCACCTGCCTTAGCCAGAGCCAGCCAAAAAGGAAAAAAAAAAATCCTTCTCTCTCTCTCTCTCTCTCTCTCTCTCTCTCTCTCTCTCTCTCTCTCTCTTCTTTTTTTCCCCCGGAACCAGGGATTGAACTCAGGCCTGGTGCTTGCCAGGCAAGCGCTTATTCTACTGAGCCATCTCCCCGGCCAAAAATCCTTCTCAACTGTAAAAAAAAAAAAAAAAAAAGGCTATGGGAGTCCTGGTACCAAAAATAAAAAGGGACTGGGTTTGATCCCCAGCAGTGAAAAAAAAAAAAAAAATGCGGGTTATTAAATTAAAGTTTAAACTGGGAAGATGGCTCAGAGGAATAAGCACTTCCGGGGCCGAGGAGATGGCTCAGTGGATAAGCGCTTCCCTGGCAAGCGCAAGGGCCTGAGTTCAATCCCCGGTTCCGCAAAAAAAAAGAAAAAAAGGAATAAGCACTTCCCTGGCAAGCACAAGGACCTGAGTTTGGTACCTGGTTCTGCAAAATTAATTAATTAATTAATTAATTAAAGTTTATTGCCGGGCTGGTGAGATGGCTCAGTGGTCTGAAGCACCTACTTAGAACAAGCTTAGTGAAGCCCAGGGACCACGGTTCAATCCCCCAGC
>NW_004524581.1:9987348-9999607 GCF_000260255.1 Octodon degus | reverse complement strand
GGCCTTAGGAACAGTTAATGCTTAACTCTGCATGCCTATATATGCTAATCTGAGCAACTACTTTGAACATAACAACCATTGTTAATTTCCCTCATTTTTTTTTTTTTTTTTTTCAGTACCAGGGATTGAACTCAGGACTCTGTGCTTGCCAGGCAAGCTCTTATTCTATTGAGCTATCTCCCTGGTCCCAACCCTCCCATCATCTTTTTTTTTTTTTTGCGGAACCGGGGATTGAACTCTGGCCCTTGCGCTTGCCAGGGAAGCACTTATTCTACTGAGCCATCTCCCTGGCCCCAATCCCATCATCTTGTTTTGAAATTCTGTATTGTTTTTTTTTTTTAAATTTTATTTATTTGTGTGTGTGTGTGTGTGTGTGTGTGGCCAGCTCAACCCACCAGGGGGCGGGGCTGGCTGGCTTGTGGTGCTGGGGGATTGAACCGCAGTCCCTGTGCTTTGCCAAGCTTGTTCCAAGTACGTGCTTTAGACCACTGAGCCATCTCACCAGCCCAATGGAATAAGGACTTTTTTTTTTTTTGCTCCTTGAATGCCTTCAAGGCACTTTTGCATGGCTGGAGTGTTGTGGGGATCGAACTACAGCAAACTGAGGCTGCCAGCATTGTGGAAGCAGCCACTTAAAGAATGGAGCTAGGGCTAGGCCCCCTGTATTGGTTTTGTTTTTTAAATTCTCTTTTAAAAAAAGGCAAACAAAAAAGAAGGCTGCTCAGCCTCAGCAGCAACCCCAGGCTGAGGGGCTGGCGGGAAGCAGACACTGTGGGAACGCTGAGCAGCTTCCAGGGTGGGAGGAGAGGTGCTGCTGGTGGTCTCCTTGTTTGTTTCACAAAACCCTCCCATTCCTCATGGTTCCCAGGCCAGCTAGCCCTCACCTCCTGACCCTGTGGGAAGCAGGAATCTAGGCTGGGCTCCCCCCAGTCCCCAGGAGGGGACCAGGAACAGGCTGGGCCCGAGCTCCAGAGGCTGACAGTCCCGGCCCTAGAGCTGGTAGGATCCCAGGGTGGCACCAGCCAGCCTCAGCCACAGCTCCAGCCAAGATAATGTGTGGGAGTTGGTGTGGAGACACTGAGTAGCAAGACTGGTGTCCCGCACCACCTGCTCAGGGGCATCAGGGTGAAGGTCCTAAATCCAGACCAAGGTAGTGACCAGGGGCTTATCTCCTTCTGCTGGCCAGTAGACCACCAAGTCTTTGCCGTCCTTGCCTCTGTGGACCCTAGTGCAGGCCCTGGGTTTCTTGTATTCATTTCACACACTGGGTACTTTTTTTTTTTTTTTTTTTTTGCGGAACTGGGGATTGAACTCAGGCCCTTGCGCTTGCCAGGGAAGTGATTATTCCATTGAGCTATCTCCCCGGCTGCCTTTCTTTTTCTTTTATTAATGTATTTAGAAAAGGGTCTATAGGATCTCACTACATAGAACAGACTCGTAGTGATCCTCCTGTTTTCAGCCTCCCAAGCACTGGGATTACATGCGCACACCACCATGCCTAGTCTCAATCACTGTCTCAGACGGGTGTGCGGCGGGGGAGGGGGGCAGGGTCAGCACTACCACACTGGGTACTTTTATGTGTTGAGAGCTCTGCTAAGCACACCTGTGATCCCAGCCTTCGGGGAGGCTGAGGCAGGAGGATGCAAATTTTAGCCTAGCCTGGGCAACTTAGCAACTCAGTGAGTCGCTGTCTCAAAAAATTTAAAGAGGGCCCGGGGACATAGCTCAGTAGAATAAGCACTTGCCTGGCAAGCACAGGGTTCTGAGTTTAATCCCCAGTACCACACACACACACACACACACACACACACACACAAAGTAAAGAGATTTGGGGCTATTGCTCAGTGAGAAGGCCTGATACAAAAGGAGAACTTGGAGTCTGAACACATGAGAAATCTAGCTTAGAGTCCAGGGACAGGCAGAAAAGAAACTACCAAGCCAGGGAGATAGCTCAGTAGAATAAGCACTTGCCTGGCAAACACATGGGCCTGATTTCAATCCCTGGTTCTGAAAAAAAAGAAAAGAAAAGAAATCACCACGGTTTGGCACAGTGGCACGCACCATTCTCCTGGAGCTTGAGGCAGGGGAGTCACAAGTTTGCACATAGCCTAGACTACATCACAAGCCCCTGGCTCAACAAAACAAAACAAAAGGAAACTCAGGACCTTGTGCTTGCCAGATAGCTGCTGAGCTATCTCCCCAGTCCCACACTGTTTTTTAAAAAAGTAATTTCTGACTATGAATTTTTTTTTTTTTTTTTTTTTGCTCTGAATGCCTTCAGGGCAGGTTTGGCTGGCTTGAGTTGTGGGGATGGAACCACAGCAACCTGAGCCTGACTGCTTTGTTGAAGCAGCTACTTAAAGAACTGAGCTAAGGGGCAGGCCCCCAATTTCTGACTATGGAAATGCCACAGGAAAAAAATGGACAGAGGGGGAGTTTGGTTTACACAGAGCAAGTTGGTAATGGTCTCTCCACAAGGAAGGTGCTAAGTGCCTATGTGTGGCCTTGACAGTGTCCCTGCTGGGTTTCCAGTTCAGAGCTACTTAGGGCCCCTCACAGATCGCCACCTGCTGAGTGCTCCACCTGGGCAGGCTGTTAACCCTCTGGCCTCCTGGTTCTCACTCCTGACTGGTTTCCTTCATGGAGCTGATGGAGGGGCACTTGGGAAATAACAGAGCACTTGTCTGGTGGCCGCCTGTAGCCTGTGGCTCGGTCCCCAGCACTCCCAACTCTCCTTCCCCGATTCCTGGGCATCTGTCTTTATCCCATAGGTCCTGTGGCTCCACACCCACCTGCCCTGAGGGCCAGGCAAATGGGTGGGACAAGTTAAGAAGCGGAGGAGACCAGAACACACTAGATGGCGGTGACGGAGTTAGCTTCGGAGAATGTTCACCATATGGAAATGAGGGCTCAGAACTTCCCATTTCTCCAGTAAAGCAACCTCCCCGACCCCAATAAAATCTCTGGGGCACAAAGTCTCAGGAATTTTTATTGTTGACAATTTCATGAAAACTTTCAAAAACATGGCTAGGGCAGACAAAATACTGCTATCAGTCAAGGCCACCTGCAGGCACAATTCGATTCGCAACTCCATCTTCTTTGGCTGTTGGAAAGCACAGCGAGGACCAGGCACTGGCTGGGGTGGGGGGCGGCAGGGTACAGGACCTCACCTGTAAACAAAGGAGAGCTGGAGTCAGAGCCTGAAGGAGGGACTGCAGCGGGAGGGAGACCTCCACGGAGGCTTCCTGGAAGCAGAGCTTTGAGCTGGGCTCTGCAGATAGAGGGCGCAGAGCCATTCAGGGAAACAGACACACAGCTTTGAACTTCAGAGAAGGGCAAATGTTTCAGGGAGCTAGAGTACACGTGGGGTACGCAGCGCAGCACTCAGAGGGGAGATTAGGACTCTTTCTGCCCCAAAATCAGAGAGAGCACGCGTGCCTGCTGTCACCTGGACAGCACCTCACAGTGCTGCAGGCCCTCACGACCTGCAGCAAGGGGAACAGGAAGTTGGGTGGAAACCAGAAGCCAAGGCTGGAAGCACTGTTGCCCGCCACAGCACCGGGTTCGCTCAGGATGCAGGGCCCAGCAAGCAACCGTTGATCATGATTCTGAAGCAGAGTCTGGGGCTTCAGAGAGAAATAATCAGGAGTTTCCCCTGTTTTGAAGGAGATCACTGTTTGGTGGCTGTCACCAGAGAGAGTTTGGGCATTTGATTTATGCTGCTTAATGCAGAAAGAAGAGGACTTCGCTGAATTGCATGGGGTCTGAGTAACTTGTTGCCGACACCCAAAGTTAAAGGAGGAAAGGTTTATTTCAGCTCCCAGTTTGTAGAGTTTTTCAGTTCATAATCACCTGCCACCAAGGCAGGGTGGAACTCCAGAGGGGCATCACAGAGGAGAAACAGTTCATGGAAGACAAGACAGTCAAAGCAGCGAGCAATGACACCAGCCGTCTTTCTGTCCCTTATGCTCTATCCAGGCTTCCCACTCACTCCCAGAGAGAGGCTTTCTTTTTCTTTTTTTCTCCTCTTTTCCTTTTTCTTTTTCTTTTCTTTCTTTCTTTTTTTTTTTTTTTAGATGTATTTAGTACAGGGTCAACAGGGTCTCACTACACAGATTGACTTGTAGTGATCCTTCTGTTTTCTGCCTCCCAAGCACTGGGATTACAGGGGGGCACCACCATGCCCAGTCTCAATCCCATGTCTCAGTACACCCTAGGGGCAGGGCCAGCATGGCACATGGGGAGACATGCCAGGGATTAAACCCCCACCACCACGCTCTGCCTGAGCAGGTGCTTTAATCTGTGGAGCTATCTGACCACCCCTTCTTTTCTTTTCTTCCTTTTCTTAAAAAAAAATGTATTTGGGGGCTGGTGAGATGGCTCAGTGGTCTAAAGCACCTATTTAGAACAAGCTTAGCAAAGCACAGGGATCGCGGTTCAATCCCCCAGCACCACATGCCAGCCAGCCCCGCCCCCTGGTGGGCTGAGCTGACCACACACACACACACATACATACATAAATAAAAAAAATAAAAAATTTTTAAAAAATGTATTTGGTACAGAGTCTCACTACACAGATTGGACTCATAGTGATCCTCCTGTTTTCAGCCTCACCAGTGCTGGGATTACAGGTGTGTGATGCGCCACCATGCGGCATGTTGTGCGGCTGATCGAACACCGGTCCCTAAACTTGCCTAAGCAAGGAACTAGTCTGTTGTGCTACCTGGCTAGCCCTGGGAGAGGGCCTCTTAATCCTACCCAGAACTATGCCAAACCCATCAGCAGACTAATTTAGTAAGCTCATACCCTCGATCCCACCATCAGATGCTCTAGATCCCAGCAACCTCTGAAAAGCCGCACCTACGGCTGCAGGAAGTCTGGCAGGGACATCTAGATACAAACCATGACACTAGGGTGGAGGGTTGTAGAGGAGGAGACTTAGGAGGAGACACCAGGCTTTTATTTTTCTGCCTTACTGGGAACTGAACCCAAGCACACGTGCAAGTTAGTGAGAGCTATACTCCTAGCTTACTTTCTGCTCTTTACACACATTTTACTATTTACACGTTCCTGGGAATGAGATGTTATTATCAATCTCCATTTCCCAGTCAAGCAACAAGACACTTCAAGGCAGTGAGTGACCCAGTGTACCCCAGTGTACTGGTAAGGGAAAAAGAAGGATCTAGATCCCATCTCCTGGAGGTCTAAGCACAGAATCCCAGCACTCAGCCGTGCCGCTCACTGCTGGTCCCCAGCCTCCTGATGGAAAGTGTGGAGAACTTAAAGGGACTTTGTCCAGCCTCCAGCCAGCTGCAGCCTCAAAGGTTATCTCCCAGGTCAGGTGATCTGTCGGTCAGTGTGTCTGGGGCAGGAGACGTGCAAAGGTGCCGTTCCTCACCTGGGAAAAGGACACGGGAAACAGACCCTGGATAACTCATGTCCCCTAAAATTGGAAGGATGACAGCCTCTGTCCTGACGAGGCCTCAGAGCTTTGCTTCTTCTGCAGAGTTCTGAGATGGATGAGTTCAGAGACAGCTGAGCGCTGCCAAACAGTCTAGGTCCTCCTGCTGCTCACGGAGAAATCCCAGGCCCTCACCAACCTCTGGGCCAATCCACATCAGAAGTGAGTTCCGTCTGCAGCAGCTATGCTGGGAAACACAACAACTTGAGAGCTTTTTTTTTTTTTTGGAAATCTTAGTCCATGGCCCCTTTTTATTATGGGAAAGTCCTAGGGGCAAAAAAACATTGGTTTGGGTGACAAGCAGATAGACCCTTTGTGTACTGGCTGCTCCTTTTTGTGACCCCAAGAAGAGGGGATAAGCAGAATGATAATCAAATGCCTGATGCAGTCACCTCACTGGCCAATGGAAGCTATTGTCATTATCTTTGTGTGTGTGTGTGCTGGGGAATACTAAGGTTTGAATCCAGGGCCTTCCACTGAGCTACACCTGCCAGTCTTTTTTTTTCTTTTTCCACATTTTTTACAGGGTCTACAGGGTCTCACTACGTAGATCAGACTCCTAGTGATCTTCCTGTGTTTAGCCTCCCAAGAGCTGGGATTATAGGAGTACGCCACCATGCCCAGTCTCAATCGGCATCTCAGTGCCCCTAAGTCTGCCTAAGCTTTAAGCCGCTGAGCTCTTTGGCCAGCCCTCTTTTTTCACATTTGGCAGAAGCAGGGATCAAACTCAGGCCCATACGTTTGCCAGGGAAGCATTTATTCCACTGAGCCATCTCCCTGACACCTTTTTTTCACATCTTGAGATTGTTAAATTGCCAAGGCTGAGCTCAAACTAGGGATTCCCCTCCCTCAGCCTTCAAGAATGTTCTTTTCTTATCATATCTTTGGATGGAGCACCTCTTATGTGCCACATAGTGAAAGTGATACAGGGTGTTTGATTTTAAGAAGCCTCTAGCCCAGTGTGGAAAGTAGATATATTATCTTTTTTTTTCCTTTCTCAATCTTGATGAGTAACGATGCCCTGTGCCGATTGTGTGTTCAGAGAGACTGCCCGGATTCTAGAACTGGTGACGGCCTAGGATCTCTGGGCCCTGGGATTGACTGTCTCCTCCTCAATACCTCCCTTCTTGCCATCTCGGCACCCATGCACAGGGCCAGGGCTCCCACAGTGCTACACAGCGTCCAGTCCATCATGCACAGATGTTGGGGGTGCCTGCTGCCTCTGGGGAGGGACTGAGGCAGGGGCCTGGAGCTCATCACAACTAGTAACCAGGGAGCACTCCGGGGCTAGGGCAGTGGAAACTACAGGACACCACTGATAATACCGGTATATATGGCGCCCGGGACACAGCTCAGAAAAATAAGCGCTTGCCTGGCAAATACAAGGACCTGAGTTCAATCCCTAGTTCCACAAAAGAACAAAAACCGGTATATACAAGTCTTTTTTTTTTTTTTTTTTTTTTTTGCAGAACCGGGGATTGAACTCAGGCCATTGCACTTGTTAGGAAAGCACTTATTCTACAGAGCCATCTCCCTGGCCCCTACAAGTCTTCATAATCATATCAGGTTCTAGAGCTTGCAAAGCATTTTTACATTTATACTACTCAATCTGTATGGGAGGAGATATTTCCAGCTAGGTTTTATTTGTTTATTATTTTTCTGCAAAGCTTTATTCTAGAGGGGCTCAGTCCTTCTTGGCAGCTGCCTTCCTCATGGCGGCCAGCACGTTGCTCAGCTCCTCATGCTTCCTCTTGGCTCGGATGTGCATCCCCACCCTTTTCTTGATGAACTTGAGGGCGTGCTTGTCCTTGGAGACCTTGAGCAGCTCCATGGCGCGCTGCTGGTAGGGGGCAAAGCCGCAAGCCTCCCAGATCATGTCCCACACGAACTTGGTGTGTTTGGTTAGACGTCCGCGGCGGCGGCTGTGCCTCGGTTTGCTCACATTCTTAGTCACCTTGTGGCCCTTGTTGAGGCCCTCAGCCATGGGGTAGCAGAGGGCCATGGCTGCTCTTCTTAGATGGTTGCTGTGGTGGAAGGCACATAGGTAGACAATAAACTCAAAGGTGGGTTTCAAACTGCAACTAGAATTTTACCTGGCCCACCTAGGTTTCTAAAGTCTTGTGAAAAGCCTCACTGGGGTGCCTACTAGTTATGTAGATGGATTGCCACACCCTCTCTTAAAAATTCTACTTCTGAAAGTCTGGCTAAGACTCAGGAATCAACGGTTTTAAAAAAGTTCCAGAAAATGCGCATTTCCTTGCAAGTCTGCAGACAGAGCCTTGCACTGATTTATGGACTTAACTCAGATTTGGCTCCTGACACACTGCGGAGGGCACAATGAGCAGGTCAGTCCTGGCTCGAAGGCTCTCACGGGTACGCAGCTTGACCAGGGCCCATGTGAGATCTGCAGCCCAGGTCTCTTGGGCCAGACCCCTTCTGGCGGGGTCAGACACCCCCTTCCAGAGGACACGGGTTGAGGCCTCCTTCCACTTTCTAACACATGCCTCGCAAAGAGCCACTGGTGGCTCTTTCTAGCTGGAGGCATCTCCTGAAAGGGCGCAGGTATGTAAAGCACTTAGCACAGTGCCCAGCGTGTAGTAACTGCTCAGTAAATGTTAGCCAGCTGCTAATGGGCCAGTCAAAGACAGAAAAGGAGGAGGGATTTGGGGACGGTGGAGAAGAAAGCCCTCTAGCATTGAAAAACAGAAGGGGCCAGACTTTGGGGCCCGAATTTACATTTCTTTAAAGGTAATTCCAGCCCTGACCTTCCCTAGGGAGCCAAGGAGGTCCCTCCTGTGCAGATAAGGAGAGCAGGGCCTAGGAGAAGGCTGGGAGAGGTTTGGAGCTGAACCCAGGTGTCCCTGGCTCTGCCATAGCAGGTAGGGATATGGCCACTGGGGTGAAGCCGGCAGGGCTGGGGATCAACCCTCCCAAAGCCCCCATTCCCTCCCGGGCCAGTCACACCCCAGGCTCACTCCCTTTTCAGATGTAGAAGTATGCCTGGATCCTCCCTCCCTGCGTCCCCAGGACAGCACTTCCGTATTTGGAGCTGGCACTTGTCCCCATGGGCTTTCCTGTGGAGCTCAACTTGGTTGCTGAGAGTACCCAGGACCTGTAATTTCCCCGAGGCTGACCCTCCACACAGACCAGGTTGAAAAGGCCAGGGATGCTCCGGTATGATCGAGACAGTGGCTACACCCAAAGCGTCCCGGGCCACCGCCTGATATCTGAGCTTCACCCCAAAGCGCTACCTGCCTCTCCAGACCCGTGTTCATGTGGAGGGGAAGAAGGCCAGGCAGGAGTTCAGGTGAGGCTCTGCCGAGCGCAAAATAGCATGATGTGCCCCAGAAACAACGTCTTTGCTGTTTAGAGGCACCCAGGGCACCCAGACTCGTCCCTACATCTAAAGCCCCTTGCAGTGGGCAGACATTCCCATCGATGTCTTCCCGTCAGATTTCACGCTTGCTCACAGGGAGTCTCTTCACGTTCCCCCCCCCTCCAACCCCCAAGGTTGGAAGAATCTTAGGTTCTTAAAGCTTCCCGGGAAGGCGGGGGCGGGGCGGCGGCGGCCCAGAATATAAGGGGAGGAGGCGCGGCTCCCAGATCCGCTGAGCCCACCATGCGCGCCCACCGCCTTCCCGTCCTCCTCGTGCACGCACTGTGGGCCCTGCTCCAGGCGGGCGCCGCGACGGTGGCCACCCTGCCCCTATGGACTCCAGGGCAGCCCTCGTCGCCGTCCCCTCTGGCGTACATGCTGAGCCTCTACCGCGACCCGCTGCCCCGGGCCGACATCATCCGCAGCCTGCAGGCGCAAGGTAGGCTACGACCCGCTCTCCTCAGGGCTGCAGAAATGCGCCACTGCAGCTCGGTGCCGGAACGCCTCGCCCGAGGGCTCCCAGGGCAAGTCCAGGATCCGGCTCCCCAGGTGTCTGCGCGTGGGCAGGCGCGGGGCGGGGCGGGGCGCCGCGTGGGAGGGGATCCCCGCCTCTCGTGGCCGGGAGTGGGGAGAGGAAGGTGGGGTCGGATCGCGCCAGGGGCTTCTTCGCAGACTTAGTCGCGAACCTTGACAATAGGTATCATCAATTTCTCTTGTAAGAAAACCGGGGAGGCCCGGCTGACAGCTCTCTTCCAACCCTGCACAGGAACCGGCAGCGTATGAATTAAAAGTCATTACTATTATTGTTTTGTCTCGTCGAATTTCCGTTTTCTTATTGCGAAGGAGAGTGCGTGGGCCCTGAGGTCTGGCGTCGTGAGGGTCTCAGACTGAGGCTTTAACCTCAGCGATTAGGGCTCACAGATCCAAGAAGAGGGATGGGGAGTTCAGAGGTTTAGAAATGGGGATGCCTCAGGTCTGGGAGCTTAGACCCGACTTCAGGTCAGCTTCAGGGCCTCGATGTGGACGGGGTGTATGTCGGGGCCAAGGTGACCTGAGGGTGTGTGGCTCCCGAGGACCAGGAGATTGCCTGTCCCTTTACAGATGACTGTGTGCTCCTGTGCGTTCTGGGCTCCTGGCGCAGGGTCCCCTCTCCTGGCGCAATCCACATCCCGCCACCTGGACAGCCGCTACGGGCCCGCGCCTTCCTCGGCCTGCGGGACCAGACGACCCTCCCCGGGGCGGTGCAATCCACATCCGCTGATGTGATCTGCCCCGCGGCTGCAGCCCCTAGGGCCGGGGGGCGGGACTCCTAGCTTCCCCGCCCATCTGGAGTGGGATGGTGGTTGACCCGCTCCACCAGGGTCGTTTGGGGACTGTCCAGACGGGGACATCCAGGAAGACTGGGCACTGGGATAAGTGTAGTGTGCCCCGCCTCTCTGGCTGGAACCCGCTCTGACCAGAGCGCTGCGGGTGCTGGGTGTGGGAAGGGGGAGGGGCACCGCTTCCCAGTTCACTTCCTTCGGGAAGCTTCTTGAAGGTTTGTGCAGCGATCTGACAAACCCGACAATCTGGAAAACTGGGTTCTGGTCCCTCCAACCTTGCGCCTCGATTCCTTGTGTGACCCCGACACATTTCAGCTCACCTGCCTTTTATAAATTAGGAGACCTTATCTTTTGTGTGTGTGAATAGGCATAGCAATGTTTGCCATTCTGACCACCTTGAAGAGTTGTGAATTGTTCTATTTTGTGAGAACAGCAAGAGGAACCGGCTGGGAAGAAGCCTCCTGAGCCTGCCCCCTTCTGTCCAGGCTGTACCTCTGCGCTGCAGGGAGACCTTGACCTGGGAAATGGTCCAGCCAGACTGGGCTTGCGTTTGTGGGTCAGTTTTACTTTCACCTCGAATTGTGATAGCACTGTGTGAGTTCAGGGAGGTAGATATAGGAGAAAAGGCTAATGGCAATTTATTGACACTTTTTCTGTGAAGGAGAAAAGCCCAGTGTCCCAAGACCCAACTTCTTTTGCCTTTGGAATTAGAGGTGGGTTAAGTTATCCTGTGACCCTGTGTGGCCAAGTCTGAATTCATCACATGGGTGGGCTTCATGTCATGGACCCCCTTCTCCATCTCCACCACAGTCATATTAGTTGTTAGTTGGGTAGGTGTTTTTTTGTTTTTTTTTTTTTTCCCTTGTAGCTGATGTTGGTGACCATTGCAACATTAGGAACTCCTAACTAAGGAATGAGTCAAGGGGCGGGGGAGATAACTCAGTAGAGTACGTGCTTGCCTGGCGAGAGCAAGGACCTGAGTTCAATCCCCGGTTCCACCAAACAAACAAACAAAGGAGGCAAATCTGGGAGGTTCTGTCCAGGCTGTGCCACAGGAAGGCCCTGGACACTGCCTGTCCCTTTACAGATGACTGTGCTCCTGTGCAGGGCAGGGCTCTTACTGCTTGGCCAAGCTCCTTCATGCTAATTTTTGAGACCATGACCAACTGGAGATTGAACTCAGGCCATTGCGCTTGCCAAGGAAGCATTTAGTATACTGAGCCATCTCCCCGAGACCCTTCATGCTAACTTTTGGGCCTAGGCAATAATGAGGAGGCTGGAGATTGCCAACATTTTTTTTTTTTTTAGGAGGTTGTTTTTTTTTTTTTAATTTATTTTATTTATTTATATTTGTGGGTGTGTGGCCAGCTCAGCCCACCAGGGGGCGGGGCTGGCTGGCATGTGGTGCTGGGGGATTGAACCATGGTCCCTGTGCTTTGCTAAGCTTGTTCTAAGTAGGTGCTTTAGACCACTGAGCCATCTCACCAGCCCCTGCCAACATTTTTTTGAGATTGCCAACATTTATTCAGCTTTGGTGCTTGTGTCAAGTCCCTCACAAGGCTTGGGTGAGGCATACACTGTTACTATCTGCCTCCTTTTAACAGGGAGGAAACTGAGGCCTAGAAAAGCAAAGTAATTTGATCAGTCTCAGCAGTTGGCAGGATTTGAACCATCAGGGGGGACTTTGGGGCCCCTGCTCTTAACTGTTAATCAGAAGGACCATCCTCTGAGCTGATAATCCCAGCACTCTGGGAGGTTGAGGTGGGAGGATCATAAGTTCAAGACCACCTGGGCAATTTAGTCATTAGTAAGATCCTGACTCAAAACAAAAAATGGGGGAAAAAAAAGGGCTGGGATGTAACTCAGTGTTAAGGCTGTGGGTTCAATCTCCAGTATAAAAGTCTTTTTTCTGTAAGGCCATTTGCAAACAATTTATTTTTATTTATTTATTTTTTGGAAAACATTGAATTTTTATTTTCACATAGAAGACTTTTTTACTACTTACAAAATTCTATGCCTTCTTTAACAATTTATTTTTTATTTTTTATTATATCTGAAAGTTTATGGTCACTTAAAAATATTTTCTTTTTTTTTTTTTTT
>NW_004524581.1:9985758-9986463 GCF_000260255.1 Octodon degus | reverse complement strand
AAAAAAAAAAAAAAAAAAAAAAAATTCATTTGTACATTTTTTTTTTCAAGCAAATTATTATTTTTTTATTTTCTATTTTTTTCTTTTTTCTTTTTCAAGCAAATTTTTAAATCACAAGTCTTTGGGGACAGGCAGCCAGGGGTTGCCACAGTCCGGGTCCCACCTAACCCCCAAATGGCCAGGTTGTACAGCAGGGGGAATGATGGGAATGCAGGTTATAGGGGTCCTCCACACACCTCGAGGTGCAGTTGCTAGCCAGGGGCGGGCTATGGCCTCCTGCAAGCGCTAATGAGGAGGGAAGTGGAAATTAAGTGATAAAGGACAGCTGGAGATGGGCTGAGAGAAGCAGCTGGAGGTGTCTGTGCTTGATGAGACAGGCTGGATTTCCCAGGGACATCCACTGTCAGGATCGACTTAACAATCTTTGTTTTTGTATTTTAGGGAAGGGTCTGCAGGGTGCTCAGGGTCTCACTACTAGATCAGACTCACCTGTTTACAGCCTCCCAAAAGCTGGGATTACAGGCACATGCCACCAGGCAGGGTCAGCATGGCAGGCCCAAGGATTGAACCCTGGCTCCTGTGCCTGCTTGCAGGCACTTTCTACTTACAATCTTTAAAAAAAATTATTTATTTATTTATTTATTTATTTATTTATTTATTTATTTATTTATTTATTTGGTACAGGGTCTCACTACACAGCTTAGA
>NW_004524581.1:9949314-9985658 GCF_000260255.1 Octodon degus | reverse complement strand
ATTTATTTATTTATTTATTTATTTATTTATTTATTTGGTACAGGGTCTCACTACACAGCTTAGACTCATAGTGATCTTCCTGTCTCAGCCTCCTCAGCTCTGGGATTACAGGCGTGCACCACCACACCTGGTTTTGGGCTGGCACAGTGCACCCCAGTCCAGCATGGCATGTGGTACCCTGGATTGAACTTGGGTCCTTGTGCTTGCCAGGCTATCTCTCCAGCCAGGATCGACTTATAAATAGGTTAGATTCTAATGAAAAACTCCTGATTTTTATTTAGCAACAAGCCTTCAGACATCTTTATGTCCTTGGGTCCCTATGGTATTTCAAGGATGCATTATTATTCCCATTGCAGAGAAGTGGAAGTAGAGTTTGATAAAATTTAAAAATCAGGGGCTGGGGAGATGGCTCAGTAGAATAAGCATTTGCCTGGCAAGCTCAAGGTCCCGAGTTCAACTCCGGGTTCCAACAACAACAGCAAAAATTAGTTGTGCATGTGGTGCATACCTGTAATCCCAGTACTCTTGGAGGCTGAGGCAGGATAATCACCATTTTACTCTTGGCTCTGTTGCTTTACAAGATGGACATTTAGGGGCCAGGGAGATGGTTCAGTAGGATAAGCACTTGCCTGGCAAGCGCAAGGGCCTGAGTTCAATCCCCAGTTCTGCCAAAAAAACCCAACTAACCAACCAGCCAACCAAACAAGATGGACATTTAGGGATGTCCTTAAACCTGCCTGAACCTCAACTTTGCTCATCTCTAAAATGGGCTTAACATTAATTTCTCAGAACAAGTGAGGATGAGAAAGGGTTGATGCAAAGTATAAGCTGTGGTATGATCTGGGTGATTGATGGGTGAACGAGTGAGGCCGCTGGTCTCACCCTGCTTCCTTCCTGGTTTTGTCCTCTCAGATGTGGAGATGGATGGGCAGAACTGGACCTTCGCTTTTGACTTCTCCTTCCTGAGTCAGCAAGAAGATCTGGCCTGGGCTGAGCTCCGGCTGCAGCTGGTCAGCCCCGTGGACCTCCCTGCCGAGGGCCTGCTCACTATTCAGATTTTCCACCAGTCCAGGCTGGACCCAGAGCAGCACCCAGCTGCCTGCCCAGAACGTCTTCCAATGGAGCTGTTCGCTGTCACCCTGTCCCAGGTTACCTTCTCCTCAGGCAGCATGGTCCTGGAGGTGACCAGGCCACTCTCCAAATGGCTGAAGGACCCTGCGGCCCTGGAGCAGCAGATGTCCATTGTGGCCCAAGAGTGCCGGCAGCACTCTCCCAGCCTACCTGTCACTGTTGCTGTTGCTGTCACTGATGTGCTCCTCCTGCTCTACTCCAACCTGTCCAGGGAGCAGAGGCGGCTGGGTGGTGCCACTCTGCTGTGGGAAGCTGAGAGCTCCTGGAGGGCCCAGGAGGGCCAGCTGTCCCAGGAGAAGGCCCGGAGGCACCGTCGGCATCACCTGCCGGACAGAAGCCGGCTGTGCCGCAAGGTCAAGTTCCAGGTTGACTTCAACCTGATTGGATGGGGCTCCTGGATCATCTACCCCAAGCAGTACAATGCCTATCGCTGTGAGGGCGAGTGTCCCAACCCCGTGGGCGAGGAGTTCCACCCCACCAACCACGCATACATCCAGGTGGGCATCATGGCCTGGGATGCGTGGGGTGGTGGCCTGTAAGCCACAGGACCTGGGCCACATCCTGTGTAAGGTCCCAGGAGGATATGGAGATGACACATTGCAGTGTCATCATGGAGGCTGGGGTGGCCTTGAGCACACTGCTTCCCTGAGACTTTGACTTGTCTTTATTTACTTACTTGGAGATGAGGTCTCACTGTGTATTCCAGGCGGGCTGTAGCCTCGCCATGTAGCCTAGGCTGGCCTCGCACTCATGGTCGTCCTGCTGTGGCATCCCAAGGGCCTGTGGATAGAACAGGGAGGCTCAGCTCCAGTCCTGCCATGACTTTTTTTTTCTTGATTTCATCTTGATTGCTGTGGGGCCGGGGAGATGGCTCAGTAGGATAAGTGCTTGACTGGCAAACTCAAGGATCTGAGTTCAATCCCCAGTTCCGCAAAAAACAAAAACAAAAAACCTCCTTTTTCCGGGGATTGAACTCAGGCCCTCGTGCTTGCCAGGGAAGCGCTTATTCCACTAAGCCATCTCCCTGGCCCCTCGTTTTTTTATTTTTCTGCTGGGTGGTTAAGACCAAGATAAAGCAAGACCTATATTACAAGAAATGTAACTTTTGTATCTGATAAGGTCAGTCAAGTACCTTCAGGATTTATCCTGTAACCTTGTACGGCAGGTTGCAGATTCTTTGTCAGTGTCAGCCATGCAGATGAGTCAAGGCTATTGCTTGACCAGTTTGCTGTCTGTGAAAGCCTGAAAGTTTTCTCTCCAGGTGACTCCTTAGGCACACTCTGTCATCGATCACATTGTTAGCCATGACTTTCCAGGAAAGGAAGTTAGAAGCTGGACTTGAGGATGGACAGGCCTGGGCTTGACCTCTAGTCATTAGTTGTTTTATTTACTTATTTATTTTTTTGACAGAACCAGGGATTGAACTCAGGCCTTTGCACTTTCTGGGAAGTGCTTATTTCACTGAGCCATCTCCCTGGTCCCTCCCGCATGAATTTCTTTTTTAAAAAATTTTATTTGGGGCTGGAGAGATGGCTTAGTGGTCTAAAGCACCTACTTGGAACAAGCTTGGCAAAGCACAGGGACCGCGGTTCAGACCCCCAGCACCACATGCCAGCCAGCCCCGCCCCCTGGTGGGCTGAGCTGGCCACACATACACACACACACACACTAAATGTTAAAAATAAATAAATAAATAAAGTTAAAAAAAAAATAAAAAAAATTTTTATTTATTTATTTATTTATTTATTTATTTATTTATGTGTGTGTGGCCAGCTCAGCCCACCAGGGGGTGGGGCTGGCTGGCATGTGGTGCTGGGGGATTGAACTGTGGTCCCTGTGCTTTGCTAAGCTTGTTCTAAGTAGGTGCTTTAGACCACTGAGCCATCTCACCAGCTCCTGCATGAATTTCTACATGCTGTTACTCTGCTATATATTTCTAGAACTAAAGCAGGAGTTTCTTGGAATCACTTAAGACTGATATGCATTATACACTAGAACAATAGGATGGGCATATAAATTAGCTACTGTTCTTTTTTATATATATACTAGGGATTGAACTCAGGGGCACAGTACCACTGAGCTATATCCCTGGACCTTATTTTTTTTTAAAATTAATTATTTATTTTGTGTGTGTGTGTGTGTGTGTGTGTGGCCAGCTCAGCCCACCAGGGGGCGGGGCAGGCTGGCATGTGGTGCTAGGGGATTGAACCATGGTCCCTGTGCTTTGCTTAGCTTAGCTTGTTCTAAGTAGGTGCTTTAGACCACTGAGCCATCCCACCAGCCCCTGGACCTTATTTTTTGAGACAGGTGCTCAGTTGCCCAGGCTAGCCTTGAGCTTCTGTTCTGTGCCTGGATTGCTGAAATGATAGGTACTTGTCATCTCACCCTATGACTTTAGGGTGCAGGACCTCACACATGTAAGGCAAGTGTTATACTATGGAGTCACACCTCCAGCTCACAAGTAACTTTTAGAACTCCCTTATTTAGAGGCTGCACCGTTAAAACAACTGTCTTCTATTTTTGTATCCAGAACCTGACTTTTAACTGTTTCATGTTTTGCCTCCTGCCTCCCCTTTACAGAGTCTGCTGAAACGCTACCAGCCTCACCGAGTCCCTTCTACCTGCTGTGCACCGGTAAAGACCAAGCCGCTGAGCATGCTGTATGTGGACAACGGCAGGGTGCTCCTAGAGCACCATAAAGACATGATTGTGGAGGAATGCGGCTGCCTTTGAGGCATCCCACAGGGACGCCAGATTTGCCTGCACAACACTAGTTTGGGAAACTCCCAGGAGACATGGTAGCATCTGTCCAAGGAAGAGAAACTGAGGGAGAAGTGGCTCTGCAGGCCAGTGCCAAGGAGAAAGGGCTGCCGCTCTGCAGTGAAGGGCTCTGCTGGGTCCGCCAAACCCACAGGCCCCACAGGATAAGGGGGCAGGAGGAAGCTTATTAGGCTTGTGGATGGAGCTTCCCCCCTGAGGACAGTGGTGAGCAAAAGCACAAGTGCAAGAGTTCTTTACCTTTTTTTTTTTTGTAAGTTTAAAATTGTGCAAAAGTTGGGGCATATGTGCATTTATTCTTGAGGCGGGACAAAGCTATCTATAGTTTTTGTGTAGTCTCAAACATGGTCTGTGACATGCTATCCCCTCCCCAAATGTAAACATCATTTTATGAGATCAAGGCCTAGTCCTTTGGCTGTTGTTGCCTGGGGCTGGGTCAACAAAGGCCCCATCTTTCTTTCAAGCTAGTGACAATCTGTTGTCCCTGTGCAGAGGCTCCCTGGAGGGGATTCTGCTAATGAACCACATGAACAATAAAGTCATTGTCTAGTTCTCCTAGGGCAGCTGGTGCCTTTGACAGGAGAGGGTGGAACTTGTCCAAGAGGACTGTCCACGCTTGGTTACATTCACTGGGGTCCTCAGATGCCCCCAAGTCAGTCTGCTTGGCAGACACAATTCAAATCTATTAAAACATGGTGACAACTGACCTGAGTCCAACTGTGTTCTGTTAATGAAGACCCTGAGGTTTCTGTCTAGCTTGTTGGGTGGGTATTCACTGCTTCATCTTGTGCAGTGAGCGAGTTGGCAAATCCTAATGTATTCCTGTGAAATAGCTCTTAGGGCTGGGGCTCAGCTGTTGAGTACCTGTGTAGCATGGGCGAGCCCCTTAGACTCAGTTCTCAGCATTGTGGTAAAACAAATCTGTTGGCAGTGCTCCTGAGCTGCCGGGCATGCGGCCCACACCTGTTAAACCCAGCACTCAGGCTGAAGGTGGAAGATCGCTGTGAGTTTGAGGTCAGCCTGAGCCATATAGTTAGTTCAAGACCAGCTTGAACTATGCAGCAAGACCTCATCTCAAAAAAAGCAAGCCACAGACTGTCCCCAGAGCTTTATTCCGTCTCCATCCTAATGGCTGGGGTTATAGGCATGTGCCACCATACCTCGCTATATCCCTTTCTGTCTCTGTTAGCTTTTTCCCCCCCTTTTTAACTCCAGGTCCTAAGACACCTAATTCCAGATCCTACATAGCAGCAAACAAAAAGGAGCCCAAGATTTCCCAAAAAATGCCACCATGAATCTGAGCACCAGTGTTCACTTGAATGGGGAAGCCCCAAAGGGAACACCTGATCAGCTTCCCTTTGCTGAACATGGCAAAGCAAGGCTGCTTTTGGAGTGAACAGGCCATTGTACGTAGAATGCTGATCCATGTGACAGCCACTGAGCTGAGGGTGACAGTCCAGTGGTAAGTCCAAGCCCAAGTAGTGCCTGGGTTTGCTATAGCTGAGCCTGGGCTTCTGCAACCTCCTGGCCTGCACTCAGGAACAAAGCTGATCCAGGAGCCGGGGAGATGGCTCGGGAATAAGTGCTTCCCTGGAAAGGGCAAAGGCCTGAGTTCAATCCCCAGTTCCACAAAAAGAAAAGAAAAGAAAAGCTGATCCAGCTGCTCATTTCCTGGACTGAAAATGGACCAACTAGGCACAGTTCAGGACAAGCAGACTCTGCTTGTGACTGCTTGAGGGTAGCAGCACCGGCAGCCTTAGGTCAGCTTGTTGCAGGGAGGCCTCCTGGTCCAGTCGGGCCACATCAGAACTGAGCTGATTTTCTGAGCCCTAGGAGCATCAAACTGAACAGCATTCACAGGTTTTTGCTCACCTGGCTTAACCCTACCACTGACCCGAGTTCTGGCAGAAAAGGATGTTCTGGGGCTGGTGAGATGGCTCAGTGGTCTAAAGCACCTACTTAGAACAAGCTAAGCTCAAGCAAAGCACAGAGACCTTGGTTCAATCCCCCAGCACCACATGCTGGCCTGCCCGCCCCCTGGTGGGCTGAGCTGGCCACTCACTAAATAAGGAGACAATATGATTTCCATGTGTGTCTGATTTTTTTCATGTAAGAGTATGTTCTCAAAAAAAAAAAAAAAAAAAAAAGGATGTTCTTAGGGGCTGGGGAAATGGCTCAGTAGAATAAGCACTTCCCTGGCAAGCACGAGGGCCTGAGTTCAATCCCTGGCAGGGCCAGCAAAGGGGAAGGTTAGCCTATTTGCAGCTACAACTTTGCTGAGTGTCTATAGTCAGTTGCTCTGTGGACTTAGAACAGATCAGCTGCACTGGCAGCAAGACCTCGCCTCACATCAAGCATGAAGGGCACAAGGTGGCAGAACTCCACGTGTTGCTGGCTCTTCTGAAAACTGGTGCTTGCCGTACCAGCAGCAGGGCATGCTGCTGCCTGGTGCTGCCTCGCCAGCAGCTCTCTGCCTGAGCAGTGAGATGATGGTCTTGCAAGGTGGGGGAAATACCTGCCTTGGCATGTGGCTGTAACAGAAGTTATTTTAACTTGATCTCAGGGGCCGGGAAGATGGCTCAGTAGAATAAGCACTTAAGCACTTGCCTGGCAAGCACAAGGGTCTGAGTTCAATCCCTGGTTCCGCCAAAAACAAAGCAAAGATCTACTATTCCTAGAGTAGCTAAATTAGAAGTTGTGTGTAGACATTGGTTGCACTACTGGGTCTGGTAAAAGCGAAACAGACATTGTAAGAGAAGCAAAGCTGGGCTAAGCATGGTGACACCTGACTATTACAGCACTCTGAGAGGTGGAGGCAGGAGGATCCCAAGTCTGAATTCAACCTGCGCAATGAGACAGAAACAAAGCCAGAGCAGCAGAGAAGTGGGGCAATGGCTGTGGTCCTCAGCTCAATAACCCATTGTTTTATCTCCATCTTGAAAAGGCTGCAGTTTTGAGACTTTTTGTGGTACTTGGAGATCAAACTTGGGAGCTTGTGCTTGAAGGCAGGTGCTTAGGCCACTGAGCCATATCCCCAGCTAAGCCTCCATTTTTATCCCTCTTCCTAATTAGCTTTAGGGCAGGGTACTGGATGTAGGACAGTGTTCTCTGGGTTATTTTGGCAGGTTTTTTTTTTTTTTTTCTTTTCAGAACCAGGGATTGAATTCAGGCCCTTGCACTTGCCAGGCAAGCGCTTCTTCTATTGAGCCATTTTCCCAGCCCACAATGTCTATTTAGAGATCCTCTGGTCCCTTTAGTGGGCCCTGCCTGGGAGCTGGCTGCAGTGAGTGGCCTCTGGCTTTCCATGACAGCAGACAGGGCCTGAGTTCTGAGAAGAAACACTGTTGACTGTCCCCTTCGCTGAGCCTCATGACAACCTCCAAGTTATTAGACCCATTTTTGCTACCACTGAGGCTCAGGAAGCCAGCTAAGTGGCACAGCTGGCAGTGACGCTTAAAGCAGGCCTCCCCCACTTCTGCACTGTCGTAATGGAAGGATTAGTGGACGTTTTCTTCTGTGGGCCTCTCTGTCCACAATCACCAGCCCAGCGGGACAAGATCCTTGTTCTCAGCACTAAGGCCTCAAATGCTGGATTCATCATGACCAGAAATCTGACACCCATGCAGCCTAGTCCAGTTGAAGACGAGCACTCCAAGGACCACGACAGCCCTGGCAGATGAGAGTGGCAGCTAGAGGGCTCCATGCATACCTGGCACAGTCCAGGGTCGGGCCCTAGCTCCCAAGGAAAGGCCGGTAACATCTCAACTTTTACAGGGCCAGACCTACTTGTTCAGTGACTGAGACTCCCCAGATGTGAAGCAGTAAGGACTTTCCCTGGAACTTTATTTATTTATTTATTTATTTTTGGTACTGGGGATTGAACTCAGGACTTTACGCTTGCCAGGCAGGCACTCATGCAACTGAGCTATCTCCCCAGCCCCCTCCCTGGAACTTTAAAAGACTTAAAATATTCATACAACAAGGTTAAGACAGAGGGATTGCAGTGAGCTGGAGGTCAGCCTGGGCTAACAGTAAGTTCAAGGCCAGCTTGAACTACACACCCACCTTCTCTCCCCTCCCATCAACACAACACTCAGAGGCTAGGGTATACCCCTAGTGGTACAGACCCTGAGTTCCATCCCAACACCACAAAACAAAGACACCAAGTTGATATTCAAATATTTTATTAACTGTTACAGCAACCATCGGTGACAATTTAATTTCTTCTAATTTCCAAATACCTGCTGGTTTGGAAAGACAAAAAAAACCTGGTCATGAGATCACACAGGACTGCATGTACCCTCCACTGTCGCTTGGTGATGGCACGGATGGGGTGAAGGGACAGCACACGAGGGAAATGAGGGCAAGACTGAGCAAAGTGCTGGCGGTCTCCACTTTTGCATTCGGTATGGCTAGAGTTGGTGGCCCTACACAGGAAGGGCTGGTTTATTTTATTTTATTAAAAAAAAAATTTTTTTTGGAGGGCTGTTGTTATCAAATGCTTCCAAAAGACACTGAACATGGACACATGGATCCTCCAGCTCTTCAGACACCTGTCTAAGGTGTACCTGGGCTGTGAAGGCCTCCTGCCCAGGTAGACAGAGATGGGCTCAGCTGCAGGTCACACAAAGGCACTGCTGAGGGGCTGGTGAGTCTGTGCAGCCACCAAAAGGAGCAGGAGGCCCTCCAACAGTGAGAGTGCCCCACAGCCTGGGCTTGGGTTTTTGCTTTTTAAAGACTAAGGTGGAGAGGAAAGGGAACACTGAAAAGAGTGGATTTTCTGTGCCGGACATGTGGAACTCTGAAGTATATAGGAATTTTGGCTTTAAGCACTGCAAGAGCTTCCTTTAAAAACTTTAACGTGGCCAAGAGAGTACCAGGCAGTGTCATCTCTTGGCCACACGCAGAGCGAGCGTTGAAACACCCTGGGGAGCAGCTCACCTCAGGATCCTTCCCACGGGCCTCTCTGCTATCTGGGATGGTCTCCCAGAGCCGCAGGCAGAGGTTAACAAGTAGACTCAAGACTTGAAAACTGGGGCTAGTGAGATGGCTCAGTGGTCTAAAGCACCTACTTAGAACAAGCTTAGCAAAGCATAGGGACCGCGGTTCAATCCCCCAGCACCACATGCCAGCCAGCCCCACCCCCTGGTGGGCTGAGCTGCCCCCCCCCCAATAAATAAGAAAGTACCAACTTCTAGGGCCCACCTAGAGAAGCACTCAAATTCCAGAGAAGGGGTTGGTGTCATGAACAGTAGTTAACTGGAAATGAGAATCAATCACCTGTCGGGGCTGGGGAGATAGCTCAATAGAAGCATCTGTCTGGCAAGCACAGGGTCCTGAGTTCAATCCCCCAGTACTGAGAAAAGAAAAAAAAAAAAAATCACTGGTCAGTCTTCAGTTAGAAACTGCTATGAGCCAGCCTCAAGGAGGCTACACTAAAATAAGCAATTCCTAGAACAGCAGCATTTTTTTTTTTTTTTTTTTTTTTGGCGGAACCAGAGATTGAACTCAGGCCCTTGCGCTTGCCATGGAAGTGTATTCATTACACTGAGCCATCTCCCCAGCCCCGGAACAGAAGCATTCTATAGATCGGTGGCAGACCTATATCGGTATCTGATTTCAAGGTCGGGATATAGCACAGTGGTGCAGTCCCTGCTAGCATACCTGATCTTTTGCCAAAAACTAAGAGATAGGGGCCGGGGAGATGGTTCAGTAGAATAAGTGCTTGTCTGGCAAGCGCAAAGGTCTGAGTTCAAATCCTTGGTTCTGAAAAAAACCAAACAAACAAAAAAAAAACCTTCCCCACAAACAAAATGAAAAAAAAAAAAAACAAAAAACAAACCAAAAAAACAGGAGCCAGGAAGATGGCTCAGTGGACTGTTTCCCTGGCAAACGCAAGGGCCTGAGTTCAATTCCTGGTTCTGCAAAAAAACAAAAAAACAAAACAAAAAAAATAAAACAAAAAAAGAGGTAACTATTCCCTCCTTGAAGTTCAGAAAGATAGCCTTACAAAAGTTTTACAATAAATAATACCCTCTCCCAGATGTTAGGGATGGGTAAGTGATCAGGTTTCTGGTGTTAATAAACAGCTACTCCTGTGTGGTTAGTCCAGAACACAGGCTGAGAAGAGACAGTACTGAGCCAGCTACCCAGACAGTGGGTCCTCCTCTCCAGAGGGCAATGCAAGGGGCTCAGGGCCCAGGCTCAAGAGATGTAGAGGAGGGACAATGCTGCCAACACACTCAGCCCTTATACCAGCTTCCTCCACTTGGAACTGGCACTCCCTACCTACACTGGCTGTGCTGTGAACTGAGCCTTGCCGCATCCTGATGGACACGTGGGTGTCCATGTCCGAACTGGGAAGGTAAGGTCTGAGGGACCCAAAGACCAGTAACCCAATGACAGTAAAAACACCAATAACATAAAAGACCACCAATTTTAACTCCATCTCGAGTCAGGAGGAAAACTGAAGTTCACTGGAAGATACTTTAGAGAAAGCACTCTACTTCCAGAAGGAGTGCCTTTCTGACCGCCTCAGCAGTCAAGTACATGCTAAAACAAGCATGGCTACGAGGTAGGAACAAGAAACAGAAATTGCAGGCATCCAGTAGGAAAAACACTTCCATAAAGCAGCCCAGGAAGAGCTGGGCAGAATGACAGACATTTATCATTCTCAGGTTTCCCTGAGCTTCTTATGGAGAAGCTGCTTCTTGGCAAGCAACCTGACCGTCTATAAGGTGTGCAATGGCTCTGGTGGTGACCTGGCTTCCTGACACTATCAGCTACTTCACCCTGAATCCGAACTTTTTTTACTGGGGATTGAACTCAGGCCCTTGCGTTTGCCAGGTAAGCGCTTATTCCACTGAGCTATCTCCCCAGGCTCTGCTTGCTTTGTTTCATGCTTGCTTTTCTATAGCTCAACAACTTCCCTCCTTTTCCTCTTTGTCCCCAATTAAGACTGCTCTAGTGGCTCAACTGGAAGGCCCCAGTTCCCCTTCTCTGCCTATTTTTTTTTTTTTTTCTTTCTGTATCTTAGGGAAGGGTCTACAGCGTTGTTCAGGGTCTCACTACTAGATTAGACTCGTAGTGATCTGCCTGTTAAACTGCCTCCCAAAAGCTGGGATTACAAGTGTGTGCCTCCACACGAAGTCTGGTTTTTTTTTTTTTTTTTTTGGCAGAACTGGGGATGGAACTCAGGCCCTTGCACTTGCCAGGGAAGCACTTACTCTACTGAGCCATTTCTCTGGCCCCACCTAGTCTGTTCTTTATTTTTTTTATTTTGCGGCACTGGGGACTGAACTCAAGACCTTGTGCCTTCCAGAAAGATATTTATACCACTGAGCCAACTCCCTGGGCCCTCTCTGCCTATTATTGGCCAAAGGAGAGTAACAGTGTAAATGAGTCCAGGAAAACACCCAGATGGTGTCTTGCATTTAAAAATCCTCAAGATGCTGGTCATCAGGCAGATGGACAGCCATTATAGTTCTCTGAAAAACTGGTTTCTTGTCTCTCCTTTCCAGATTGTCATGTAACTTTGAGGAAAAGGAGGAAGTCTGTTGGACACACATCTTGGGCACTTGGTCTTAATGGCAACTTATTTCTCAGCTTGTCATTTAGGGGATTCTACCTTACTTTGGATCTGGTTTCATCCTCTTTTGTGAGTGTGGTGGTTGAAGGCACTGTGACTTTCTCCTTGTCTTCCTGCTTCTTGGGAATCAGTGAGCAGGAAGCCAACTACCATGGGTTTTTTTTTTATTATTATTATTTTTTATTTTGTGTGTGTGTGTGTGTGTGTGTGGGTGGGTGTGGCCAGCTCAGCCCACGAGGGGGCGGGGCTGGCTGGCATGTGGTGCTGGGGGATTGAACTGTGGTCCCTGTGCTTTGCTAAGCTTGTTCTAAGTAGGTGCTTTAGACCACTGAGCCATCTCACCAGTCCAACTACCATGGTTTGAGGACACTACTGCTGCCAGAGGTGACAGCTACGTGGGGAGAAACTACAACACCATGCCAACAGCCACCAAGGGAGTTTCCAAGTAGCTTCTCTAGCTCCAGATGACAGCAGCCTTTGACTTCATCCTGAAATTCCATGAAACCCCACACTAGACCCATCTTCCAAAACTGCTCCCAATCTACCCTTCAATTTTTTTTTAAAGAATTTAGGACAGGGTCTACAGGGTGTTCAGGGACTCACGACGTAGATTGGACTCATACTGATCCTCCTGTTTTCATCCTCCCAAGTGCTGGGATAACAGGCGTGCACCACCATGCCATTTCTACCCTTCATTTTTTTTTTTTTTTTTTTTTTTTCCCTTGGCGGAACCAGGGATTGAACTTAGGCCTGGCAAGTACTTATTCTACTGAACCATCTTCCTGGCCCCTTATACCCTTCAATTTTATGATATTAAATTTGGAGGTAATCTGTCACACAACAATAGATAAGACAGAAAGAAGCAAAATTCTCTGGCTTGGAGGCACAATTCCTACAAGCCAGCATCCCTATGCCCATGCTCCTAAGTAGACACACATGTGAACAGAACATGTGCGCTAAGAACTCACTGTGAAGAAGGCAGAGGGGGCTGGGGAAATGGCTCAGTAGGATAAGTGCTTGACTGGCAAACGCAAGGATCCGAGTTCAATCCCCGGTTCCGCCAAAAAAAAAAAAAAAAAAAAAGAAGAAGGCAGAGCCACAACACTGACAGCCCCTGCTACAATGTGGAGGGAGGCGGTTTCTCCTGAAGAATGTTTATTCCCAGAAGTACAGTTGCTTCATAAAAACATAATGGTCACTAAGATTTTAAGAACTGCCTCCCTCAGATAGTAACCTCAGACAGAGGGAGGTACTCCTATCCCAAGAAGCCAGAATGGGTTTCACCTCTGAGGGTCCCTCTGAACACCTAGAGGTAAAACCACCTATCAAGACTCTTGGCTTAGGGGCCGGGGAGATGGCTCAGCAGAATAAGTGCTTGCCTGGCAAGCACAAGGGCCTGAATTCAATCCCTGGTTCCAAAAAAAAAAAAAAAAAAAAAAAAAAAAAAAAAAAGACTCTTGGCTTGTTCTGAAAACCATTCTGTGAGGCATGAGGTAAAGGCATGGCCTGTTGGAAGCTTTTCTCTGCATTGTGCCATTATTTTTACAATGCTGATTTACTGAGGATAAAGTATATGTATGTTGGCAGTGGTGGCCTCCAGGAAAGACCTGCACCAAGCAGTAAGAAGTCATGGCAGAGCCCCGACAGGATTAGGACAGCTTGTACACCATGCAGTCAACACTCCCAAGAAATATTAAAAACACAGCTTGTGATTAGAGAGAGGGAAATGTGTCTTGCTACTACTTAAACTCTATTCATTGGAGGTCAGCAAGGAAGCCAGCCAAGCTTTTACAGACAGCAAGTGGCAAACACTCCAAATACTCTGCCGCTGACAGACCGCCAGCTGCTAGTCAACAGTCAGATTCCACAGACGCCACTGCCAGTGTATGAAGAACGAGAGGCTTTATTCCCAAAGAACCAAACTCAAAGGTACAGAGGTCTGAGCAAGCTTGTTAGATGAATGACAGCACAACTTACGTTTTTCCAAGACAAAGTAAAGCAAAATTTGAAGTTTAATTAAAATAAGAGGGATACATTAAACAAAATATTTTCTGATTACTGATTGTGAGACTCAAGCACCCCCAAACATTGGAGATCCAGCTTATTCCTGAGAGACATCAATCATCACAAGAGGTTTTCACTCTGAACTATTCACATTTTATAGCAAAAGACAAAATAAAATTCTGCAAACACCTTCTCTTTGTAAAATGTCTTCGCAAATTCGTTTTCATAATTCAAAAGAAAAACAGCATTTGTTCTTATTTCTTAGCCAATGGGCCTATTACTCTCCCCTTGGAACCTCTTAATAAGAACCCAACCAGAAATGTCCAGGACACCAGTGGCTGCTCTACTTGTCTTCCCCTGAAGGGCTAATGTCTGCCTTTCTACAGGAGAGTCCTCTTCTGGGGTTACTGTGCCAGTCAGCAGTACCAGGAGAGTGGGGAGAAGGGCAAATGGAAGAGCAAAAGGATAAGAGTGAGGCTTTCTTGAAACAACCCACAGCAAGGCAGAATGGTACAGTTTTACAAACCACCTATTCCAAATTCCAAACACACACATCCAAAACCCAAGGGCAAGGAAAGAGCTCAGCAGAAATTTGAGGGGGTGGGCAGAGGACCACAAAGGACAATGACACCGAACAGCAGACTCAGCCACGGAAATTTCTTACCTTCCTAACACTGGAAGATGTTTAAAAAGTTGCTGTTCACAATTGTATTGAAAACATATCTAAAAATAGGTCTGTAGTCATCTTAAAAATAAAATGTCACTCTTCACATAAGTGACAGATATTATCAGATACCAGCTCTTGAGGTATCTCTGATGTAGGTTTGAAAAATGGCCTGGCAGAGGAAAGGGAAGGAAAAAAAGAGACATGGAAGAGGGGAAGAAAGGAAAGGGAGAATTCACTGTACAGTGGAATGGCTAGAAACCTTGGAGGAACACTTTTAAATCCATGCTTATCGGGGCCGGGGAGATGGCTCAGTAGGATAAGCGCTTGACTGGCAAACGCAAGGATCTGAGTTCAATCCCCGGTTCCGCAAAAAAAAAACCAAAACAAAAAAAAAAAACAAAACAAAAAACAAATAAATCCATGCTTATCTATTTCAGTAGCCAAACAAAGCAGATTGAAATAGGCAAAAAAAAAATGTAGTTTTTCCCTAAGAACATTTCTAAAAGTCAACTTTAAATTTAAAACATAAGAAATTGCAAGTCAAGATAACAAATAGCACAGTGGTCAATGGATTTTAAAAATTGACTGGGACTGAGTACTCAAGCTGCTCAATGGTCTTTTGGTATTGTCCAGCAGAACCCAGGGCCAGGCTTTCCCCATCAAGTGGAAAGCAGAGGGTCTGTTACTGCCAACTGTCCTGCTCTGGGAGCAGATAAAATCACCTGAATAGCTCCTAGTGTGAGAGGACTCTGAGGCAACAAGATGTGGGCAGAGAAGAGGCAGAAGAACAGAGAACAGCTGGTTATGGAGGGCTGACTTTACAAATATCTGTACAAATGTGCAGAGTACAGGAATGGGAAGAGAAACTACAACACTAAAGACAGAAGACATTCCTCCCAAAGGAAAGAGGGGATGCAGATTTACAAACAGTATCACAGAGCAATGCTACCAAAGTTGCATAAACTTGTGCTGCTCGGTCCCTAAGGACAAATACCTCAGGTAAAGGGGGAAGCAGCTTTCTATCATTTCCCCCTGCTGCTTTTAAAGACCCAGAACCCTGGTTCTGCCAAAACAAAACAAAACAAAACACCAAAGAGACCCAGAACCCAGCACTGAACCAGGGGTGGGACACGAGGAGAGACAAGAGTAAAGAACATGAAGGAAGAACCTGCCAAACCTTGGTATCCCTTCCCCACATTTCTAGGTAGGGAGCTGTTGGCAGGCTGATACGAGATTTGAGATGAGTTTGAGGAGGAATAGGGCAATTCTCAATAAGGATAAGACAAGGAAGGAAGGCAGTGTAAGTGTTATCTTCCATGGACAGCTTAGCTCTACAGAAATGCCTCTAGTGCCTTCAAACTGATTTGTCCAGCTGGGCAGAGGACAGGAAACAGGAGAACAAACAGCCAGATGCAGCTCATCTTCTTGGCACTTGGGGAAGAGGGGAGGTGGGAGTAGCCCTAGAGGCTGCTGGTTCTGCCTGTCTTCCCACTGCTGGTCCTGTGGATCACATCAGGGTTGCTGCTTTCCTTCAGTTCCTGCAGCAGGTCAGATGTCCATCTCAAACTGAGAATCATCCCCTGCTTAGGAGAAAATGAGGTTTAGCACAAAAAGGAAAAGCAAAACAGTCTTATGTGGCATTCCCTATACAGAATGGTAAAAAAAAAAAAAATAATAATAATCATCTCTGTCGTTCTCTGCTGCCTTAGGGAAATTAAAACACAGTGTTGCTCTTTTTAATCTGAAAAATAACATCAGCCACAACAACCACAGAGAACAACACTTGAGAAAATGGACATAAGTGAACTTCCTCAGAGCCCCAGAGCCCCTGTCCCTAAGCTGACCACATAGCAGCTCTGAGCAGCTCGCTACCACTCACTCACCAGGTGCAAGCACACGACCCTGGAGGCCCTGCTCTGAGCCCACACTTTCATGCACTCAACTGGTCTCAGCTCCATGGGAGGCTAAAGAAGGACAGCAAGTTTCAGGCTAGCCCAGGCATCTTAATAAGGTCCGATCTCAAAATGAAATTTTTTTTTTTTTTTTTGCGGAACCGAGGATTGAACTCGGGCCCTTGCGCTTGCCAGACAAGTGCTTATTCTACTGACCATCTCCTTGGCCCCCGAAATAAAATTTTTTTAAAGGTTTGAGGATGTAGTTCAGTGACTGCTTGCCTAGGATTATCTTTAGGCCCTGGTTCAAGCTCCAGTGGGGTATACAAAACAAAACAAAGCAAAACAACCAAAACTCAACTGGAACTGGAGAAAACATAATGCTGGCTTAAGCCTAGCATCCCCAAGAGCAATCACTGCAGTCTCTTCGAGAGCAGGCATCTCCACACCAGCACTCTGCTTCCACAGAGAGAAAGGAGGCTCACTAATGATAAAACTGTGAGATGTTCATGTAAATGCTAGAGGCACATACAGGAAAATAGGGGAACAACTACACTGCTATCCTTATACCACAAGAGTATTTTGTAAGAAAACAGGCCTTTTTTCTGAGGGTGATGGGAATGTGACCTGTGAGATTCACTTTGTTTTCTGTGGGGATATACGTGGGTATAGGGCCAATAAGGGCTGGGAAGTCCTCCCGGCATAATCTGAGAGTAGATTCCCACTGGGATCTATCATTCCCTGAGTGCTTTTTTTTTTTTTTTGTGGAACTGGGGATTGAACTCAGGCCCTTGCGCTTGCCAGGGAAGCGCTTATTCTACTGAGCCATCTCCCAGGCCTCCATTCCCTGAGTTTGAAGTGCTTTCCTACCAACCAGATTTAACTATAATGTAGGACCCTTGGCTCCTAACACATTTCAATAAACGTTTGGGGAGGAAAGGAAAAACCTTAGAAACGAAACTAGACATCAGCTTGTGAGCAATGTATCAATATTTTTTCAAGTACAAGAAATGACATTCAAATTCCCAGAGCTACCCCTTTGTCCCCAGAACCAGCATCCCCTTACCAACTGCGTGCTTCCTGTCATGATTGTTCAAATTGTTTACTTCTACTTTTGAGTCTTCGATTAAGGTGCCAGGGCTAGTAACTCCTGGGATATTGGGCAGATGGCAGGGTGGGGTTTGAGCCATGGGAGAATTTCGACGATCCAACAGAAATTTTCGATCATAAATGATTCGGGTTCCTGGAAGACAGGGTGAAGAATAGTTTAAAATACAAGGGGCTACCAAAACATAATATGACTCAAAAATTTAGTTTAAATTCCATCTAATCCTAGCCCTTAAGGTTTTTACAGTTTGCATCAATAGGATAAACTAACCTCCTGCCCTTTTTCTTCCTCTTCTGGTGGCAACGCCTGCTCCTCTCTCCACACTCAGCTCTAACATTGCTTTTTCTGTGAAGCCACTTTCCTCCCCCTCCCAACGCCTATCCTCATCTCAGTATGTTATTTCACCTTGTGCTATCCTGTTTATCAGACTCTCTGCAGACTTTCAGTTCGTTATGCTGGGCCTGTTTTATTATTTATCTGACCTGCATTCTATCTAACATTATAATCTTCAAAAACATTTTTGTCTTTTAAGACAAGGCTGGTCCTGAACTCACAGCAATCTTCCTGTCTTAGTCTCCTGAGTGCTGGGATTACAGGTGTGTGCCACCATGCCCAACCAAAAACATTTTTTATTTTATTTATTTATTGATTGATTGATTGGCAGAACCAGGGATTGAACTCAGGCCCTTGCACTTGCCAGGGAAGTGCTTATTTCACTGAGCCATCTCCCAGCCCCCAAAAACATTTCTTAAATGAAGGAATGAACATGTGTATGAAAAAAATAGCCACCTTTAGATTAAAGGCTTTCCACAGAAACACTGAGACTGATATACTCCCCAGAGTTGTGGTAGAATTCTCTAATCTACCAAACAGTTGGCTTTTCAGGAAGAGCTACTAGTGTGTTTTACAAACAATAACCTTATAGTTACAAAAATCTGCTGTGGATAAGTGGCTGACAGGTACATAGACGTACTCAACATCAGTAATCATCAGAGGAATGAAAACATCACACTGAGCTACCACCACAAATCCATTAGGTTGGCTATTATCAAAGACGGCCCAGGACTAATCCCAGCACTTGGGAGGTAGAGTCTAGAGGATCCATGATAGCCTTGATTACATAGTGAGTTGAATATTAGCCTGAACTACACAGAGAGATTCTATCTCAAAAAGGAAAATAAAACCTTACAAGAAGACAATGGAGAGTGCATGACTGTGAGTGTGTGTATGACCTATAAGCCCAGCTACTCAGGAGGCTACCGAGAACTGCAAGTTCAAGGCCAGCCTGAACAATTGAGAAAAATTTTATCTCAAAATAAAAAAATAAGGGCTGGCCAGATAGCTCAGTGGACTAAAGCACCTGCTTAGACAGAGTGCAGCTGCTGGGGTCTGACCCCCCACATGCTCTGTCAGTCCTGCGCTGAAGGCACTCTGAGACAAACTGAGACTGGGCATGGTGGCACGATAATCCCAGTACTTGGGAAGCTGAAAACAGGAGGATCACTACAAGTCCAATCTATGCAGTGAGACTCTGTAGACCCTGTACTAAATACATGAAAAAAATTATGTGTATGTATATAAAATGAGGGGGGAGCAACCTGATATGGACAGAGATGGAGAAATGCAGCGCGCGCGCACACACACACGCATATTATTTAGCCCTAAAAAAGGAATTCCTGTCACCTGTGAGAATATGGGTTAATTTTTGCTAACTGAAACTAGCCAAATAAAAAGATAAATATATCAAGATCTCACTTGAATGTGGAATCTGAAAAAGTCAAAATCACAGAGTAGAATAATGATAGCTGTCAGGCATAGGGGAAGCCAAGAAGAGGCTGAGCAAAAGATATGAGCTTTTAGTTACACTATTCACAATAGCATAAAAAAATTAAGTAGTTAGGTATTAATCTAATTAAACAGTGAAAGACCTCTAAAATAAAAACTGAATCAGACTGAAAAGGAAATTGAAGACATTACAAAAATGCAAACACCTGTTCCCCAACAGGCAGAACCAAC
Organism: Octodon degus; assembly: GCF_000260255.1. NCBI lineage: Eukaryota > Metazoa > Chordata > Mammalia > Rodentia > Octodontidae > Octodon > Octodon degus. The sequence goes on along the minus strand of NW_004524581.1, from coordinate 9,966,474 downwards.
ACAATCAAAATGGCTATTATTTCCAAACCTGATACACAGATTTAACGCAATACCAATCAAAATACCAATGTCATTTCTCACAGAGTTAGAGAAAACAATCCTTAAAATTATATAGACTCTGATGAGACCTAGAACAGCAGAAGCAAACCTGGGTAACAAAAGCAAAGCAGGTAGCAAATCCCAGTCTTCAAGTTACACTGCAAAGCTATTGCAATTAATGTAGCCTGCTACTGGCACAAAAGCAGGCATGTGATAAATGGAACAGAAACAGAACCACAAACATTCATTGGCAGAAAGATGGATTCTTTAATACAGTAGCCAGTCCCTTGCTATTTTGCAGTATGGCTTTCATGGATTCACTGTTTTGCGGGTTTTCAAAAAATACTTATCTAAATTATTTATCAAGGAATTTTTGCAGTACCACAGGATTTTGCAGTACCATACTGTATACGTATTTTGTTAAAGTTATGTAAATTTACGAGTTTAGAAAGGCTTACAAGGGTGTGGGAGGCGTTTATAAAGCCTTAAAATATATATAAATACTAAAATACATATAACGTAGCTACTTCGTTGATTTTCACTTATTGTGGGATGTCTGGAATGCAACCTCCACAGTAAGTAAGGGACCACTGTAAACTGTGCTAGAAAAACTGGATATTCACATGCCGAAGATTGTCTAGACCCATAAATCTTAAAATTAAAATGGGTTGAAGATCTAAATATTAAACAGAAACACTTAATCTGCTACAACATAAAATAGGTACAACTCTCGAAGACAGAGGGGCAGACAGACTTTCTGAACAGAACCCCAATGGCACAAGAATCATACTGAGACTCAAAAAATAGGATCACATCATATTGAAAAGCTTCTACATAGCAAAGAAAACAAAGTAAACAGACATTCTTGCCAGCTATTCCATGGACAGAGGACTAATATAAAAAATATATAAAGAATTAGGGCTGGTGAGATGGCTCAGTGGTCTAAAGCACCTACTTGGAACAAGCTTGGCAAAGCACAGAGACCGCGGTTCGATCCCCCAGCACCACATGCCAGCCAGCCCCCCCCTGGTGGGCTGAGCTGGCCATGTACACACATACACACACAATAAATAAATAAAATGTTTAAAAAAAAAATTAAAAAAAAAGACCCAATCAAAACATGGGTAACCAAGATGAGGAGATAGCTCAGCAGTATAAGCACCTGCCTGGTAAGCTAAAGGACACGAATTGGGTCCCCGGTATTGCATGCCGTGCAGGCCCCAGAATCCGAGGTGCACTGTGCTGGGGCCCTAAAACCAGGTGTGGTGGCACATGCCTGTAATTCCAGTGTTGGGGAGGCTGAGACAGAGGATCACTACAAGTCTGAACTGCACAGTGAGACCCTGTATCAAATAACTAAAAATAATAAAAATGAAGAGGGGGCTAGCCAGATAGCTCAGCAAATTAAAAGCGCCTGCTTAGGCAGGTGTCCCCAACATGCAATACGACCCACCCCCCGGGGTGCGCTGAGACAGCTTCTGAGACTAAATACAGGAGGATCACTACAAGTCTGATCTGTGTAGTGAGACCTTGTACTAAAATATATTAAAAAAGAAGAGACACTTCTCAGAAGTGATAAAAAAATGCATGAAAAAATGCTCACCATTACTGGCCATCAGAGAAATGAAAATTAAGATCACACTGAGGTATCTATCATCTTACCTAAAAAAAATGGCTACCATTAAAAAAATCTAATAATATGTTGACAAAGACATGGGAAAAATGGGACTTGGCTACAATGCTGGTGGGGATATAAACTAGTACAACCGCTATGAAAATGTATGGTGGCTCCTCAAAAAACTGAAAGTAGACATTGCATATGACCCAGCTATTCCCTCCCTAGCTATTTTACCTAAAGAGTTAAAATCATATTATAGAGATACACGTATATACCCATGTGTCTAGCAGTACTTTAATTAATTAATTAATTAATTTATTTATTTAATTTTGCGGAACCGGGGATTGAACTCAGACCCTTGCGCGTGCCAGGCAAGCGCTTATTCTACTGAGCCATCTCCCCGGCCCCTCTAGCAGTACTTTAGAACTGCCAGTATTGGAAACAGCACACATGTCCATCAACAGATGAACAGATAAGGAAAATGTGGGATTTATATACAATGCATTGCCATAAAAAGGGACAAATTTGAGGCATTGATAGGTAAGTGGATACAACTTGAGAACATAAAGTGAAATAAATCATACAAGCTCAAATACTCCATGGTTTCTTGTCTAGTTATCACACACACACACACACACACACACAGTGCAAAATACAAGATGTAAATATGAAGTAGGGAGTTCAAATAATTCCCCAAATTATGTATTTCATTGTCTTAGAAAAACTGATACATATATTAATTTGCTTCATTCATACTTATAGTTTATCTTAATTCATTGCAACCGGTACTATTTGTTTCTCTTTTGTAAGAATCTTTTGCTTTATATCTTGTACTAAGTACTTTGAAGATAAAAGTGCTATACCTGTTATTCTCTTACTATTTGGATATGACAATTTGTTTTTCATAAAAGGAAAAAAGCTTCAGTTATCAGATGACTACATTCTGCTAACAATGTACATACAGCAAGGCAACTATAATTAACAATACTGTGTCATATGCTTTAAGTCTGCTAAGTAGATCTTAAATGCTCTCACTCCCCCCCCCCCCCACAGGACAACTACAAGATGACAGAAGTGTTAACAAACTCAACTATGGTAACTGTTTCACTATACATACATAATCAAGTTGTACACTTTATTTTATTTTTTTGCAGAACCGGGGATTGAACTCAGGCCCTTGCGCTTGCCAGGGAAGTGCTTATTCTACTGAGCCATCACCCTGGCCCTAAGTTGTACACTTTAAAAAAATTTTTATTTATTTATTTATGTGTGTGTGTGTGTGTGTGTGTGTGTGTGTGTGTGTGCGGGTCCAGCTCAGCCCACCAGGGGGTGGGGCTGGCTGGCATGTGGTGCTGGGGGTTGAACCGCGATCCTTGTGCTTTGCTAAGCTTGTTCTAAGTAGGTGCTTTAGACCACTGAGCCATCTCACCAGCCCCCCCCCCCCTTTTATGAGCAAAATATATTTATTGAGAGAAAGAAAGCTCCTGTCCTGGGGGGGGGGGGGGGGAGGCGCAAGCGGGTAGTTCCTCCCCAAGTTGTACACTTTATCTTCTTTATTTTTTATTTTATTTATGTGTGTGTGTGTGTGTGTGTGTCCAGCTCAGCCTACCAGGGGGTGGGGCTGGCTGGCATGTGGTGCTGGGGGATTGAACTGCGGTCCCTGTGCTTTGCTAAGCTTGTTCTAAGTAGGCGCTTTAGACCACTGAGCCATCTCACCAGCCCACTTTAAGTTTATTTTTTTTTAATTAATTATTTATTTATTTTTACATTTTATTTAGTGTGTGTGTGGCCAGCTCAGCCCACCAGGGGGCGGGGCTGGCTGGCATGTGATGCTGGGGGATTGAACCACCGTCCCTGTGCTTTAGCTAAGCTTGTTCTAAGTAGGTGCTTTAGACCACTGAGCCATCTCTCCAGCCCCCCACTTTAAGTTTAAACAATGTTTCTTTTTTTTGATAATTACACTTCAATAAATCTGGGAATGGGACAGGACACTCACTACCCATTCTTTTTGCCCCGGTCATGTTACTAGCGGCTATAAATAAGATATAAAATTATGCAATGGGGTCTGGGGAGATGGCTCAGTAGAATAAGCACTTGCCTGGCAAGCACAAGGGCCTGAGTTCAAACCCCAGTTGGGGGGGGGGGACCCAAACAACAACAAAAACCATGCAATGATTAGTGATGCCTGGTGTGGGCCTGCAGCTGCAGCCCTGCTCCTAATGCTAAGACCTGGTTCACTAAGAAAGAAAGTGATGGCCTAGTGATATCTGCTAATGGGGGTGACAGTGGAAAGGGGAATAATAGCCCAGCACATCTGCCTAGCCTGCCTAAATAACAAATAGTTAGAGCTTTCCACTAACAATGGGTTTAACTCAGAAAAACCTGTCACAGTAATATTATGTACACAGTATAGACGCAGAATCTACTTAATACTTGTTAGTGATTTCAGAATCTTTAACTGGGGTGTACTAAAATAAGGAGTCTGATTCTGGCTGATTTCCTCCAACACGGCAATGGTTACACCCCAGGAAATGGAGAAATAAGCTAACATCTAAAATGTGAGGAAGATGGACCAGGGAGATAGCTCAGTAGAATAAGCACCTGCCTGGCAGCGCAGGGTCCTGAGTTCAATCTCCCCTACCAAAAAAAAGTGAGGCAGCAAGTGGAAAAAACCCAAAATATCTGCTGCAAGGATAGAAATGCCAGTCTTCCCAAAGCAGGTAAGTAACAGATACTTAACCTAAACAAAGTATCAATTTTAAACTAGCTGGGAAGTTTACAAGATCAGTGATTTTCTTAAAGTTAATGTCTGCAGCAGTTTCTGTGGTATGAATGCCAGTAAGTCAGTCATTTCTTTCCATTAGAATGGAAAATAGTCAAGCTAGCCTTAAGTGAGTCAAGGCCAATAAAAAAGGCTACCCCCCATCCGTGCTCTAACAATCAGAATTAAATACTAAACATATTTTCTACACAATGGGAAAGAAGGATTTAATTGTCCAAGGATGCAGAAAAACCACAAGAATGTCCTCAGGTGGGCATCTATTAGCACATGAAGGTATTCCAAAACAATATCCTTAAGGCTTTCAAACCAAAGGATAGCAACTTTTCACTATTTCTGTAGCTATTCTACACAGTCACATTTTCAGTTTAGGAATGAAAATAAAATGTGGCTTTCAGCCTCTCCACAGCAAATGAGTAAAAACACTGTGTTATATTTAGAAACTTCTGGGACAGTATTTGGGGAGTTGTGAGCTTCAGATATCTGCATCAGAATCTGCCAAGGCAGGGCTGATGAGATGGCTCAGTGGTCTAAAGTACCTACTTAGAACAAGCTTAGCAAAAAGCGCAGGGACCACGGTTCAATCCCCCAGCACCACATGCCAGCCAGCCCCGCCCCCTGGTGGGCTGAGCTGGCCACACAGAAAGAAAGAAAGAAAGAAAGAAAGAAAGAAAGAAAGAAAGAAAGAAAGAAAGAAAGAAAGAAAGAATCTGCCCAGGGCCTGAGCTCAATCCCTGGTTCCGAAAACAAAACAAAAAAGAATCCAGAATTTTTTTTTTTTTTTGGTCTCCCAGGTCATTTTTAACATTTGCTTTTCCCGCCCAGCCCTCTTTCTACACTACCACAATCTTATCTCTGAAGAGTGGGAGTTAGTTGTCCAAAGCAAAGGACTGCAAAGGTCACTGCCATTTATCTATTATAAAGCAAGAGGGTAACAGGCAGGGGGCAGGCAAGCAGTTTACTCAACAGGCACCAGTAACATCTGCCCGAAAGCACTGTTTTCACTGGAGGTGGGGAGAGCGAGGGTGCTGGAGGGAGTGTCACTGACCCTGTACAAATGGATGGAGGAAGGCTGTTTTTTGAGTTGTTTCTAGCTGGCTTCAAGGCCTGCACACCTGTACATTTTATAAATTACTTAAATCTTTTTTTTTTTTGCAAAAGTTAATTTTTATTAATATTTCCAAGATTATCTATTTGATAATAGAGGCAATAAATTACTTAAATCTTACATTCATTTTTTACAGCAGGGAAAGTTTTAGAAATTATATGAAAAGGTAGCTTATGCAATATTCTAAGAAACTCTCTTCCTGTTCTTACGGCTAAGAAGACTCAGGCACAAAGGACGCCATTTTTTTTTTTGGTAGAACCGGGGATTATCAGGCCCTTGCGCTTTCCAGGTTTGTTTTGTCTTTTGAGAGAGAGTCTCCTGTGCAGCCCAGGCTGGCCTTGAGCTCCCAGGGTCCATCTGCAACTGCACTCAAAACCAGGAGATTAGCAGAGAAACTTTGCAGACTAGGAACACTTGGAGAAGCTGGAAATCATTTGTTCCTGGTTTAAAGATGACACAAATCCTATGAACTCAGGTAAAATTTTAGGACAATGAAAGTAGAAATTTACCTGGTATTATTACCCTTTTTTACATTGAAAAATGAAATACAGTAATAACTGGAAAAGAATTCTATAAATTATGAGGAACAAAACAGAAAACTTGGAGCAGAAAAAAACCTGCAGCAAAAAAGTTGGTTTGACTTTTAGGTAAATTGTAATGGGTCTGGGGCTGGGGCGATGGCTCAGTGGAATAAGCGCTTCCTTGGCAAGCCCAAGGGCCCGAGTTCAATTCCCCATTCCACCAAAAAAAAAAAAAAAGTAATGGGTCGACTCACATTTTAGACTATAAATGTAAATCTTGTGTTTTCTGTTGTGTAAAAATGTATACTTACCTCTGTTCTAAGTTGTTTAGTAAATAGTGGCTCTTACTTGCTGTTTGCTAGATAAAATTCCTACCTAACCAATCCCTGTAAACAAAGTTAGATTACAGAGATGACTTCATAAGGAAACTAAACGGGATTTAACTTCTTGTAACCTTGGGCTATGCAAGGTTGCCGGCAGGTAATCAGGTGCAAGATAACCAGAAACTAAAACAAAGCCCCAGGAAACTTAGTTTGGGTAGTGGTCACAATGACCCTGAAAGCATTGTTTTGTGTCAATGATTTTGTTTGCCAAACAGAATGTGGTTCCATGTTTTAAATGCCCCCTGCTTCCTGGGCTAGCTGCCTTTCAGTCCTCTCCTGTGTGAGAGCTGATAGGGGGCCCTGAGCTCAGTAATATACGGCTTTCCAAATTCCAATCTGGCTGATCTGGTTCCTATCCTGAGTGACACATAACATAAACAGTTCAATTATTTTATATTTATTTATTTGTTTACTTACCTATTTTTACAAGCTGTGGCAGGTTTTATTAATGAAAAATTCTTTATTCATTTTTCACCGGTCTGTTCTGGCATGCTTCTAATGATATCAGAATCACCTGGATCAATGGTTGCCAGTGTGCACACTAGTATTTTCTACATACTGTACCCAGTTCGATATTACTGCTGCTGCAGTGGACGACACCAGTTTTGACCAACACAGCATTGTATTCTACTCCAGGGTTCCTCAAGACTGAGCAGTTATTGCCAAGGATGACCAATTTCGCTTTGCCCTGGCTGATCATCTTCAGTGTCTGCTTGTATCCCAGCATGTATTTTCCACTTAGGTTGGAGCCTAGAGCTGGTGGACTCCAGAAAATTTTTTTTCATCTTCTTTCCTGCCTTAGGTGCAGCCAGCCCTCAACCAGAAGCAGCTACCAAGATGGCCAGGGAGTGAGAAAGGAATCTAGTCCAATTATTTTTTTATTATTATTTTTGTATTTTAGGGAAGGGTATTCAGGGTCTCACTACTAGATCAGACTCGTAGTGATCCGCCCATTTGCAACCTCCCAAGAACTGGAATTACAGGCATGTGCCACCGTGCCCAGTCTCAACTGACACATTTCAGGGCACCCTGGGGGCGGGGCCAGTACGGCAGGTCTGGGGATTGAACCCATGGTACCCTGCACCTGCTTGCAGGTGCTTTAATCTGCTGAGCTATTTGGCCACCCCTAGTTCAATTATTTTTAGATGGAAGTATTTCTAACATGGATTTAAAATTTTTACCATTTTTCAACCCATTTTTTCCCCTAACAGCTTTTGAAGTATAATCAAAATGTACAAAATTGGGGCTGGCAAGATAGCTCAGTGGTCTAAAGTGCCTGCTTAGGCAAGCTTAGGTAGGCTCAGAGGACCACAGTTCGATTCCCAGCACCACATAAGGCGCCAGCCCCACACTCAGGGTGGGCAGAGCCAGAAAAAAAAAAAAAAAATTCTGTTTTTGTTTTTGAGATAGGGTCTCTGTCTGTAGCCTGGGCTGGCTTAAAACTCATGATGAGCCTCCTGCCTAAGTCTCCTGAATGCTGGGGTTATAGGTAGGTGCCAATATATCCAGCTTTTTTTTTTTTTTTTTTTTTTTGGTGGAACCAGGGATTGAACTCAGGCCCTTGTGCTTGCCAGGGAAACAAGCTTATTTTACTGAGCCATCTCCCCAGTCCCCAATACATCCAGCTTTAAACCTATACATTTTTAATACAATTTGTTGTTTTCAGAAGCACTCGTGAAAAATTCAACCTGCTCTTGATGAATCAGAACCATTTTCATGAAATTCATTATTACACTATGCAGTGACCTCAGAAGTCTCAGGTTCTATTCAACTAATGCTCCTCACAGTAGACCATCACCACAGAATTCCTATGAGAAGCTCATCCAATCCACATTCCTCACCTCCTTCTTACTAGGCTAAGAGCTAACTTTTCTCCCAGCCTCAGCTCAACCTGCTGTAACAGAATACCACAATTGGCAGTGATAGACGCTGGCACAGTTCTTGAGGTGCAAAGTCCAACATTAAGGTGACAACATGGATGGTTCCTGGTGAGGGATGTCCTCACATGACAGGGGTAGGGTGAGGGGAGCAATAATCCCATCACAAAGGCCTCACCCTCATCTATAGCTAATTACCTTGCAAAGGTCCTACTTCCTAACAATGCTATCAGTTGTGACAGCTTCAACAGACAATTTTTATTATTCTACTGACCTATCTCCCCAGCCCTAAAACATGTAATGGTGATTTTTTTTTTTTTCCTGTGGTACTGGGGATTGAATTTTATTTATTTTAATTCATTTATTTATTTGTGGTTCCAGGGATCGAGCTCAGGACTTTCTGCTTGCCAGGCAAGCACTTATTCCACTGAGCTATCTCCCCAGACCCTCAACAGACAAATTTTGAGGAGCTATGATTCCATGCATGGTGCATCCTTCACACCCATCCTCACTTGATGTTTCTCATTTGTTAGGTCTGGGAATCAGCATGCTACTCTGCAGACTTCCACACAAAATAGTGGCAGATACATGAAAGGAGGCCTGACAGTTTTCCAAGAATAAAGAGAAGTTTTAGTAGATGGACGCTGCACCTTTGTGTGTCACCTCCACTCTTGTTCACGGCTAGCTTTCAGAAGGGTAAGGCTTCCCTGTGAGATGGTCTGAACAATATTCAACCTGCAAGCTTACTCTCATTTCTGCAGGAATCCATGTTTGGAAACAGGTATGTAGTGAAGGCTTGACAACACAGAAAGGAAGCATTATAACTTACAGGTATTAAGAAATGAATTACTGCAGATAACAAAGTACCTTTTAATGGCCTCAGTCTTTACCCAAACTTCGACATCTGGAAGTCAGAAGAGAGATAAGGCAAACAAGCCTGTGGTAGAGGCTGAGTCCATCGAGATTAGGTCCCAAGGAGACAGGATGGTCAGGCCTTCCAGCCTCCCCAGAGATAAACATCAGCTCAAGCAGTTTGCTCCAATAAGCCTGAACAATGTAACAAACATCTGGAAACTGCATGACAAACATATAGGGCTGAGAGATAGTTCGGTGGTTTAAGCATCTGTCCGACAAGCTTAAGGATACAGGTTCAATCCCTGGTATCACAGTGCCAGCCCCAGATTGGGCACACTGTACCAGCCACTGAAACTGGACATGGTGGCACACATCTGTAATTCCAGCGCTGGAGAGGCTGAGACAGGAGAATCACTACAAGTCCAAGCTGCACAGTGAGACCCTGCACTAAATAAATAAATAAATAATTCTTGCTCTTTGAATCTTTTCTTTGCCATCAGGAGACAAAACTTGGCAAAGAGGCCGGGGAGATGGCTTAGTAGGATAAGCGCTTAACTGGCAAACGCAAGGATCTGAGTTCAATCCCCGGTTCCACCAAAAAAAAAAAAAAAAAAAAACTTAGCAAATGTGACATCTAACAGGTTGGGAGTTACTTCCCTGTAACAGAACCAATAAGGAAGTGGGCAGTACAGATTCTGCCCAGACACAGGAGATGTGGAGGAACTCCTAAGACAGCTATGACTTGTGGGGCTGAGAAGATACAGGCTTTAAAAAATAGCTTTGTTGGGCTGGTAAGATGGCTCAGTGGTCTAAAGCACCTACTTAGAACAAGCTTAAAGCACAAGGACCGCGGTTCAATCCCCAGCACCACATGCCAGCCAGCCCGCCCCAGCCCCGCCCCCTGGTGGGCTGAGCTGCCCCCCCATAAATAAATAAATAAAATTTAAAAAAAATAGCTTTGTTGAGGTAAAAATATATTTTACCTACTTTCAGTATATAATGCAACTGTATAACCACTACCATAATTTTAAAACATCTTCATTAGACCCTCAAAATGTCCCTTGCTCTTGCCCTAAGAAACCACTAATCTACTTTTCTATACATTGACTGTTCTGGATATTGCACATAAATGGAACTATATATTTTTTAATAGTGGAACTGCATTTTGTGACTTCTACATTTTTGAGGCTCATTTATAATGGCAGCACCTATCAGCACAAATGGTCCCTGATGTGAGATGGCCCAACTTATAATTTTTTCACCTGACAGTATAAAAACTTAAGAATTCATGGGGCTGGGGAGATGGCTCAGTGGAATAAGCGCTTCCCTGGCAAGCGCAAGGGCCTGAGTTCAATCCCCAGTTCTGCCAAAAAAAAAAAAAAAAAAAAAATTGATCTTTACTAGACCTGGTGATGTGCAGCATGATACTCTTGCAATGCCGATGCTGGGGCAGCTTCCTGCCCGGCACATGACCAAGAGTAAACAATCCATTTGCTACATGCACTGTACTGCGGTGCTATGCCATTTGCTGAACTAAAAGGCACACCCCACTGCAAGGGGGAATATCTAGCTCACATTTTACTTTTTCTGTTTCTTCTTTTTTTTTAGTGGAACCAGGGATTGAATTTAGGCCTCTGAGCTTGCCAGGGAAGCACTTATTTCACTAAGCCATCTCCCCAGCCCTGAGGTTCTGATTCTGTTTTTTTTTATTTTACTTTTTTTTTTTAATTTTTATTTATTTATTTATTTGTGTGTGTGTGTGTGTGTGTGTGTGTGGCCAGCTCAGCCCACCAGGGGACGGGGCTGGCTGGCATGTGGTGCTGGGGATTGAATTGCGGTCCCTGTGCTTTGCTAAGCTTAGCTTGTTGTAAGTATGTGCTTTAGACCTCTGAGCCATCTCACCAGCCCTCTAATATATTATTAAGTACACTCATGTACACCATTTCTTCTTGCCAACTGTTGCTTCATTGTACAGTAGCCCCCTTCTCCTGACTTCACCTCTCGTTTTATTTTGTTTTGCTTTTTATGTATTTGGTACAGGGTCTCATTATACAGCTCAGACTCATGCTGGGATTACAGGCCTGTGCCACCATGCCCCGTTTCAGTGGCCGGCAAGGCATTTGGTACTGGGGAATTAAACCCAGATCCTTACGCTTGCCAGGCAGGCACTTAGACCACAGAGCTCTATCCCCAACCACTTAAATGCTGATTTAAAAAATCATCTTTTTGTTTTTTTAGTATAACAAAGAATGGCTTATTTGAAGGAAAAAGAGGTAGACAGCTATGAGTTGGTAGGGGGCTTCAGAACTGAAAAAACACAAAACATCTATGTGTTTCTGCATGGATATCCACTCTCTTGGGCATAACTGCTGAGTCATAGGTGACTCCACACTTCAGCTTTCAGGGGGCTATTGGACTACTTTGCAAAGTGGCTGCACCAGCTCTACATTCTAGTCAGCAGAGTGAGGATTCTTTTTTATTTTTTTCAGAGTGAGGATTCTAATTCCATACCCTGCAGCTGCTGTAGCAACACTTGGTATTATCTTTCTGATTGTAGCCATTCTAGTGGAAATGAGGTCATTTTCTCAGTGCAGCCTGATTATAATACAAACTTCCCTGGTGGCTAATTATGTTGAGTATGTTCTTTTCATGTGTTTTGATGTTCCTCTCAACATACATTTCTTCAGAAAAATAGATATGCAGATCTTTGCCATTTTAAGTGAGGCTTTTATTACGTTATAATCATTCTTTATACGTTCTGGGCACAAATCGCTTATCATATATGATTATATTTTCTCCTATTCTGTGGACTATTTTCCTTAATGTTCTTTTTTTAAAAAATGTAATTGGTTGCCGCAGGGTCTCACTATATAGCTCAGACTCATGGTGATCCTCCTGCTTTCAGCCTCCCCAGTGCTGGGTTTACTGGCATGCGACACTTCGCCTGGACTCTGACCAGCTCAGTGTGGGGGCTTGCGCTGGCATGGCAAGCAGTGCTGGGGATTGAGCCCCAGCCCCTGTGCTTGCCTAAGTAGGCACTTTAGGCCACTGAACTATCTCGCTGGCCCCTCCTTAATGTTTTGGCTTTTTTCCCCGCCCCCGGAACCAGAGACTGAACTCAGACCCTTGTACTAAACGCTTGTTCTACTGAGCCATCTTTCCAGCCCTTCCTTGATGTTCTTTGAAGCACAGAAATTTTAAACTTTGATTTTTAAGTCTAATTTATGTTTGTGCCTGTTGTTGCTTGTACTTTTCTAATGTCATATCTAAGAAACTGTTGCCTAGGGGGCCTGGCCCTAGCTCAGGCCTTTAAGTGGCTGCTTCCACAAAGCTGTCAGCCTCAGGTTGCTGGAGTTCGAACCTCACACCTCTCCCGCTGGCCAAAAGTGCCCTGAAGGCATTCGAGGAACCCCCCCCCAAAAAAAATCCTTAAGAAACTGTTGCCTAAACCAAGGCCATAAATGTTCGTGCCTTTTTTCTTCTGTAAGAACCTCAGTTTTACTTGTTTTTTTTTTCCTAAGGATGGGGGGCTGTGGAGCTCAGCTTTGCTGAAAAGACTTTTCTTTCCCCCACTGATCCGTTTTGACAGCCTTGCTGAAGATCAGCAAGTCATGGTCCTGACAGTTTATTCCTGACTGTTAATTTTATTCCAGTGACCCACATGTCTGCCCATATGCTAATAAGTCTTGATCCGTAACAAGATGTAAAATCCATAAATCTAATTCTTCAACCTTCTTATTTCCTTTTAAAGATTATTTTGGTGATTTTAAGTCCCTTAAAGCTCCATATGAATTTTATTTTATTTATTTTTTTTGGTGGAACCGGGGATTGAACTCAGGCCCTTGCACTTGCCAGGGAAGTGCTTATCCTATTGAGCCATCTCCCCAGCCCCCCTGAATTTTAGATCAGGTCCCCTAAGCAGCCAGCTGAAATTCTAAAGGGGACTGTACTGAATATATATATATATATATATATATATATATATATCAATTAAGGGAGTATTACGTCTTAAATACTATACCCTATAGGCCATAAATATCAAATATCTTCCCATTTATTTAGGTCTTCTTTCACCAATGTTCTTTAGTATAAAGCTTTGTACTTTTAATTACATTTATTTCTATTTATATTAATTTTGAGGAACTGGAAATGGAACTGGCTTTTTAAATTTTAATTCTGGATTGTTCACTATAGGCAAGCAGAGATATAATTGTTTTTCTACAATGATCTTGTGTCCTGCAGGCTTGGTATTAACAGTAATGGTTTTTTGTTTTGTTTTTTAATATATTTGGTACAGGGACTCACTACGCAGCTTGGAGTAGTTATCCTATTTTCAGCACCCCCAGTGCTGGGATTACAGGTGTGCTCCACCACACCAGGCAGCTGGCTCAGAGCACCCAGAGGTAAGGCTGGTGCAACATGTGGTGCTCAGTAAGTAACAGGTTTTTTAAAATTTTTTTTTTTGCTTAAAAATTGAATCATGTATTATGTCAACATTCTGAATAGTAGGTTTCAGAAACAGACATTGTTCCTTGAAGTCACAGGGCTGAGAGTATAGTCGGAACACTGCATGGGTGACTGATAGGTTATTTTAAATATGATTTAAAGGCGGTGCCATGGTTCAGTTACACCAAGAAAAGATCTTGGACTGAGGGGCAGGTGCACATGGCAGAGGCGGGGTGGTGGGCGGCGCATGGGTGGGCACTGGGCACGCGGAGCTCCCGACACAGGGTGCCCAACGCGCAGCTGCCACAGTGGCTGCCAATAGTTGTCTGTCTGTCTGTCTGTCTGTCTGTCTGTCTGTCTGTCTGTCTATCTATCTATCTATCTATCTATCTATCTATTTATTTTGTGGAACCGGGGATTGAACTCAGACCCTTGCACTTGCCAGGGAAGCACTTATTCCACTGAGCCATCTCCCTGGCCCTAATAGTTGTTTTTTTTTAAAAAAAATGTATTTCTAAAATACATTTGGTCTTAAATGGTATGCACAGTAAGTAATTCAGAAGAAAAGACACACTGAGAAAATAGGGTCTTAATTGCAGTTGCTAGCAAAAAAAATGTGGAGTTGGCCCATCAGGAATAAGGATTATGGGGCGGGTAAAAAAGAAAAAAAAAAAGAATAAGGATTATTTAAATTTTTTTTTGGCAGAACCAGGGATTGAACTCAGACCCTTGTGCTTGCCTGGGAAGTGTTTATTCTACTGAGCCATCTCTGCGGCCCAAGAATAAGGTTTCTTTAAAAAAAAAGAAAAAGAAAAAGAAAAACGGAATAAGGATTCTATGGTATAACTCAAAGGTACCAGACTACTCAAAAATCTATTTCCTACTCTTTTTTTTTTTTTTTTTTTGTGGAACCGGGGATTGAACTCAGGCCCTTGTGCTTGCCAGGCAAGCACTTATTCTACTGAGCTATCTCCCAGGCCCCTTCAAAAATCTAAAAGTATTTGGAAGAAGTTAAAGTTCTGGCCATGGTGGCACATGCCTGTAATCCCAGCATTTGGGAGGCTGAGGCAGGAGGATCATTGTGAGTTTGAGATCAGCCTGGGCGGGCTATAAAGTGAGCTCCAGGCCAGCCCGAAAATGACTCAGAAAGACCGCCCCCCCAAAAAAAAGTTAGAATTTTACTATGAATAAAATGTCAGGAAAAAAATTTTAATTTCCTTTATTGGATATTAGGTTTGTTGTAAAAAATATAAGAATTCCAGAATAGTTTGTAATCCCAGCTCTTGGGATGCTGTAAACAGACAGATCACTACGAGTCTGATCTCATAGTGAGACCCTGAACACCCGTAGACCCTTCCCTAAAATACAAAATAAATAAATTAATTAATAAAATAAAATAAAAAATAAAGATAATAAAAATTAGAGGTAAACAGGGGATATGTTCACCGAGTCTGAGATTAGAGAAGGGAAGATTTCACTGAGTGTTCAAGTGATGCTGAGGGGATCGATTCAGATACTAATTCCTCAAATAAATCAGTTTCATTCATGGCAGTGTCTTGCTGTCCATAGATGCTGCAATACCCAGAGGGCAAGTTCAGCCAGGAAAGAAGTAAAGCATTAGGTGGGTCTGTTAAGGAGAAAAGAGAGAAGCAGAAACTTTTTTGACAGATGAAATGTGTCATATTTGATGAATAATACATGGCATATATTTACATCTTACTGGATATGCATGTGGTTTGTATTCTGAGCTGTTCTTACAAAAATTATTATTCATGTAGATTTAATTATAACATAGTGTAGACTCTGAACTGTATTTTGAATATTTGTTTCTGGTTGATTCTACATAAAATTTTTCTGAACTATAAAAGAAAAAAAAATTCCAGAATAACTGACTAAAAAGCTAAACAGTCAAGATTTTCTATATTCATGAATGCTTAGAAACACATTTTTTTGAAATGTGAACTTTCTGGTTAATAAAAAAGTTTTATTTTCTTAAAACTGCCTGTCATGGGCCGGGGAGATAGCTCAAAGGAATAAGCATTTCCCTGGCAAGCACAACGGCCTGAGTTCTATCCCTGGTTCCGTCAATAAAGAAAAAAAAAAAAAAACCTGCCTGTCACATATTTGCTAATCCCAATATAATCAACCAACGCAGCCACAAATGACTAGACAAACTTAAATTTCTTTTTTTAAAAATTATTTATTTGTGTGTGTGTGTGTGTGTGTGTGTGTGTGTGGCCAGCTCAGCCCACCAGGGGGCGTGGCTGGCTGGCATGTGGTGCTGGGGGATTGAACCGCGGTCCCTGTGCTTTGTTGAGCTTGTTCTAAGTAGGTGCTTTAGACCACTGAGCCATCTCACCAGTCCAAACTTAAATTTCTTAAGAAAAACCAATAAATATATTGCTCACAGATAATATAATATTTAAATGAAACAGGATTTTTACCAATAGATAAGTTTTCTTTCTTTCTTTTTTTTAAAGAATCTAGGGGGCTAGGGATATAGCTCAGTGGCATAAGTGCTTGCCTAGCAAGTACAACGTCCTGAGTTCAATCTCTGGTACTGCCAAAAAAAAAAAAAAAAAAAGAAAGAAAGAATCGATCTAACTTTGTAGAAATATTTTCTTCCAGTAAGTTTTCCATTTCCTTTTCTTTTTTTCTTTTTTGCGGTACTGGGTACTGAAGATTGAACTCGGGACCCTGCACTTGCCAGTTCTTTTTAATTAAGGGCAGTTCTAAAATCAAGTGTCTTAAGAGCTGGGGTTGTGATTTAGTGGTAAAGCACTTGCCTAGCACGTGTAATGCCTTGGCTACACATGCAAATGGATAGCTGGGAGAAGAAACAGTAACCTGTCCAATTTGTCAACTTGAGTAAGACAATGACAAAGCACTCCAAGAAGGCTGAACTGGTCCTTACACCTTTACACAATGGTGTCTCAAACAGCAAGGAGGACTGTGGTGCCAAGGGACACTTCCCTTGTACAACTTCATCCAGCAGAGGAAAAATCTCAGAATATCCTTAGAAGACTTCACTCTGCATCTCGCTTGGCCAAAACTGGGACAGATGGCCCCCCAGAACAAATACCAGGAAAAACATGACTGCCTTAGTGTAGTAGTCATGGTACATATCCCAATTTGGCACATTGCCACTTAAAAAAGAGGGAATGTGTGGTAGCACTGAAAAGGAAATAGGTGGTGCACAGGAAACCAACAGTGTTAGCCACATTTGTCTGTGTTTACTGAGATTTAAAAATATTACACAATTATTAACCAACATTGGGTTAAAAATTAAAGTTTCAAAACAATCATCAAAGCTAGGTATGGTAGTGCGTGCCTGTAATACCAAAACACGCAAAGCTGAGGTTTCACAGAAAGATCATTGTGAGTTCTAAGAAAGCCTCGGCTGTGCAGTGAATTCCAGGCCAGCCTCAACTACCTAGTGAGATCCTGTCTCAAAAGAAAAAAAAAAAAAAAAAAAAAAAAAAAAAAAAAAAAAGAAACCAGTAAAAGATAAACTGTCTTCAATCCTCCTCAAAC
>NW_004524581.1:9938241-9949214 GCF_000260255.1 Octodon degus | reverse complement strand
AAAAAAAAAAAAAGAAAGAAAGAAAAAGAAACCAGTAAAAGATAAACTGTCTTCAATCCTCCTCAAACTACTCCTCCCTACCTCGAACACACTTATCCCATTGTTCCTGCCACTTTTTTTTCTTTTAATGTATTTAGTACAGGGTCTACAGGGTCTCACTACACACATGGGCCTGTGATCCTTCTGTTTTCAGCCTTCCAAGCACTGGGATTACAGGCACACTAAGCAGGTGCTTTAGTCTGCTGAGCTATCTGGCCGGCCCTCCTGCCACTTTCTGAAAAAGTTCTGGAAGTCCTCTTTCTCGTCTTCTTTTTTTTTTTTTACAAGAACACAAATGCATTTTTATTTTCCATTAGTTTAAACTCTTGAGGGGTACAGCTTCACATGGATTCGGTGTCCGATGGCCTTAGCAGGAAGGTTGCTTTGGAACTTGGCACGAACCATGCCGCTGTTTCCATGGGCCCAAGTTACTTTTCCCCAGATCACTCTGGTTTTGTTTGGTTTGCCACCTGGAGTCACTGTGTTGTTTTTTGCTTTGTACACATAAGCACATCTCTTGCCTAAGTAGAATTCTGTTTCATCCCGGGCATAAACACCTTCAATTTTAAGAAGAGCTTAAAACTGTGTTCCTTCTGGTTCCAGAGACTCTGCTTATAGCCAACAAAAATGGCCTTGCACCACAGTCTTCTAGACGTGTTTGCCTTTTAGAAGTCCTGTTCCCGGCAGGCCTCTCCAGGCTCCAAGATGGCCCTCTTTCTCTCTTTTGCTGCCCTGTTGTGGCTGCCTCTATATCTTCAATTTGGTGCATACCTGTAATCCCAGCTCTCAGAAGACTGAGGCAAGAGGATCATTGTAAATTCAAGACCAGCCTGGATTACAAAGTGAGCTCCAGGCCAGCCTGAACTGCAAAGCAAGATCCTGACTCAAAAAGAAAAAGAAAAACAAACAAACAAAAAAAACCCCAAACACTAAGAAGATAACAATGGTTGAGCTGTAGGGGACTCAGGTCAACAATATCTGACACTGCCAGTGAAGCGGAAGACCCAATACTATTATGGACTCCTGGACTCTTAGAATATTTTGCTGAGGTAACACACCTATAATATTCAAATGACAGAACTAAACAAAAAAGGGGCTATATAAATGAATGTCCATTTTGTATCTGTGTATTCAAAATGGTTAGGATATATAGTTACATTCTCTTAATGAATAGAGGGATTTTTTGTAATAGTGTTTGTAAATAGGGTATGTCTGCATCTTGTACAGCAAATAACCACTAGGAGACAGTATGCAATGTGTTAATTATTGAAACTGTCCTACCAATTTGATATGAAACTGTCTCATTGCTATTTGTTTCTCAATAAAATTATGGGACAAAAATAAAATAAATGATATATGGCAAAAAAAGTTAACAACGTACAATGTATTAATTATTGACACTGTCCTATTAATCAGTTTTGGAAAAAAAGAAAGAAAAAAACAAAAACAAAAAACCCCAACCAACCAAGTTTACCTTTCCTGGTCATTATAACTTTAGGGAAGAGCCAGAAGATGAATGGAGCCAGACTGAGTGAATAAGGGGGTGAGGACACAATAATGTTTTTACAAGCCTGCCCTTCTGTTGGATGGTACTTGGCAGCAGTGCTCACCATAGTTTTTGATCATACTTTGTAAAAGGATTCCAGAACTGCTTCAGGATGTGGCAAGAATAACTGAGACTGGGAGCCAGGGAGATGGCTCAGTAGAATAAGCGCTTGCCTGGCAAGTGCAAGGGTCTGAGTTCAATCCCCAGTTCCGCCAAAAAAAAAAAGCAAAACACAACAACTGAGTGTTTGAAGCAATTAATAGCAATGTATTCCTATTATAATAAAAATTTAACATTTAGTCACTATATGTTCTGGCATATAAATATGTATACCATATACGTGATATATATGTATATATGAATGATATATCTAACAACTAAAATGTCAACTGCCATAATAGTAATCTGTTGGAGGGCTGGCCAAATAGCTCAGTGGATTAAACTGCCTGCAAGCAGGCACAGGCAGAGGTGGGGGTGGGTGGGTTTGATCCCTGGGCCTGGTGTGCTGCAGGCCCTGCCCCTGGGGCATGCTGAGACAGCAATCAAGACCAGGCCAAATGAGACTGGGTGTGGCAGCGCGCACCTGTAATCCCAGCTCTTGGGAGGCTGTAAATAGGCAGATCACTGAGTGCGATCTAGTAGTGAGACTCTGAACACCCTGCAGACTGTTGCCTAAAAATACAAAAAAAAAAAGTAAATGTTAATAGCCAAAACCAAGAAACAGCATTCAATCACTTTACTTTCAATGTCAGAGGTAAACAGCAGAACTAGCTAAAAGACCTGTTATGGTTTACATCTAGAATGCCCCTCCCCCAAAATCTCGTGGGTTCAGAGGCGGGACTTTGGGAAGATAACTGGATCACAAGAGTGCCACGCTCATCAATGGCTTAATCCATGAGGGTAGCTTCATGAACGTGCTGTCAGGAGGCAGACTTGGCAGGAAGAGCGTGTCACCAGATGTGAGTCCCTCTCCTGCTTCTCTCCGTGTTCTTGGCTTCAAGGCAGGCATGTGAGCTGCCCTCCTCTGCCCTGCAGGTCCTCCCACGATACTGAGGAACCAGGGATTGAACTCAAGCCCTTGTGCTTACCAGGCAAGCGCTTATTCTACTGAGCCATCTCCCTGGCCCCACCATGCTGATTTTGTCTTGAAGCTAGCAGCCCCTGGGATACACCCACTTAAAACTAAACCCCCAAATAAATCTTCCCTCTTGCAAGTAGTAGGTGTCAAGTTTACTTTTTAGAATGGTTTCTCTGGGGAGTGGAAACAGGCAAGTGCCACGTCCATAACCAAGCTTAAATAAATGGCCTACCAAGTGTGAGAACAAATGTCACAGAACATCAGGAAACTGAATCAGAACACAGTATATCAAATATGCCCTCTGCTGTTTGGGCTTGAACACATGCGTGGAAATACATTTTCCTCATAGAAATGCCTACCTCTGATTAAAAGAAAATACAGGTTGGATCTGACAAGTTGATAACTGCCTTTTTTTAAAGTTTATTTATTTATTGTGTGTGTCTGTGTGTGTGTGTGTGTGCAGCCAGCTCAGCCCACCAGGGGGCGGGGCTGGCTGGCATGTGGTGCTGGGGGATCGAACCGTGGTCCCTGTGCTTTGGTAAGCTTATTCTAAGTAGGTGCTTTAGACCACTGAGCCATCTCACCAGCCCCGATAACTGCCTTCTGAATCAGTTCTTTGAATTTGATCTCACAGTTTCAAGTCTTCTTCTATAATGCTAATAATTTATTAAAAATCACTGCTAATGGTACAGAGAAAACTCGGATTCTAACCTGGCTTCTGTTTCAGTTATTTGCTTCCTTCAAGTTCATTCCTTTTGAGTACCTATTCAAAAAAATAAAACAAGGGCCTACCCGATAGCTCCGCGGTTAAAGCATCTAAACAGGTGCAGCAACCAGGTTCAATCCCCTGGTGTGCCGTGCCCGCCCTGCCCCTGGGGTGCACAGAGACAACAATGGAGACTGGGCATGGTGACTCAGGTCTGTAATGCCAGTGCTGAGGCTGGGAATAGGAGAATCACTACGAGTCTGATCTGAGACCCTGTACTAAATACAAATTAATTAATTGATTAATTAAAAACAATGGGTATCTATCAGCATCTTCCACTTTTACTCATAGAAGCTTGAAGTAATCCTATTGTGTGTGTATAGAAAGATGTCTCTCTCTCTCTCTCTCTCTGTCTCTCTATATCTCACTGGCCTATGTTGCTATTTTTATCTGCTGCCTATTCATAAAGTTCTAGGAATTCCCCAAACAAGAGTGGCTTCACTTTTTTTTTTTTTTTTTTTGCAGAACCCAGGGATTGAACTCAGACCCTTGGGCTTATTCTACTTAACCATCTCCCCAGCCCCAAGTACTTTTTATTATGTCTTTCTGGTCCTTCATCTTTCCCACATATAATAATGAAGTCAACTGGCTAAGAACTAAGGGTATAAAATTAAATAAGTATATCAATTGGTTCAGAAGTTACTGATCTAGAACTAAGCCCACAGTCATCAAAGGAGAAATGTAATGACAGAATCAGAAACTGGCCTTCCTTCCCCATCTCTATACCCAGAGTGAGATTCATTGCTCCCAAGAATCTAACCAGCCAAGCACAGTGAAACACACCTACAATCCCAGCACTTTGAGAGGCTGAGGCAGCAGGATCATCATGAGTTTGAAGCCAGCTTGGCATATACAAGTGAGGACAGCCTGAACTACAAAAAGAGACCCTGTCTCAGGAGGGGGGAAAAAAAAGCGAGAAAATAAAAAAAAACATGTTATCACACAAGCATAATCCCAACATTTAATACTTGGGAGGCTGAGGCAAGAGGATCAGAAGTTTGAAGACAGCCTACTACATAAAGAACTTGAGGCCAACTTGGGACTACACAGTGAGACCCTGGCTCAAAAAGAAAAAAAAAAAAGTGGGTCTCTCTCAAACTTCTCATTTTAATACAACTCACCCCAAGTGAATTATTTTCTAGGGATAATTGATCTCTTTGAATACTTACAAACTTTCTTTCCTAGTAAGATAAGTATGTTAAAATACTAGAGGAGAAAAACAGTGATTAAGGTACTGAATTTGAGGTACACCCTCATATTATAGTGGCACCTCAATTCTCCCCACAATCCTAGTCCAAAAAAAAAAAAACAAAGACCCGAAGTCAAATTTCCCCCTACTGTCAATATTGAGCCTAACCAACAGATTTGATTAAATTCTGGTCCAACTTGGTTTGCAACCAGAATCACAGAAAGAATCAAGATCCTGAACCAAGGTACCACTGTAATTGGCTGCATGAGATCAAAAGTTATTTTCACGATTCCTTTCAATTATAAAATAAAACCATTAGGACCCTTCCAGCTAACCAGGTGTTACAGAAGTGAAGCCAGCAGTAGTAACCTTACTTTCCACTGAGGCTAGAAAAAGCATCTTAATAGAAGAATACGCCCACTCTTCCATGGGCAGTTAGGCAAAAATGAAACAACAAAATTTTCTTCTTCCTTAGTGAGAAAAGGTACTCTTCTAGCAATACAATAAATCCAAGGTGTTATAGCAAGTGCATTTTTCACCCATCTTTCATTTCCCTAACCACAGAAATGCAATTTTCTTTGGTACAGGGTCTTGCTACCCAGCTCAGACACATAGTGATCCTCCTGTCTCAACCTCCCCATGCTGGGATCACAGATGTGCGCCTACATGCTTGGTTACAGTGGCTGGCATGGTGCACTCGGGGTTCTGGGACCAGCACTGCATGTGGTACTGGGGATCAAACTTGGGTCCTTGTGCTTGCCAGGCAGATGCTTAGACTGCCCAGCTGTCTCCCCAGTCCAGAAAAATTTTAAGAAACATTCAGGGTAGGCTCTTGGAATCTCCAAGGGATACCTGATTCTCACACAGAGAGAAATCCTAGGTTGGCCAGGCTGTGATCTTCCCTGCCCAGTCTGATCATTCTGAGTATTCAGTATACCAACTGATATCCTGGAATGCGCCACTCTGGCACAGGTGACACTTCAGGGTTCCACAAGTCTGAGGCAAGAAATGCACTCCCTTCTCACTACATACTACATAGATTTCTACTATAAGCCTACTAACTCATTTTTTTTTAAAGTGTCTTCAAGTCTGAAAGATCTAAATCAGCTGGGGCAAGGGAGATGGCTCAGTAGAATAAGCACTTCCCTGGCAACTTCAATCCCCAGTTCCACCAAAATCAATCAATCAATCAATCAGCACTTAACTCTGTACAGATCCAGAAACCATCTTATTTGCACCTCCCCATTCCTCCAAATCATGATTTCGAGTCCATTCAGAGCATTTCCTACTTTTGTCTGGTGTCCTATTTTGTACAAAGAACTGCACTGGACCTACAAAACTCACTACGGGGGCTGCCAGATAGCTTAGTGGATTAAAGCGCCTGCTAGGCAGATGCAGGGACTGGGGTTCAATCCCTGGGGTACACTGAGATGGCGACTAAGATAGGGGTGGTGGTGTGCACCTGTAATCCAAGTGCTTGAAAGGCTGAAAACAGGAGGCTCCCTACCAGTCCAATCTGTGTAGTGAGACCCTGTACTAAACACATTAACAAAACAAAACAAAACAAAAACCTCACTACAGATACATAACTACATCCATCAGATACCTGGAGAGGATCAAATAGCAACTCCAGCTCTGAAAATAACTTTACATGGTGAGGAAGAGGAAGATGTACGACGAAGCAAAGCTTCAGCGAGCAGAAAATTTCCAGAGGACAGGACAGTGAATAAATATAGTACTTAAATAAGTGCAACATTGCTATATTCTTAGAAACATTAAGCCCTTGTGTTAAAAATTCAAAGGTTAAAAAAAAAAATCAAAGATCAAGCCAGGTGTGGTGGCAAGTCTATAATCCCAAATCTGTAAACCTAATACTAGGGAAGCTAAGGCAGAGGTTTCCAAGTTCAAGGCCAGCTTGAGCTACATAGTAAGTTCAAGACCAGCTTACATTACATAGTGAGCCAGGCATGGTGGCACATGCCTACAATCCCAGCACTCAGGATTGCCAAAAGTTCAAGGCCTGCCTGGGCTACAGTGAGTTTAGAGGAGGGGCAGCCTGAAGCATACAGCAACACAGTAACTCAAAAAACCAAAAGAAAAAAGTACATAGTGAGATCTATGTAGACATCATAGCTATGTCTCAAAAACAAAAAACAAAAACTCCAAAGATCATTACAAGGTCTACCAATACACACAGGATAGCCAGGGGCACGGTGGTCCACACTTTGCAATCCCAGCACCCAGAAGGCTGAGGCAGGAGAATCACCCCAAATACACTGCACGGTGAGATCTCAAAAAAGAAAAAAAGGAGGGGGGCCTATAATAAATACAGGGTAAGAGCCAGCCAGACAGTTCAGTGGACTAAAGCGCCTGGTAAGGCATCCCGGGGGTCGGTGCCTGCCCCACCCTGGGGCACACAGAGGTAGTGACTGAGACCAGGTGTGGTGGCACACACCTGTAATCCCATGGCTTGGGAGAAAACAGAAGGATCACTAGGAGTATGATGTGTATAGTGAGACCCTGTACTAAAATACATAAAAATAAATAAACACAGGGTAAAGGTTATAGATAAGACAAATACTTTTTTTTTTTCTCCTGTCTTTTTGAGACAGGGTCTCCCTATGCAGTTCAGACTGGCCTTGATCTTGCTTTTTTTTTTTTTTTTTCTGTTTTTTTGTTTTGTTTTTGCAGTACAGGGGATTGAACTCAGGACCTTGTGCTTGCCAGGCAGGCGCTTATTGTACTGAGCTATCTCCCCAGCCCCCATAGATATGTAGTTTTTTTCTGTTTTTTGTTTTGTTGAGCTTGCTTTGTAGCCCAGGGTGGCCTTTTTTTTTTTTTTTTTTTTTTTTTTTTTTTTGTGGAACTGGGGAATGAACGCAGGCCCTTAAGCGTTTATTCTACTGAGCTGTATCCCTGGCCCCACCAGGCTGGTCATGAACTTGCAACATTATCCTTCTGCCTTAGTCTCCCAAGTGCTAGGATTAAAGCACTTACATATATGAACATCTTAAAAAAAAAAAAATCTATCAGTTATATGTGGGCACGTCAAGGAACATTTTGATCAATTGTGTGATGGAAGGTTAAATGAGTAAGTTTTTGGCAAAATCTCCCCAAGCATTTTAAAAATAAATCCAAAAATAAAATAAAATAATAATAATAAAAAAAAAAAATCCAGGGCTGGTGAGATGGCTCAGTGGTCTAAAGCACCTACTTAGAACAAGCTTAGCAAAGCACAGGGACCGCAGTTCAATCCCCCAGCACCACATGCCAGCCAGCCCTGCCCCCTGGTGGGCTGAGCTGGCCACACACACACACACAAATAAAATTAAAAAAAAAAAAAAAAATCCAGACTACAACATAGGCTTTTAGCTTTAAAGCAGTGTTTAAAGGCTATATCCTTATTTTAAAAGCATGAAAGTCTACTGTTTGAAATATGCCAAAAGTTTCCCTTTGTGGCTCTTTTCCAGGGAATAAGATTAACACATAGCTAAATTCTCTTACCTTTTTCCCCAAATAAATTTAATGCTGTAGTATCAGTGACATGTGTTCCAAACTGCTAGAAGCACAGGACTTAATGATCACACCTCAGAGACTTCTGGAATAAGTTGTAAATCCCTTTCCATCACCTTAAAAATACTATCCAATTCTTAAAAAGCTACTAGTTTGGGGCTGGGGAGATAGCTCAGTGGTCTAAGCTCTTGCCTGGCTAGTGTGAGGACCCGAGTTCAATAATAGCACTGGGGAGGCTGAGACAGGAAGATCACTACGTGCCTGAACTATGTAGTGAGACCCTGTAACAACTAAATTTTTTAAAAAATAAAACGTACTGGGCCGACCAGATAGCTCAGTGAATTAAAATGCTTGCTTAGGCAGAGTGCAGCGGCTGGGGTTTGATCAGTGGGTGCTGTGCCCCTCACCCTGGGCCCCAGACCCTTCTGAGACAGCGATTCAGACTGGGTGTAGTGGTGCGCACCTGTAATCCCAGCACTTAGGAAGCTGAAAACAGGAGAATCACTCGAAATCCAATCTAAGTAGTGAGACCCTGTAAACCCTGTCCTAAATACATTAAATAAATATTACTAATTCAAGTTAACTCTGAGGCAGATTCTTGTCAAATTTTCTCAAAATTTTAAAGCATGCTATCATTGGTGCAACCACTGTGGAAATCAGTGTGGAGATTCCTCAAAAAACCAGGACTGGAAGTTCAATTCGATGTAGCCACTCCCCTTCTTGGTATCTTCCTGAATGAATTAAAAGCACCATTCCATAGCAATATATGCGCAAACATGTTTACAGTGGCACAATTTGTAATAGCTACATCTTGGAAACAACCCAAAAGCCCATCAATCAATGAATAAAGATTTTTTTATACAGTGGAGTACTATTCTGCCATAAAAAGGATAAGCTTGAGACATTTCTAGCTAAATGGATGCACCTTGAGACCATAATCTTCAGTGAAAGAAATTGGGCATACATGTGTATATACCAAACTGTTTCTCTGATATGAAACTGAAAGTGTAAGCAAGAACCAAAATGTGTAATGAGTATTGTAAAATAGGAAGAAAACGTTCAAAAGGGAAGGGGAACTAAGGCCGGGAGGGGAAAAGCAAAGACGGGGAAAGAAGAAATGAGAAAAGAAGGAAAAAAGTGGAAACAAGCTTTTGTAAATAAATAGGAGGGGAAAACGGGGTGTGGTGGTCCAATTCGTAATCCCAACACTTGGGAGGCTGAGCCAGGAGGTTCTCTGCGAGTTCAAGACCAGCCTGAAGGCTACAAAAGTGAGCACAAGACCTGTGAGCACAAGTCCCACTTGAGACCCTGTCTCAAAAAAAAAAAAAAAAAAAAAGGAGGGGAAGAGGGGTTAAAGGTAGGGTAGGGACATGGGGAAAAAAGAATCAAATTATATCATACACAGGTACAAATTTACTGTGATGAATTTATGTGATCATTATGTATACCCAAAGTGTACCAATAAACTTGATTAAAACAAACAAACTCCAATACAGGAGCTAGTCTGGAACAGGCCATATGGGAGGTGGGTTTCTTCAAAAAACGAACCTCTGGCTAGGAACTCCGCTGTTCCGTAGTGGAGTTGTTTGTCCCCACCTCCTTGACCCTGGCTCTTCATACGTAGAACGAACTTCACCGGCTTGGGCTGTTCTAGTCTCACAAGGCAGCCACCTTTCCCCTAGAGGCCTATGGCTGGATCCTGTCAAGCACTCCCTGATTTTTATCCCTCACTGTTGGCAGGGACTGCTCCTTATTCTACAGGCCTAGCTATTGTGCAACAGATCCCGGGCTGGCCCAGGCCTAACTGCAAGGGATTGGTTGTAGTACAACTGAGAAGCCCTGCCCTCTGGAAAGCGGCCAGGAATCTTTAGATTGCAGTTTGCCAGAGAAGTCCCCACCCTCTATTAAGAAGCTGTCTGCTCAGTCACCCAAAGAAGGCAAAGTTCTAAAGTTAAAAAGCAAACCTCGTTCCGGTCTGTAAGGCCCTCCAGATCGCCTCTGGAGAAAAGCCCGGCCTAGCGACGGACAACCTTTGAGCTCCCTTTACCAGACACCAACACAACACGTTTCACCTCTACCCCAGTGCAGCCCGTAAACAGTTCCCGGTCGGCCTCTCAAAAGCAACGCCCAGGACGCTCCCTCTGCACTCCCTGTCCCTACCAGCCCCTTCCCCGGGATCAAGCATCCCGCTCCACAAGCTCCCGCGCGACTCGCTCCACCGAAACGTTCCCCTCGGCGCGCCAGCACCCCAGCCCTCCCCTCCGGCGCGAGCACTCTCGGGGCCTCCTCCAGCCGAGTAAACAATGCTGTCAAAGCAGGACAACGCCGCGCGAGGCATCCCGCCCTCTTCCGGACGTTCTATGGTTGCAAACATGTCAACCCACGGCCGCAGGGCTCTTTCCCCGCTCCAACTCGCGTTCTAAGAGTAAGAAGGCCCGACAGACGCTCTACACCCAAGCACCAGTGCACACGCGTACACGACCGCAGGACGGAGGGGAAGCGGGGTGCAGCGGACCCGCCCGAGGCGGCAGCAGCGGCGGCGGGGGATGGGGCGCCGAGGGCCGCCAAGTCCCCGAGGAAGCGTCGCGGGCCGGCCCGGCGGGCGCTCACCTCCGGGCGTGGTGGAGAACAGCGTCCCCCCGGGCGTGGTGCAATAGTCATGAGGTAGCTGCGCGGCGTCGCTGATGGCCACGGTGCGGGTAGGGATGGCGCGGCTCTGGCTGGGTTGGTGGCCGCTGCCAGCGGACGAGGACATGGCTCCAGCGCGGGCTCTAGGCTTTGTCCGGCGGGCAGGCAGGCAGGCAGACAGACGGGCAGATGAATGGATGAATGGACGGACGGA
>NW_004524581.1:9929723-9938141 GCF_000260255.1 Octodon degus | reverse complement strand
GAGCCGCCCGCCGCCGCCGCCGCCGCCGCCGCCGTCCCTCCTCTTTTTTTTCCCGGCAGATCTTTGTTGTGTGGGAGGGCAGCGGGGATGGACTTGGGCTCGCCGAGCTCCTGCTAGAGCCGCCTCGCTAGGAGAGGGCGCCGCAGCCGCCAGGAGGAGCCGCCAGGAGGAGCCGCCGCCGCCGCCGCCGCCGCCCGAGGCCCGCGCCGGCACCTCAGGAGGGCGGAAGGGTGCGCCGCTCGCTCCCGCTCGCCTCCTCTTGCTCCCTCGTCCTGCTCCTGGCCTCCCGCCGCCGCCCTCTCGGCCGCCGCCGCCGCCGCCGCCCGGCTCTCAGACCTCCGCCACCAGCCCCAGTAGCAGCACTAGAAGCAGCAGCAGCGGCGACGACGACCGGAAGCAGGGGAAGGGGGGAGCCAGAAGGTGTACTGGGAAAGCAGGGCGACCGGAAGTGACGTTAGGGGCGTGGTCTCGCGAGGAGCGGGATAGGCTCTCCCCCAAAGAGAGCAAGGCGTGTGTGTGTGTGTGTGTGTGTGTGTGTGTGTGTGTGTGTGTGTGTGTGTGTGGCGCCAGCGGTGCTGGGGGATTGAACCATGGTCCCTGTGCTTTGCTAATGTTCTAAGCTTGTTCTAAGTAGGTGCTTTAGACCACTGAGCCATCTCACCAGCCCTGTCTATTAAAATTACATACTCATTAAAAGTAATTTAGAGCCAGGCCTGGTGGTGCATGCTTGTAATCTCACCATACTGGGAGGCCGAGGCAGGAGAATCACAAATTTGAACTTGTACTTGGGCAATTTAGTGACTTAGCAAAACTCTAGCTCAAAATAAAAAAGAAGAAAAGAGCTAGAGATATATAGCTCAATGCAAAGGTCCTGCATGCAATCCTCAGCAGCAGAAAAGAAGTAATTTAGCTGGGTGTGGTAGTGCATGACTGTAATCTCAGCATCTTGGGAAGCTGAGGCAGGAAGATTGCAAATTCAAGCCCAGCCTAGACAAGTTAGTAATTTAGTGAGCCTGTCTCAAAAATGAACACGCAGACAAAGATTGCAGATATATCCCAGTGACGGTCCTGGGTTCAAGTCTCAGTAAACACCCCACAAAGTGTAATTGTACTTTTAATTGTTCATTATTAAATACAAGCAATGCACATGTACAATGTTTTGTTTGGGTTTTGGTTTTTTTAAGTCAGAGCTTCACTGTATAGTTCAGGCTGCCCCTGAACTTACTGTGAACCCAGGCTGGACTCAAACTTTCAGCAGTCCTCCAGCCTCCAACTCCTGAATGCTGCAATTACAGGCATTCTTCACCACACCCAGTCTGCATTGGAAATTAAAACTGAGAAATATTAAAGATATTCATTATTTTATAAAGTAACCCATTATATGTTCTACAACAATGTATTTTTTATTTTTATTTATTTATTTATTTTTTGTGGAACAGGGGATTGAACTCTGTCCCTTGTGCTTGCCAGGGAAGCACTTATTTCACTGAGCCATCTCCCCGGCCCTAACAATGTATTTTAAAAAAAAAACTCAGTACATTTTCCAAAGGGGGGGGGGAAGAGTAGGACTGTTGTTTTACTTATTTACTTATTTATTTATTTATTTATTTATTTATTTATTGGTACTGAGGATCAAACCCAGAAGCTTGCCAGGCATGCACTTACACCACTGAAATTCTCTTGCCTCAGCTTCCCAAGTACTGAGACTGCATGGGTGCCGCCCCTACCCCCAGCAGTTGTCCATTTTTGCAAACATGTCAGCATTTGGCTGAATAGAAGGCAGCTGGCTTTTTATATGCTTCTGTGTTGAGCTTGTGATGTGTTTCAGACATGCACATGAAGAAAAGTCAGCCTCACACAGGTGTGCAGTTGGAAGGGAGGGCTGCACAGGAGGGGCTCCCAGACCAAGTCCTCTGCCCACCCTGCACCCTGGAGCCACCAGAGCCGACAGAAGTAGACACACAACCGTGAAAGACCTCTAGGCTCCGGATGTGCCAAGAGAAGGAGGCATTTCTAGTGGGAAGGAAAAGGTGAGGCTCTGGTTTACACATGTGGGAAGTATGTACTTTACAAGATGTGTGCCTCTTGGGGAAGAGGAAGGGCAGCTTTCTGCCCAAAGCAAAGCGTGAAGAAGGTGGAAAAAGATGTAGAGGGCAAGGCTAGAGATGGGAGGAAATGAAATAAATGAAGCCAGAGTGTAATCTTCAAGTTGGGGGCTTGGGGAGTCCTCGCTCATTCATCTTGTCAGAGGCTGCACCATCTCACACTCCCTCTAGTTGTGTGTATGAGGGGTCCAGTTTTTCCATATTCATGACGACCATTTGTTAATATCTGTTTTGTTTTGGGACAAGGTCTCCTTATGTAGTCCAAGTTGGCCTTGAACTTGCAGTTCTCCTGCCTCTGCTTCCCAAATACTAGGATTATAGATGTTTGCTACAACACCCTACTTAATTCTTGTCTTTTTCTTTTAGCCACCATAGGTAATGTTGTTATCTCTTTGCATTCCTCTAACGATTAATAGTGTTGGCCATCCTCATGTGCCTACTGGCTATTCCAAGGTATACCTTTTTCCTCCCTCTTTTCGTGGCCCAGAGGTTTGAACCTAAGCCTTTGCACTGAGCTACAGTGCCCTTTTCACATTAAGTTGCCCAGACTGGGCTCCAACTTGTAATCTTCCTGCCTCAACCTCTGGAATGCTAGCATTATGCCTGGCTTCCAAGACGTCTTTCTCTCTTTTCTTCTCCTTATCTTCCTCCTCCTCCTCTTTTTCCTCCTCCTCCTTCTTTTGCCAGCATCAGATTTATTTACTTTGAAGTTTCTGTCAGGTTAATTATCATAAATGCAGATTAACACTCAGTCTAGCAGACCCACGGTATCTTCACTGAAGAACTGTCTGTTCAAATAATTTTCTTGGGCTGGTGAGATGGCTCAGTGGTCTAAAGCACCTACTTAGCACAGGGACCGCGGTTCAATCCCCCAGCACCAGCCCCACCTCCTGGTAGGCTGAGCTGGCCACACACACACACACACACACACAAATAAATAAAATTTTTAAAAAATCCAAAAAACAAATAATTTTCTTGTTCTCTGTTTCGTTCTTGTTTTTGCTTTATTTGATACAGGGTCTCACTATGTAACCCAGACTGGCCTCAAACAATCCGAGTGCCTCAGACTCTTGATTAGCTGGAGTTACAAGTGTGTACCACTATTTTTGCAAAACTGAGCCTGGGAAAAGAATGACTGAGGAAGTTAGGTGGCAGTGAACAGCTTTATTTCATTTTTTTTTTCTTTTTTTTGCGGAACCGGGGATTGAACTCAGACCCTTGCACTTGCCAGGGAAGCGCTTATTCCACTGAGCCATCTCCCCGGCCCCAAACAGCTTTATTTCAGAGCGGTGATCCTGGCTGGGATCGTTTCCCACAACAAAGCCACGTACTGGGTACTTGTGGGCTAGTACTTTTATGCTACGCATGCACAGAAGGTACAGAAGGCAAGACAGAGCAGCCTGGCAGTTCTCTGATTACCTGGCAGGGTGAGAATATTGGTAATAAGGCTAGATTAATGATCATAAAACTTGGTACAATCTGACATCCTCCATGTTCCATATACTTTTTTTTTTTAATTATTTATGTGTGTGTGTGTGTGTGTGTGTGTGTGGCCAGCTCAGCCCACCAGGGGGCGGGGCTGGCTGGCATGTGGTGCTGGGGGATTGAACCGTGGTCCCTGTGCTTTTAGTTTGTTCTAAGTAGGTGCTTTAGACCACTGAGCCATCTCACCAGCCCCATGTTCCATATACTCTTGTGGTTGTAAGGGTCAAGAAGTTAATTATAGAGCCATGATGCAGTTACAAAGCTAAGTAGTTTCTTTTTTCTTTTTCAAAGTTATTTATTTATTTATTTATTTATTTATTTATTTATTTATTTTTCGGACCCGGGGATTGAACTCAGGCCCTTGCACTTACCAGGCAAGTGCTTATTATACTGAGCCATCTCCCTGGCCCCTTTATTTTTTTTTAGGTAGTTTCAGAATAACAAAGTTTTGGGCTCTTTTTTTTTTTTTTTTTTTTTTTTTGGGGCTAGGGTCTACAGGGTGTTCAGGGTCTCACTACTGGTTTGGCTTGAGGATGAGGGGACTGAACCACAGCATCCTGAGCCCTGAGCCTCACTGCTTTGTTTCAGCAGGCACTTAAACACCTGAGCTAATGGGAAGGCCCCCAAAACCTAGTTGGTTTTTTTTTTTGAGAGCAGTTTTGCTGATACAGTTTTTCCCTTTCACCACCACGTCCAGTCATTTGCTTTGAAGTTGAGTTATCAGATGTCTTCAGTTACTTTTCGCATTGCTGAGTCAACATACACAACGCTCACAAGTTGAGAGGAAAGCTTGGGCCAATGAGATAGCTCAGCAGACTAAAGCGCCTGCTTAGGCAAGCTTAGGCAAGCTCAGGGGCTGTGCTTGGAACCCCTGACACCACACGCCACACCAGCCCTGTCCCCAGGGTGGGCTGAGCCAGCCACAGAATCCAGGTGTGGTGGCACATGCCTGTAACCCCAATGCTGGGGAGGCTGAAAACAGGAGGATCACTATGAGTCTGAGCTGCATAGTGAGACCCTATAACAACCAATTTTAGTTTATGTGCTGCCGAAGCGAGCACTATAACAACCAAATACATTTAAAAAAAAATTTTTAAGTGAGGAAAGATTTATTTAGCTCATAGTTTATAGAGGTTTCAGTCCATAATCAGCCTGGCTCCCAGACAGAAGGGCATATGCAGAGGTGCAGCAGTTCATGGTGGCAGAAAACAGTTACAATAAACAAATGAGATAGGTCTTTTTTCTTTCCCTTACATTGTATGGATCCTATGATCCATAGAGATATCTTACACCCCTAATCCCAGCATTGTGCCATGAATCAATCACAAACTCTAGATTTAGTCACCACTAAAAGGCCCACATCTCCTGACTACATGAAACTTTGGGGGACATTTAGACGCAAGCCATAACATTGGACTTGTTATTGAGTTTTCTTTTTTGTTTCCTTTTTTCGAGACATAGACTTGCTATGTAGTTCAGGCTGGCCTTGCACTCACTGTGGGGTCCTGGCTGGCCTTGAACGTGGAGGGATCCTCCTGCCTGTAGTCCTCTTCAACGCTGGGAGTAGAGGCCTGGATCAGTATCGTTGGCCTTAAATTTTAAGAGTTTATTCAGAATATGTGAGCTTCATCGGATAGATGATTTATAAATTTTCCTCCCATGCTGTGGCGCTCCAGAGGGCAGGGTGAGAGGGCTTGTCCCTGTAATCAGATTCAGCCAGGCCAGGCCACTTTACAGGAATCCCCCCCAACTCCACCCGCGCGCCAGTGTCAGTGTCTGTTTATCATTTGCTGGTCAATGCTGCCCAGGTCATATATCTGGAGTCTTTCAGTCCTGAATCTTCCTGGAGTCCAAGGAAGGAAGTAGCTTTTATCTTTTTTTTTTTTAACATTTAGTGTGTGTGTGTGTGTGTGTGTGTGTGTGTGTGTGGCCAGCTCAGCCCACCAGGGGGCGCGGCTGGCTGGCATGTGGTGCTGGAGGATTGAACCGTGGTCCTTGTGCTTTGCCAAGCTTGTTCCAAGTAGGTGCTTTAGACCACTGAGCCATCTCTCCAGCCCCAGCTTTTATCTTTGCAGCTATTCCTCCTCTTTTTCCAGTTTACCAAGTCACTTAGTATTTCCCTCTACTTTCCAGTTTTCAATTTTTTTTTTCCTATCCTGATAGACTGCCATACTTTTTCCTGCTACTTAATCCTCATACATTAATATCTTTTTTATGTATTTGATGCAGAGTCTCACTATGCAGCTCAGACTTGTAGTGATCCTCTGCTTTCAGCCTCCCTAGCACTAGGATTACAGGCGTGCGCCACCATGCCCAGACTCTGTCGCTGACTCAGTGTGCCCTGGGAGTGGGGCCAGTGCAAAATGCCATGCCAGGGATCGAACCTTGGTTTCTGTGCTTGTCTAAGCAGGCACTTAGTCCCCTGAGCTATCATGCTAGCTCTGAATGTTGCCATTTTGTTATTGTTATCTGGGCCTGCTCTAGGAGTGTTCATCCTCTTTTCTTCTCCCCCCTCCCTCCCACCTACCCTCCTTCCGTTCTTTCCTTCTTTCCTTTCCCTTTCCAATTTTTTGGGACTGGGGATTAATTAAAGTGCCTCATGTGTGCCAGGCAAATGGTCTACCACTAAGCTACAGTTCAGCTATTTTATGAGGCAGGTTCTGGCTAAATTGTCCAGGTTGGCCTCAAAGTTGCAGTCCTCCTGCCTCATCCTCCAGAGTAACTGGGCTTGCAGGTGTGCACCACTGGGCCATCATTGGTAGCCTTTGAATGACAAAGCCAGCAGCCTTTCTCAGTCCTCGTCCGGCTCTTCTCCTGCCTCGCGGGTGTCCAGGTGCAACTCTCTAGCCTCTGGCGCCCTCCCTCCCACTACCTTCTTTTCTCCCACTCCCACTCTCAGCTGTTCCTGCATCCCTCTGCTCCAACCTGCTGCTTTCATTGTGCCATCTGTCTGTCTCTCCCTGCTTCCTGGAGCTTCATTGCCTTGCCCATGCTTTTTTTTTTTTTTTTTTTTTTCAGATAGGGTTTTGCTGTATAGCTCAGGCTGGCCTTGAGTTTGCTATGTATCCCAGGCTGGCCTTAGACTTGCAGTGATCTTCCTGTCTCAGCCTCCTGAGTGCTGGGATTATAGGTGTGCATCACGACGCCCAGCTTCGCCTGTGCTCACCCCACACCGCTGACCTATGAGACGCCAGCTCTGCTCTCTCTGAGGTCCCAATCCCTACTCCCAAGACTGTATGGAGTAGCTCTGCTTAATGCCAACCCCTAAGACATGTCTTAGCTCTTCCTCCTCTTTGTTCGCCTTTAGATCAGTGAGTCCTCCTGCTGGCTTAATCCCTGCACGTGTCCCCATGCCCGACATCTCTCCCACACTTTCCTTTTGACCCTTACATCACTGTCCAAGACCCACAGTCTGAGAAGCATGTCTGCAGTCTATTCCTTTTCCTGTTCTTTCTATAAGAGCCTTAAGTTAGGCCACTATGAGGTTACATTGTGTTTCATGTATAAACTATGGAGTTAGAATTCTGATTCTGCCACTTAGTAGTACTGTGACATTTGATAAGGCCTTTGTGTCTTATTTCCCTCAACTTTTTTTTTTTTTTTCAGAACTGGGGATTGAGTTCAGACCCTTGCGCTTGCCAGGTAAGCACTTATTCTACTGAGCCATCTCCCCAGCACCCCCTCACCTTTAAAACAAGGCTGGGTTGGGGCCGGGGAGATGGCTCAGTGGAATAAGTGCTTCCCTGGCAAGCGCAAGGGTCTGAGTTCAATCCCCGGTTCCGCAAAAAAAAAAAAAAGAAAGAAAAGAAATAAAATAAGACTGGGTTTGTGTGTGCGTGCATGCGTACGTGCGTTTGTGTGTGTGTGTGTGTATGTGTGTGTGTGTTTGAGTTTGAATAGGTGAAGTGCCTGGTAGGAAAGTGATTTTTTTTAAACCATTCTACATTCTGCCCTACTAGTTAAATTACTGAAACAGTCACAGCTATACTAGGGATGATGGACCAGGGAGATGGCTCAGTGGAATAAGTGCTTTCCTGGCAAGCACAAGGGCCTGAGTTCAATCCTCGGTTCCACAAAAAAAAAAAAAAAAGACTTTGAAAAATATACTAGGGATGAAACATTTGTGAAAATGAAATAAAAGGCTTAATAAAACTTCTCTTTCAGAAGAACATGCGCATGTACAATGGCATATGGAGCCATGTGATTTGAGGTGGGGAGGAGTGAGTCACTGACCCTGTCAGCAAAGCCTTTCCACAGGCAGCTTATCTGCTTGGCGGTTTCACATGCTTGTATTTCACAATTAGGCCCATGACCTCTCTGCCTCAGGTGAAGCCAGCTTTGCCTTCAAGTTCAAAGTGGAATTCACTTTAAGGACAGCTGAATGCTGTCAGCTTGTGCTGATGCCCAGATAGCTCATTGTTTCATAAATTTTTTTCCTGCAGTTCTGGGAGTTGATCCATGGCCTCCTGCATTCAAGTCCTGTCACTAAGCTCCAGCCCCAGCCTTAGCCCCAGATATAAATGTTAAGTAACCCATAAAAAAGTCGCGGGTGTTATATTCAAATAGCAATGTCATAATAAAATTCTACTTCTTTACACATTTTATAGATGCTTTTATCCCAGATACTTTACAATGTTGGAGTTCACTTCATTTGAATTGTTTCCCAAGGCAGCAGATAACTTGGCTCAGAATTTCTGGGCGGCCTATGGACACTCAGATTCTTTTTTTTTTTTTTAATTTATTTATTTTATTTACTTATTTTTGTGTGTGTGTGGCCAGCTCAGCCCGCCTGGGGGCGGGGCTGGCTGGCATGTGGTGCTGGGGGATT
>NW_004524581.1:9927986-9929438 GCF_000260255.1 Octodon degus | reverse complement strand
CTTATTCTACTGAGCCATCTCCCTGGCCCCTTAACTCACTATTAACTTTATTGAAAATCAGTAATAAGTATATAGCAAAATAAAAACTGTCAACAAATACTGAAATGTGAAAGATGTAAGATGTAGACAGAGTGAATTTTAGAAAAATATTTCTGAAATTAATACATAACATGAGAATAATAGATTGTGCATTATAAATAATTATTTATAAACAAAGGAATATAACAATTAAAATTGTCTAAAATAGGGGCTGGGAGACAGCTCAGTAGAATAAGTGCTTGCCTGGCAAGCACAACGGCCTGAGTTCAATCCCCAGTTTAAAAAAAAAAAAATCATCTAAAATAAACGTGGAGAAGAAAGAGTTTACAGATCAGTCATATAATAGTTCACTCTGTGCCAAAATCAAGAAACTTATATTCATATAGTTAGAATTCTCAAAGTAGAAAGGGGCAGGCAATAAATATTTAAAGATTTAAAATTTCTGAATTTAGTTAAAATTATAGCACCACATTTCCAAGAAAAATGAATCTTTTGCACAAGAAATATGGATAAAATCATACCAAGATACACAAAAATGAAATTGTCCAAAACTAATTGTAAAGAAAAAATCATCAAAGCATATACATAGAAAAAATATTAGCTATGGAAGAATAAAATTAAATAGCATCTTATTCCACATTAGAAAAAAAAAGAGCAAGTGGGAAAAAAAACTACACTTATTTATTCAAAGGACTGAAAAGAAAAGATCAGTCCTCATTGATGCGTTCTATTTTATATTTAGGAAACATGCCTTTGAAAACTAAAAGTAAAATATTTTTCAGTTATACAAATTTAAAATATTGTAACACCTCCAGGCATACCATATAGAAAATAACAAAGACCATAATCCGGAAGGCAAGAGAAGTTCCTATATGGTCCTCAATAAAGAATAAAGAGCTCTCAAAATGGTAGTTATGCAACACTATATAAAATATAATTATATTAGACGAACCCATTTAAAAAGTCATTGAAGATTTCCACAGAACAGTTTCAATCTTATATCAGGTTACATACATATTTTTTCATGTGTGTGTGTATGTGTGTGTGTATGTGTAAAAGACAAGAACTAATATAAAGTCAATGGAAAATGGAAACACATTTTTCTTTCTTTTTTTTTAACTTTTAAAAAATTTATTTATTTATTTTTGCGTGTGTGTGTGTGTGTGTGTGTGTGTGTGTCCAGCTCAGCCCACCAGGGGGCGGGGCTGGCTGGTATGTGGTGCTGGAGGATTGAACCACGGTCCCTGTGCTTTGCTAAACTTGTCCTAAGTAGGTGCTTTAGACCACTGAGCCATCTCACCAGCCCCTGGAAACACAGTTTTCAAAGTTTCTAATGCTAGGAGAAAATATTATACCATGTTATATAAGTAGATTGTAAGTCAAAGAAACAGTATAAATCTTTTTTTTTTTTTT
>NW_004524581.1:9927003-9927476 GCF_000260255.1 Octodon degus | reverse complement strand
TATATTCTTATAATTAGAATTCTTAAAGTAGAAAGGAGTAGGCAATAAACATTTAAAGATTTAAAATTTCTGAATTTAGTTCAACTTATAATACCTCATTTCCAAGAAAAATGAACTTTTTGCACAAGAAATTTAAATACAATCATATCAAGAAACACAAAAATGAAATTGACCAAAACTTCTTGTAAAGAAAAAAAATCATTAAAGCATATACATTAAAAATATTAGCTATGGAAGAACAAAATTAAATAGCATCTTATTCTATATTAGAAAGAAAAAAAAGGACCAAGTGTGTAAAAAACTAGACTAATTAAAGGACTGAGAGAAAAAAAAGATCTGTTCTCTTTGAATTTTATACTTAGCAAACATACCTTTGAAAACTAAAAGTAAGACTTTCTAGCCATACAAACATGAAATATTTTAATACCTCCAAAAGTAGCATATAGGAAATAACAAAGAGCATAATTCAAAAG
>NW_004524581.1:9924441-9925584 GCF_000260255.1 Octodon degus | reverse complement strand
AGAAAAACAAAGGAAAGGAGAGGTTTACTTGGGCTGATGGCGTCAGAGGGCTCAGTCCAAGGCTGGCTGGCACCACTGCTTCTAAGCATGGTGGAAAATGCGGTACAGGAAAACTGCCCCCTCAGCAGCCAGGAAGCAGCTGGACGGGGAAAGACCCTAGGAACTGAGCCACAGAAGAAGCGACCTAGATCAGCCCTCTCCTTAGGGCGCAGCTCAGTAACCCCCAGCAGGACCCAGCTCCGGTCTTTAGTCTCTCCTGATAATGCTGTCCCCATTCGAAATCATCGATGGATCAACGTGCTGCGGACGCTGAGCCCTCACGATCCAGGCACCCACCACTCGTCCCACTGCTGAGCACACGAGACTGGGGAGCCATTTTAGACATGGTACGCCACGGCAAAAACGCACAGTGACGTCTTGTCTTAGCTATAGGTGTGACTCTGACTTGAAGCTTTTCACAGTGGCAATTAGGCCTTGGTGTCCTGGGGCCCACATGCTCCCTATCAACCACACATAATTGTTTCTGGGTTTGTCGTTTCAACCACAAGCACCCCTTCGATCAACATTCACATATGTGAAAGCCAAACTATTGAGCCACTGCACTCGACCTGGTCCCAGCCCTTGGGTGGGAGGCTGGCCTTCTGCACCCTGCAGCCTGACCCAGCAGGAAGAGGACACGGAATCCGCAATAGAGGACACTGGGTCATTAAGAGCCTGTGACTTTATTCCTTTGAGTCAGATGTGTGCACTTTTCTTGGAACTGTGCATGAGGACAAAAAAAAGCTGACACTTGTCACTGGATGAGGGTACCGAGCAGCACGATGAAGGGACAGGGCAAGAAGTACCTCCTCTGCAGGGGTCGATGATGTGTCACCTGCACAGAGGACAGCGAGGCTTTCCGAGTGAAGGTCCCTCAAGGCACCTGCATGCTGCCAGCCAGGAGGGCAGTGAAAAGAAAAAGAACAAAACAGCCCTTTGCAAGGCTGAGGCAGGAGGATCACAGGCTGAAGCCCAGCCTGAGCAGCTGACCAACTTAACACGAAACTGTCTCAAAACGAAAAGTCTGTAAACAGGCTGGGGAGGAGTCTCAGTGGGAAAGCCCTGGGTTCAATCTCTTGCACTATAGTAAAAAAAAAGTGAAAA
>NW_004524581.1:9920370-9921674 GCF_000260255.1 Octodon degus | reverse complement strand
CTCTCTGGCAAGATGTTCTGCTCCTGAATCAGTTAAGTGGGTCTTGCCTCTAGTCTCTTTGCAGGGAGTTCTGCTGAAGGGTCCCACGCTGGGCTTGCACTCTGGGTCGAATGAAGATCTGTGGGCCCTGGGTGGTCTCACTCACATGTCGGGCCTGTGCTCTGGGTCTATTTCTTTCTTTCTTTCTTTCTTTCTTTCTTTCTTTCTTTCTTTCTTTCTTTCTTTCTTTCTTTCTTTTTGTGGAACCAGGGATCGAACTCAGGCCCTTGCGCTTGCCAGGGAAGCGCTTATTCCACTGAGCCATCTCCCTGGCCCCTCTGGGTCTATTTCTGATCTGATTTCTTCTATACCTTTCTGCAGTTGTTTCTTTACTTCCAATGCTATTACTTCAGAGATTTCAGGTGTGTGATTTCCAGTTTCATCTATGCTAGTGTCTTCTGCATTTGTACTGGGTGGACTCGGGGCCTGAGACTGCATTTTGTTCCTTCTCTTTGTCATTCTGTAAACTACTGTCCTCTGACCTTTGGTGTAGAGCTTAGATAGAGTTATTACCTTAGCACCAGGTCCGGATCTATGAAGTTTAGATTCCTCCAGGTGGGTGTTGCTTGGATCTGGCTGGGGTCTGGCTGCTGTGCTCCACTTCTTCCTGCAGCCATTGGAGTTGAACCCTTTGTGTCACTCTGGCAAGATGTTCTGCTCCTGAATCAGCTGGGTGGGTCTTGCCTCTAGCTTCTTTGCAGGGAGTTCTGCTGAAGGGTTCTACTCTGGGCCTGCACTCTGGGTCGATTCAGGATCCACAGGCCCCGGATCATCTCACTCACCTTAAACATTAATTAATTCAATATCAAATTAAAAGTTTCAAAATAATAATCAAAAATTAAAATTAAATTGTGATGCAAGGATCTGAGTTCAATCCCTGGTTCTGCAAAAAAAAAAAAAAAAAAAAAAAAAAAAAAAAATTAAATTGTGAGTCCAACTAAGAGGCTAGAATGTAGTATAGCATATGTATGAATCTGTGATCAATTCAGAATACCCACACAATATTTGATTAGGTTAATATATGCAAAAATATTATCTAAGAAAAAGTTTTCGCTCTTTCTGTCAGCCGGCCGAGATGCCGAAAGGGAAGAAGGCCAAGGGCAAGAAGGTGGCCCCAGCCCCTGCTGTCGTGAAGAAGCAGGAGGCCAAGAAGGTGGTAAATCCCCTGTTCGAGAAGAGGCCAAAGAATTTTGGCATTGGACAGGACATCCAGCCCAA
This sequence comes from Octodon degus, assembly GCF_000260255.1. NCBI lineage: Eukaryota > Metazoa > Chordata > Mammalia > Rodentia > Octodontidae > Octodon > Octodon degus. The sequence goes on along the minus strand of NW_004524581.1, from coordinate 9,920,417 downwards.
GAGAGACCTCACCCACTTTGTCAAATGGCCCCGCTACATCCGCCTGC
>NW_004524581.1:9918509-9919630 GCF_000260255.1 Octodon degus | reverse complement strand
GGACCAACTACAATGACAGATACGATGAGATCCGCCGTCACTGGGGAGGCAACGTTCTGGGTCCAAAATCTGTGGCTCGTATTGCCAAGCTGGAGAAAGCGAAGGCTAAAGAGCTTGCCACTAAACTGGGCTAAGCGTACTTTGAGTTTTCTGTACATAAAAACAATAAATTGTCCTTAATCCAGTGTAAAAAAAAAAAAAGAAAAAAAAAGAAAAAGTTTTCATAATAGTAAAGAATTACTAAGAATAAAACATAACAAAAATCCTGGAATGGCAAATATATGATCAGCACTTCTAACAGTTTGGGGATAGGCTATCACACAAAGTTCTAGTATGTGGTGGACGTGGGCCACATTCATGACGCTTACTGGTGGCCAGGTGTCACTTGTGGGACTGAGCTACTGCTATTTCCTTGATATCCACCCTGTGGACCTGGACAGAATCATGAGCCATAGGGTGCAGGAGAAGTCCATTTATAAAGCATGCTGATGGAAATATTTAGCTGCTGTACACAAAAGAATAATTGAAAGATTGCTGTTGTATACTTCTTTTTCTTCTGTGTTTAATTGCTTGTCCTATTTGATGGGTTCCTTCTATTCTCATTCATAGAGTTGTGGTCATTTTGCTCCCTCTCTAGAACATCTTTTAGTAGTCTGTGTAGGGTTGGCTTTGTCATCATGAAATTCTTTAGTTGTTCTTTGTCATGGAAGTATTTCACTTCTCCATTGTACATGAAAGAGAGTTTTTCAGGGTATATCAGTCTGGGTTGGAATTTGTTTTATTGCAAGATTTGTAGTACATTACTCCATGCTCTTCTTAACTTGATGGTTTGTGAAGAGAAATCTGCTGTTATTCTGATGGGTTTTCCTTTAAATGTGATATGTTTCTTTTCTCTAGCAGCTTTTAGTGTACTGTTACTGTGCTGAATTTCTGGAATCTTGATTATTATATGTCTGGGTGTGGTTTTAATTGGGTTGATGTTATTTGGAGTTCTATATGCTTTGGTTATTTGATTTTTGATTGTTTCCCCATATTTGGGAAGTTTTCTGCTATTACTTCTGCCCATATTCTTTTTATGTCATTTGTATTGACTCCTTCTTTCTCATTGATGCCTATTAGTC
>NW_004524581.1:9914669-9918409 GCF_000260255.1 Octodon degus | reverse complement strand
ACTTCTGCCCATATTCTTTTTATGTCATTTGTATTGACTCCTTCTTTCTCATTGATGCCTATTAGTCTCACATTGTTCATCTTTGCATCATCTTGCAGGTATTGAATTATTTTTTCCTGCATCCTGGTTGTTTTTCAGAGATCATTTCTTACCTTTTCACTAGCTGCAATGATGTCTTCAATGTCTGAAAGTCTATTTTCACTTTCATTCATATGTTATTTATTTATTTTTATTTTTTGGCAGGCTCGGGATTTCTTCAGGGCACATCTGGTAAGGCTTGAGGATCTGGGGATCAAACCACAGTATCCTGATTCATTCTAGTGGTTTTGCCAGCTTGTAATTGAGATTTTAATTTCCTGTATATCACCTTGAGGGTGCTTCATGCATTCTATTTCTTTCCTATAATGCTCACTCAAGGATTCCATCATTTTTATATCCTCTGTTTTTTTTTTTTTAATCAGTGTCTTCTTTAGAAGCACTTAGTACTTCTTTCATTATAGTTTTTTTTTTTTTTACTTCAGAAATTATTTCTGGGGGCCTGCCCCGTATCTCAGTTCTTTAAGTGGCTGCTTCAGCAAAGCAGTCAGGCTCAGGTTGCTGTGGTTGATCCCCACAACTCAAGCCAGCCAAACCTGCCCTGAGGGCTTTTGGAGCAAAAAAATAAAAAGAAAAAAAGAAATTATTTCTTTTTTTTTTTTCTTTTATTTTTTATTTAGTGTATGTGTGTGTGTGTGTGTGTGGCCAGCTTAGCCCACCAGGGGGCAGCCCTGGCTGGCATGTGGTGCTAGAGGATTGAACCGTGGTCCCTTTGCTTTGCTAAGTTTGTTCTAAGTAGGTGCTTTAGACCACTGAGCCATCTCACCAGCCCCAAGAAATTATTTCTGATCTGATTTCCTCTATACCTTTCTGCAGTTGTTTCTTTATTTCAGATGCTATTATTTCAGAGATTTCAGGTGTGTGATTGCCAATTTTTTCTATGCTGTTGTCTCCTGCATTTGTTCTGGGCGGGCTTGGGGCCTGAGAATGCATTTTGGTCCTTCTCTTTGTCATTTTGTATAGCACTGTCTTCTGACCTTTAGTGTAGTGCTTTGGTAGAATTATTACTGTACCATGACTCGGCCCGCGAGTCGAGACGTGGGGTAATGACCTGGAGGAGGAACGGGGATGAACAAGACAGGGCAAGAGACACAAGAGACGGAGACAAGACAGGCTTTCTGATCAAGTCTCGTTTATTGAGGAAGTGAGCAGGGTCTAAATAGCTGTATAGTGGAAGCAGTTGGGTGGGACTAGTTGTGGATTGGTAGTGGAGGTCCAGGACCACAGGAAGATGCGGAGGCAAGCAGGGATTGGTGCTGCAGCACTTCTTGCCCAAATAAGGGAAAATATAACAGGAGCGTTCTATCGCCCCCTACAGTACCAGGTCTGGATCTACCAAGTTCAAACTTGTCCAGGTGGGTGTGGCTTGGGTCTGGCTGCTGTTTTCCACTTCTCCCTGCTGCAGCCCTTGGAGGTGAACCCGCTGTGCCACTCTGACAAGATGTTCTGCTCCTGGATCAGTTGGGTGGGTCTTGCCTCTAGCCTCTTTGCAGGGAGTTCTGCAGCAGGGTTCCACGGTGGATGGTGGAAGGAAGTTCCACATACATGCCTGACCTAGGTGCTGGCTAGAGTGAGGATCCAATGGGCCCAGAAAGCCCCACTCACACACCGGGCCTGCTCATTCTGTTCCTGTTTGTTTAAGTTGAGGTAGAGGCATCAGTATTTCTTTAAAAAAAGGTTTCCCTAGTGCTATTGAGGCTTGGCAGCATTAGCAACCTATAGTCTTAATCCAACCTCTGACTCAGTCCAGACACTTCACCAAATCCCTAATCAACTGTTATTTAGATCTAATCTGAGCTCTTCCAGAGGGGGCAATCTTATCTGTAGTCTGTTAACCTTACTACAAAAATCTGATTGCCAAAGGTTTTGTTTACATTAAATTGAAATGGAGGCTGGAGAGATAGCTCAGTGGACTAAAGCACCTGCTTAGGCAAGCTTAGGCAAGTTCAGGGACCAAGGTTCAATCCCCAGTACCACATGCTGTGCAGCCCCACACCTAAGGCAGGCTGAGCTGGCCAAAGAGTCCAGGTGTGGTGGTATATGCCTATAATCCCACTACTGGGGAGGCTGAAAACAGGAGGATCACCAGGAGTCCAAGCTGTGTAATGAGACCCTGCAACAACCAAATACACTAAAAAGAAGAAGAAGAAGAAGAAGAGGAAGAAAGAAAAGGAAAGAAATGGGTTAGCCAGTGACTTTTTTTTTGGTGGAACCAGGAATTGAACTCAGGTCCTTGAGCTTGCCAGAGAAGTGCTTATTCCACTGAGCCATATCCTCAGCCCATCTACAGACTTCTTTGAACAGATCTAGTTCTGTCCTCTGGCACAACAAGGATAGCATAGGAGGTATACAAGGTTATATATAAGAGCCCCTCGTGCATGATAATATGAATTTCAAGGTTCCTACCATCTTTTCTCCTATAGCTAAGTAGTCAGTTTGCCGCTGCTCACAGGGCTGCCATCCTACAAGTCATCCTTGCTCCCTATGGCTGCACCAACACTCTTCCCAGAACTTTCCCACCCACTGCTTCCAGCACCCAAGTCCCTCAAGCAAGGAGTGACCTCATGCCAGGCCCAGCAAGGAAGCAGCAGGCTGCTCCAGGCCATAACTAATGGTATGTACCCCACAGTGTGGCTCTCAAATACTCACAAGTCACCACTTGGAGAAACTGTCATCAGCCCATGGTGGGATGAGGAAAACAAGAACAACCTGGATAAGTTTATTCCATACTTTTTCGGTAGTACTAAGGATAGCACCTAGGACCTTTGCGCTGAGCTACTTTCCAAGTGCTTTTTTATTTTTTATTTTGAGATTAGGTTTCACTAAGTTGCCTACGCCGGGCTTGAATTAACCATCTTCATTTCTCAACCTTTTATGGTGCTTGCATTATAGGTGTAACACCCTGTTTGTACCATATGTCTATATTATATCTTATCTCTGTCCTTTTCAAATTTAATTTATTCTTTTTTTTTTTTTTTTTTTGCTCCGAATGCCTTCAGGGCAGGTTTGGCTGGCTTGAGTTGTAGGGATCGAACCACAGCAACCTGAGCCTGACTGCTTTGTTGAAGCAGCCACTTAAAGGACTGAGCTAATGGGCAGGCCCCAAATTTAATTTATTCTAAAAAGAGATAAAGAAACAGGGCCAACTTAGGTGGCGCATGCCTGCAGTCCCAATTACGCAAGAGGCTGAGGTAGGATGCACACTTGAGGCATGTGTCAAGGTCAAATGGGTGAGATTGTGTCTCAAAACAGAGAAAACAAAACAAAAACCCGGGAATGGTAGATACCTTGGTGCACTTTGCTTGGTTTATTTGTGTGTGTATATGTGTTTCTGTGTGTGTGTGTGTGTGTGTGTGTGTGTGTTGTATCTTTATTATAATAAAAAGCCAACAATCTTATGTTGATGATCCAATTTCTTTTAGAATTGTAGTGGTCCATGAAGACAAAAATCTGAAAACTACAGCCTAAGCCTGGCCTTTTGAACCAATATACCAATCTTCTTTAATATGTACACCCAAGATAGCAGGATTCGTAGGTCATTAAAAAATAAGGAAAGGGGCCAGAGAGATGGCTCAGTATAATAAGCGCTTCCCTGACAAACGCAAGGGCCTGAGTTCAATCCCCGGTTCTGAAAAAGAAAAAAA
>NW_004524581.1:9910203-9910724 GCF_000260255.1 Octodon degus | reverse complement strand
GGATCGAACTCAGGACCTTGTGCTTGCCAGGCAAGCATTTATTCCACTGAGCTATCTCCCCAGCCCTGAGAGAGGTTTTTGAAGGAACAACACTTTCACATGAATGCTCCAAGAAGACAGCTGTCATCTTAGGAAAGAGTGTCCCATTGTGACAGAGAGCTCAGGGTTCAGTAGTATCAAGGAAAGAGTTTCAGTGACAGATTGCTCCCAATATGCCCTCAAGAATAAGGAAAGATACTTAAACAAGTCTTGAAGAGTGGGCTGAATTTCAACAGATACTGAAGGCCAAGAAATAGGTGAGAATGAAAAGGAATAAGGTGGGGCTGGTGAGATGGCTTGGGGCTGGTGAGATGGTTCAGTGGTCTAAAGCACCTATTTAGAACAGGCTTAGCAAAGCACAGGACCGCGGTTCAATCCCCCAGCACCAGCTGGCCACACACACACACACAATAAATAAATAAATAAATAAATAAATGTTTAAAAAAATTTTTTTTAATATTTATTTATTTTTTATTTATTAC
>NW_004524581.1:9901270-9910098 GCF_000260255.1 Octodon degus | reverse complement strand
ATGTGGTGCTGGGGATCGAACCGCGGTCCCTGTGCTTTGCCAAGCTTGTTTCAAGTAGGTGCTTTAGACCACTGAGCCATCTCTCCAGCCCTAAAAAAATTTAAAAAAGAAGAAACCTACTATCCCAAGTGGATGGGAAAGTGGCCCACGACTGAGAAAAGCACACAGCGTGTCAGAATTGCAGAAGTGGCCCACAGTGGGAAAGACTGGAGAATCTGACCTGGATGAAAACAGCCAGCAAAGGGGAGATATAAAAGGGGAGGCGGTGCTGGGAGACAGCTGGGCAGTCTAAGCACCTGCCTGGCAAGCACAAGGACTTGGCTTTGATCCCTGGTATCACATGCCTTGCCATGCTAGCCACCAAAACCAGGTGTGCTAGTACACTCCTGGAATCCCAGTGCTGGGGAGGCTGAGACAGGAGGATCACTACAAGTCTGAGCTGTGCAGTGAGACCCTGTACCAAATAAATAAATAAATAATTTTAAAAGTGTGTGTGTGTGCACACACGTGTGTGCAAAACAGTGTGTGAGTCTGAGGTTGCCTGGGCTCACCTGAAGACTAGGAAGGAAAGTGGTCTAATTAGTCTGAAAGCAAAAATAATTAAGGAAATAATTTGTTCTGTACTGGACAAAGATGCGAAAAAGCTGCTTGCTTAGCTTTAGTGCCCTGGGCTGTACAGGCAGGGTACCACAGGCAGGCTGAGCAAGAAAAAATAGGGGCACATCTTTTTTTTTTTTTCAGAACCAGGGATTGAACTCAGGCCCTTGCGCTTGCCAGGCAAGCACTTATTCTACTGAGCCATCTCCCCAGCTCGAGGGGCACCTTGTGAAACAGTGTGATGAGCATGAACAGAAATCTTTTCATTTCAAAGTGAGCTCTGTAGAAGACAGTGCCCAGGGTTTTCCTCTGGTCTGGGGAGGCAGAAACAAGGTCAGCTTCTGCTCAGCATCACCAGCCTGATGCTGCCTGCAGGTATGTAAAACCCAGAGCAGCTCCAACCTGGGGCTGAATTGCCAAAGTCCTGTTGGGCCTCAGAAGGGTTTACAGGAAGAATCAAATTGCAAATTTTAGCTAATTGGTAAATGCACTTTTAAAAAAAATGTATTTGGCACAGGGTCTCACTGTGCAGCTCAGACTCAGTGATCCTCCTGTCTTCAGCCTCCCCAGCACTGGGATTATAGGCATGTGCCACCATGCCTGGTCCCTGAGGCCAGCTCAGCTTTCCCAGGGGTGCAGCCAGCACAGCATGTGGTGCCATGTGTCAAGCCCCTTATAGCACTTGCCTAAGTAGGTGCTTTGACTTTCAATTTCAGTTGATACTTTTGCTTGATTTAAAATGTGAAACATTAGTGCATTGCAAATTCTTAAAATTGCAATTACAGGATTAAACTGCTCTTTGCTTTCTGTTGGTTTAAGATAAAAATACCAATTCAAGATTAATCAGAGGTCTGTTGGCAGTGGCTCAAATTAGCAAAGTAACAATCTACAAAAGAAAAAAAAGTAAAAAGAAAAAGGATACTTTAAAATCAAGGTAGTGGGCCAGCCAAATACTTCAGCCGACCTGCAAGCAGGTGCTGGGGTCCAGGGTTCGATCTCTAGGCCTGCCCTGCCAGCCCCGCCCCCAGGGTGCACTGAGACAGCAATTGAGACTGGGCATGGTGGTGTGCCTGTAATCCCAGCTCTTGGGCATGGCGGTGTGTGCCTGTAATTCCAGCTCTTGGGTGGCTGTAACCAGGCAGATCACTACGAGTCCGATCTAATAGTGAAACCCTGAACACCCTGTAGGCCCTTCCCCTCAAATACAGAAATAAAGAATAAAAATAAAACAAAAACCAAGTTGCTATAAAAGTTAGGGCAGAGCAGCTGGAAGCAAATCGGAGGTGGCTGGGAAGGGGGCACCTGGCACGGTAGTGCTCTGGTAGAAATTGTTGGTGGAATGGGGCTTTGGGACAGGAGCAGAGGACTTGCGTAGAGCAGGACTAGCAGCTCCCCGGGGCCTCCTTTTTCCTCCCCTTTCACGTTAACACTGACTTCTGCAGTCGCCCTCACAATGACTGCCCTTTCCTTAGACAAGGGAAACAGATGCTGTAGACCCTTCCCTAAAATACAAAATAAAATAAAACAAAATAAAATAAAGGTGGTGAGGGCCGGCCAGATAGCTCAGCGGACTAAAGTGCCTGCTCAGGCAGAGAGCATCAGCTGGGGTTCCATCCTTGGTGTGTTGTGCCGGCCCCGCCCCCTGGGCACATGAGACTGAGACTGGGTGTGGTGGTGCATGCCTATAATCCTAGCATTGGGAGGCTGTAAACAGAAGAATCACCTGATCTACATAGTGAGACCCTGTAGTAATAGATTAATTTTTAAAAAATAAAATCAAGATAGTGCATTTATCTCACTCCATAGATCATATATTTAAAAAATAAATAAATAAATAAATAAATAAATAAATAGAAAATCCATAAATTGGGTTCCTGCTCTTCACTGTGATCATGGGTACCTAAGGGGGTGGAACCCAGGCTGGCCTGCAGCTAGAAGCTCAAAAACTATGACACATACCAGAGGCAAAAAACGTGGAAGGAAAAAAGATAGTAGACAGCATACAAAAACACAGAATCTGGGAAGAGCTATATACCTGTGGCAGAGTTTAGAGACAAAGATCCAAGCCAAGACCCAACAGAGGGAGAAGACCAGACAGGTTGTTCATCCAAAAGGAGGTCATATGGGATGCTCAGACCACTGAGCACAGCATGGCAGGCCTAACGATGAACTATGGGATCTATGTACATGGACAGAGGACACAAAGCCCAAAGTGACCAGCATAAGAGGAGGCCAAGTGTTCACAGAGACAAACGCCAGAGGAGAGCCAACACAAGCACGAAGCAGAAGCAAAACTGACCCTACACAAGAAACCTGAAGCTGAGACAACTCAAATATCTACAAGACTGTACAGTCACTGGAGTAGCTACAACAGAAAACCAAGGAGACAGAAAGGCAGCTGTGGTAGGCAGAACAGACACTCCCTGCACAGGTAACCTGGGAGACAATTCAACATAACACAGAGGCAAAGCTACAAGGCAACCACATCTCCTTTGCAAAATAGAGTGCACGATTAAATCATACCCTTCAGGAAAAGCATGTTACAATGACTCAGCTGCAGGAAAAGACAAAATGATGGACACAACAACAGATGAAAGCCAAATGTGCTCGTGAGAAGACTAAACAGGGATTGGAGCACTAACAATTAAAGGTCAATGATTCAGATAAGCCAGCAAAGGGCGGGGGATCAGGTGGGGGCAGAGCTCCTGTTTTGGAAATCTGACCAGGAGAAACCATTTAAACAAATGAAAACGGCCCCGACTCAGGCCCCCGCCTTAGGACTGTCAGATATAACAAAGTGTTCCTTCCTGTATGTAGATAAACAAAATAATGGCTAGAGGAGTCTTAACCCAGGTCATGGGACCCTAGCATTGGCTCACGGTATACTTGTCAAAGCAGTTAGATTGTGTGGCCTTAGGATGGCCCAGACACTTGCTGCTACTGCCCCACTGATGCAGAAAGTTTACAAGCTGAGCTTGGTACAACAACTGGTCATTTGGGTACCACAATCAGTTATAACCTTAGTGGGCCAGAGGGGACACTATTGATTGTCAAATCTGAGGATGACTTGGTATCAGGGGCTCTTAGGTGAAAATCCTTGCATAACTCTAGAGACAATTAACATTCCTAACCTGGCTAGCTTGCTCCCAGTCACACCTGGAATCCCCCCGTGACTATATGTTTGTACAGAAAAATGTCCAACCAACAGGATATGCCTTGGTGACTCCACAGTGTGGTAGAGGCCCAGCCTCTGCCTACCAGAACCTCAGCCCAGCAAGCAAAACTAACAGTCTTGACAAGAGTTGTTTTGCTGACAAAGGACAAAGGGGTTAATATCTGTACTGATTCTAAATATTAAAAAGAAGGTTCCTCAGGGCTGGGGCAAAAGAAATGAAGTACAAAAAAGAGATTTTATACCTCCTGGATGCTATAGGGGACCCAAGAAAAGTGGCCATTATATATTGCAGGGAGGGCACCAGGGGACTGGAACAATAGCAGCAGAGATAACCAAATGACAGACAAGGAAGTAAAGTAGGCCACTATGACAGCCCCACAAGGGGGGGTCCTAACTATGCCTCTCATTCTGGAGCTTAATCTCTCTGAGACCCCAAATTACTCTCCAAATAAAAAGACATGATTAGCCCAGAAACCTGAAATTTATTTTATTTATTTATTCATGGGCTAGTGAGATAGCTGAGTGGCATAAGCATTTTTTGCTTCTTCAATCCCTAATACTGCAAAAAAAAAAATTATTTTGAGACAGGGTCTCACTACACAGTTTGGACTGGCTTTGTGCTCAATTTTGTAGCCCCTAGGCTGATCTCAAACTCATAGAGATCTTCCTGTCTCAATCTCCTGAGTGCTGTGGTTACAGGCACGTGTCACCACATCCAGTTCTGGACCAGCATGGCATGTGAATCGAGGGATCGAACTTGGGACGTAGTGTTTCCCAGGCAGATGCTTACCCTCTGAGCTGTCTCCCTAGCTCTGAAATTTGTACCAAGGAAAACTGATGGACATTTTCTTAATGGAAGCTCTGCACTCCTGAAATGAGTGGGAGCTATCCATACATGTTGATGGTTGCCAACACCTTCTCAGGATGGGTAGAAACTTTCCCCACCCAAACAGAAAAGAAACAAAAGGTGACCAAAGTACTGTTAAAAGACGTCATCCCAAGATTTCAACCATCCCTACCCTTGGTGTCAAGCAATGGCCCAGCATTCATAGCTGAGATAGGCCAGGAGCTCACACGAACGCTGAAGATGAAATGGAAGCTTCTCACAGCTTACCGGCCACAGAGCTTGGGAAAGATGGAGCGCACGAACTGCACCTCAAGCGACTGGTGAGACAATATTGTCAAGAAACCACGTGGGATGGGACCAAGTCCTGCCATAATCTTCCTCCCAGTAGGGCACACTCCCACAAAGTAAACAGGGTATTTCCCTTATAAAATTCTATTTGGCCAGGCATCTTCAGTCATGGGTCAAATTAAAGGAAATCCTGATAAACTAGAGAAATTGTCTCTGAAGAGACAGGTGCAAACTTTGGAAATAACCATGCAAAATATTCATGGTTAGATACAGGTGAAAAAAATACCCCTAAGCCTAACGGACCCACTACACCCATTTAAATCTGGGGACATCATGTTGGCTTAAAAAAAAAAAAAAACAAAACCTGCTTTTTCAGTTCCAACTTGGGCCCGGCAGAATGGCTCCCGCAAAGAAGGGTGGTGAGAAGAAGGGCCATTCTGCCATCAACGAGGTGGTGACCCAAGAATGCATAATCAACATTCACAAGCTCATCCATGGAGTGGGCTTCAAGAAGCTCGCCCCTCGGGCACTTAAGGAGATCCGGAAGTTTGCCAGGAAGGAGATGGGAACTCCAGACATGCGCACCTCGACACCAGGCTCAATGAAGCTGTCTCAGCCAAAGGAATAAGTAACGTTCGATATCGTATCCGGGTACGGTTGTCCAGGAAACCAAATGAGGATGAAGAGTCACCAAACAAGCTGTGTATTTTGGTCACCTATGTACCTGTTACCACGTTCAAAAATCTCCAGTGAATGTGGATGAGAACTAACTTGGAAATAAAGTTACAGAACTGCCAACAAAACAAAACAAAACAATTCTGGGGCTCGGAGGGGAAAGGCCTCATACTGCAATTTTGTCTACCCTACTGCTGTTGAAGCTACAGGAACTGTGCCTCAGGTCCTCCACAGTTGACAGGAGCCAACGGCTCAAGCCAGTTGGACCCTATAGGATGCAGATCACCTGCTCATGCAGCAAGATCAGGCTGCCACTAGACAGCGGCCCTGCTCTAGTCACCGCAGAAGCTGAGCAGTCTACGCACAGCCAAAGCTTGAGGATTAACATGGAGATACAATGGCAACATAAGTCTATTTTCCTTTTTGTTATAATTTTCCCTCTGCCCAATAAGGAGCTCACCTCCCATAACAAGGTAAGTGTCAATGATAGTGGTGCTCTTTATTAAAATTATAGAAACTTGGGGCTGGGGAGATGGCTCAGTGGAATAAGCGCTTCCCTGGCAAGCATAAGGACCTGAGTTCAATCCCTGGTTCTGCCAAAAAATAAAATAAAATAAAAACAAAATAAAAAAATTATAGAAAGCATCAAAGGGGGAATGAAGTGGGGCTGAAAGAACAAGCCTCCTCAAGCTCCCTGACTTCTCCCTTGTAGCTATAACTTGGTGTTCTGGAGCAGATAAGATTGGGAACCATGTGCTGTAAACAGGACTTATGTCATCTTGTTCTCTCAGGATTCATAGGGCACTGTTTTTCCTTCAAAGATAAGTTAATAGCTGTGTTGTCTTGCTTTTACAGCCTTGCCTGTGCCCCCATCCCCTGCCCAGTTGCTACAGAGCAACCCCCTCAACCAAATGTGTAAAACTAGAACATTTCCTTTTTTCTGGTGCCTGATGCTTTGGATGTGAGTTCAGCTGGGTCATTGTGTAACTAAAATCCTGGAAATAAATCCTGTTTCCTCATTGGTCTCTAAGATCTCTTGAATTCTGCAGTAATATAGTTTCTCTTTGTGGTAAGGGTGTATTTTTTTTAAATAGATACTTTAAGGTTGAAAAGTAAATCAAGGGGCTGGGGAGATATCTCAGTGGTCTAAGCACCTGCCTGGCAAGCAGAAGGACCTGGGTTCATATTCCCAGTACTGCATGCAGTGCTGGCCCTGGAACCCCAGATGTGCCGTGGTAGCCACTGAAACTGGGTGTGATGGCGCACCCCTGTCATCCCAGTGCTGGGCAGGTTGAGACAAGAGGATCGTTACAAGTCCGAGCTGCATAGTGAGACCCTGTACCAAATAAATAAATGATTTTTAAAAATTAAAAATGTACCCTGTCCTGGGGCTGGTGAGATGGCTCAGTGGTCTAAAGCACCTACTTAGAACAAGCTTAGTCAAAGCATAGGGACCGCAGTTCAATCCCCCAGCACCACATGCCAGCCAGCCCCACCCCCTGGTGGGCTGAGCTGGCCACACACACACACACACACACACACACACATAAATAAATAAAAAAAAAATTAAAAATGTACCCTGTCCCAAAAGAAAGAAGAAAAAAAATTTAAAGGACAGCAGAAGCTGGGAGTAGTGGTGCACATCTGTAATCCCAGAGAGGCAGCAGCACCACAAGTTCAAGGCCAGACTGGGTTATGTAGTGAGTTCAAGAGCAGCCTGAAGGACATAGAGAGAACCTGTCTTAAAACAGGAGATGAACAAAAGCAAACAAAAAGGGCTGAGGAAGGGCCAGCAAGATAGCTCAGCGGACCAAGCGCCTGCTTATGCAAGTGCAGGGTCCCCGGCACCACATGTCCCTGGGCATGCTGAGCCGGCCACTGAGACAGGGCATGGTGGTGCATGCCTATAATCCCAGTGCTGGGGAGGCTGAATACAGGAGGATTACCATGAGTCTGAGCTTCAAAGTGAGACCTGTACGAAATAAATTTTAAAAAGGTGGTAGTGGGGGTGCTGAGGAAGTAGCTCAGTGTGAAGGCCCTGGGTTCAATGACTAATATCAAGAGAAGAAAGAAAGGGGCCAGAGAGATGGCTCAGTGGAATAAGCGCCCTAGAGCGCCCTAGTTCTGAAAAAAAAAAAAAAAAAAAAAAAAGAGGGCCTGCCCCTTAGCTCAGTTCTTTAAGAGCCTGCTTAAACAATCCATCAGCTGAGGTTGCTGTGGTTCGATCCCCAGTACTCAAGCCAGCCAAATGTGCCCTGAAGGCATTCTGAGCCAGCCAAAAAAAAGAAAAAAAAAAAGCCTTCCATTTTGGGCTTGGGAGATGGCTCAGTAGAATAAACACTTCCCTGGCAAGTGCAAGGGCCTGAGTTCAATCCTCAGTTCCATAAAAAAAGAAAGAAAGAAAGAAAGAAAGAAAGAAAGAAAGAAAGAAAGAAAGAGAAAAAAAAAGGTAGGCAGGAGGTGCTGGCAAACCCTTGCTGGGGTGAGGGTTCCTGAGTTGAGGAGTGTGCTGATGCCCCACCATGCCTACTAATTGAAGGAACCCAGGCAAAAGCATTGTATCCTGAGGCCAGGAAAATGTGCTGCCTGAGCAGGATCTCTGAACTGTGTAAGTAACTCTAGTTCACCACTGGGTGGGGCTCAGTTCCAGTAGAACTTTGGGAAGAGCCCTGCAGTGGCTGAAGCTTGGAAAAGACTTTTTAAAAAGTGACTTTCGGATTAACTCTTCCCTCAAATGCAGCCTTGAGGGAACTGACTGTCACAGGACCCTCATAGTGGGAGGGTGCAGCAGAGAAGGGTTGTTTCCTTCACAGTGGCCCGGAGGCAGAAGAGGGGACCAGGGCCAGAGAGGAGAGGGCATAAGGGACCAAAATATTCAAGGCCACACTTGTAGGACCTACCTAACCACACCCAGGAACATTCTTTACTAATCTGCTAGGCATTTCTTAATCCAGTGAAGTTGATACATCAGGACTAAGGGTCACAACTGCTTCAAAGGGAGCAGTACACATTGTGATTGAAAGATTCAAAAAAGCCCTGGCGTGATTCCGTCCTGCGTGTCTGTTCTGTGGAGCAGTAGTCATTCACTTCCGTCCGCGTTCTCTCCCACCTAAGTGCGTGCCACCACTCCATGGAAGATTTGATGGATATGGACATGAGCCCCCTGAGGCCCCAGAATTATCTCTTCGGTTGTGAACTAAAGGCCGACAAAGATTACCACTTTAAGGTGGATAACGATGAAAATGA
>NW_004524581.1:9896519-9900155 GCF_000260255.1 Octodon degus | reverse complement strand
TGTTTAGTTTTTAAAGATGGAACTCCACCCTTTACTTGGTTTTAAGTATGTATGGAATGTTATGATAAGACATAGTAGTAGTGGTGGTGGTCAGACATGGAGATGGTAGGGAGACAAATATACATGTGAAATAAACTCAGTATTTTAATAAAGTAAAAAAAAAAAAAAAAGATTCAGCACGTCGCTACTGAGCAGTCACTGTGTGCATGGTATTGTGGGATTATTCACTGATCACTGATGGAGACAGGAGACTGAATTCAATTCTCTCCCTGTCCCATCCTCATGCTCTCTACCATGCAACTCTGCTGTCCTCACACCCTTGACCCTGAATTGAGCTTGTGATTTGGTTTCATCCACACAAGTAAAAATGAAGAAACACCTGTTTGGAGCCTGGACATTGCAAGGAGTTGCATGATCCACTCCTGCTCTTGGGGCCACCAGCTCCATGAGAACAAATCGAGTTTTCCCACTGAGAGGCCAAACTCTGTGGTCCACCTGCTTCAGCTGATAACTAGAAGCAGAGGTTGCTGGCTGCCTGGTAACTGACCCCAGATGCATTGGGGAGTCCATCTGAGACCAGAAGAGCTTCCCGATTAACCCCAGGTTAAAATAATGAACTAAATAAGTAGTTGTTGTTTTAAGCTGCTTCTAAGTCTTGGGGTGTTTTATTATGCACAAACCTGGTTGTATATTTCTCTTTTTTTAAAAAATTTTATTTATGTGTGTGGCCAGCTCAGCCCAGCAGGGGGCGGGGCGGGCTGGCATGTGGTGCTGGGGGATTGAACCGCAGGCCCTGTGCTTTGCTAAGCTTGTTCTAAGTAGGTGCTTTAGACCACTGAGCCATCTCACCAGCCCCTGGTTGTATATTTCTAACTGGTGGTCAACTTATTACACCCAGCTGAATTAAACTAGCATGGTGTTGGGTACAAGAGGCCCACCTGAGGATTGTTGCCAGCAGCATAAAAGGCAGAGCAGGAAAAGCTGCCGGAACACCGTTAGGGATGCTGTTTGGAGAAGCTGCTAGAGCTGTTGGAAGCTGCTAGTTCTCTTGGGCTGTTCTGCTGGAGGACCTTCTCATGTTGGCTTTCCTGGTCCTCATCTTGAGCATCGCTTCCTGGCTCTGAAGGAGAAGGTGCTGCACTGCTCAGCCTCGTGGAGAAGCTTGTCATGTTGGCTTTCCTGGTGGGAACTCAGCTTTCCTCATCACTGGAGGACCTTGGGACCTCACTGTTGCCGAGGATGACGGTGTACTTTCGCGGGGAGCTCTGGTGCTTACCCTGAGCCTTGCTTCCTGGCTCCAGCTCAGATCCCTCAGCCTGCCGGCACAGATCCTGCATCCCGCTGGCACAGACTTTCTAGCTTCTACCACTGACCTTTGGGCCTGTTCAGCACACATCCATGAAGCAGGCCTGCATGAGACTTTATTGTGTGTTCTAGGCCTCTAGTTGGACTTGTGGGAGGCATTGTTATATGCTCTAGATTTTCATCTGGACTCATGCAGGATATCAGGATCTAGGCCCTCAGCTGGATTCTTTAGTGTGTGGATAGGTTTCCTGCACTTTTTTTTTTTTTTTTTTTTGCGGAAACGAGGATTGAACTCAGGCCCTTGCGCTTGCCAGGGAAGCGCTTATTCCACCGAGCCATCTCCCTGGCCCCTCCTGCACTTTGTTGTATATAATTCTTTGGATGATTCTTTATAAAATACTATTATAAAATGTGTCCTGTATTATATTGTTTTCCTTGGAAAAACCAACAAAAAACCCCCAAACTACAATACTATTTGACATCAGCACTTACAGTTCATCAAGCTCTGGTGTGTGGAATGATGGCAAAGGCTTGGGCAGAGATGGTGCAGTCCTGAGTACAGAGCAGTAAGTGTTCTGACAGGCAGGCACTGAAGGCATAGTAGTCGTGACCCTTTAGCTGGTGAGGAGTTGGAAGGATGAGCTTCCTGGGATGGGGGCTGGGTGTGGGAAAGCACGAATGTGGGAAACCCAGGCTGGGGCCATTGGTCAGCAGCCAACAGCATTTGCTGAGCTCTTAGGATGTGCACAGAAGTCCTGTATGGCTCAGCAGGAGAGAAAATACATCTGTACGCAGAAGCTGGCCACAAATGTAAGGTTATTTGTTTTGCATTGCTGGGGATTGCAAATCCAGGGCTTTGTGTATGCTAGGCAAGAGCTCTACCACCAAGCCACAGCCCCATAAGGCTGGTTTTAAGTGAAGCAGAGGTAGTGGTGTCTGCTTTGCCCAGAGTAACAAATAGGTAGACTGTGCCTCTGCCTGTTAGTAACTTGTATCTGCTGCTTGGTACATACTCAGGGAGGAGGGAGTGGCAGGTTGGCAAAGCCTCTGTTGCCTTCCAAGAAGGCACAAGTTGGCTTCTGGGATTCCATTCAACTGGTAGCTCACTGAGAGCAGAGAGTCTGTGTCTCACTCATTTCATGTCCTTCAAGGAATGCGGGCCTTGCATTTAATGAATTCAGTTTTGAAAGACTCATCTTCCATGCTGGGACCAGAAGTCTTTGGATAAGTTTGTTAAATATGGAATTATTCCATGAGAGATTTTGGGATGGGACCCAAGTATAAACACAAAATTCCCAAGTATTTCATGTACATCACACACACACACACACACACACACACACTATATATATATATATATATGTAATATATATATATATATTTTTTTTTTCTGAAACAGAGTCTCACTCTGTAGTCCAGGCTGACCTTGAACTCACAGAGGTCCTCCTGCCTTGGCCTTCCAAGTGCTGGGATTACAGGTGTGTGCCACCATGCTCAGCTCCACACAATAGGTTTAGTATACCTGCAGTAGACTGTGACTACAGTGTGATCAGGGGTAGAGCTTCCCACGTAGCTTCATGTTGGTGTTTGAAGCTTCAGATCTTGTTTTTTTTTTTGCGGAACCAGGGATTGAACTCAGACTCTTGCACTTGCAAGGGAAGCGCTTATCCTACTGAGCCATCTCCTGGGGCCCCCTGAAGTTTCAGATCTTGTAGCATTAGGTTATTTCCTTGGGTTGCTGTAACAGACTGTCAGCCTGGGAACTTCAAATCAACAGAAACCTGTTCTCTCAATTCCCGGAAGTCCAAACCATGCGGGCAACAGAGACTGTTCCTTTTTGGAGGAGCTGAGCCAGTATTCCTTGGCCCACAGATCGACTACCTTGTCTTTGCATCTGTCACCACATCATGGCCTCCTGCATCTCTGTTTCTCTCTTACCCTTTTAAGAACTCCAGCTGTATTGGATTAGGCTCCTCCCTCATCCAGTATAGCCTATTCCAAACTAATCCCATCTGCCATGATTCTAGTTCCAGACAAAGTCACATTCTGAGGTAGCGAAGGTTAGGCTTTTTAAATGCTGTCTCAGGGGATCAATGCAACTCATCACATTAATCAAGGCCCAAGGGGATATGTGTTCCTTGGGAGACTGCCAAAGCCTCCTGAGGCTGAGTTACCTTTCCAGAAAGTGGCAGTATTGAATGCTTGTAATACCAGCACTCTGGGAAGCTGAGGCAGGAGGATCAGCAGCCCCTAACCTGGGCAATTTAGTGAGACAGTGTCTTTGCAAACAAACTATATAAATAATATGTATACATATATATTATACACACA
>NW_004524581.1:9873185-9895784 GCF_000260255.1 Octodon degus | reverse complement strand
TTTATTTGACTTGATTTTTATTTTTTATTATTTATTTATTTATTTATTTTTTTGGAGGCCTGAAGATGCCTTTAGGGCATTTCTGGTTAGCCCTATCTGGGTTCGAAACACAGAAGCTTGAGCTTGAGGGCTTTGTTGCAGCAGGCACTTAAACAACTGAGCTATTGGGCAGGCCCCCTGATTTTATTTTTTTAAAGACAGGGTCTCAAGCTGGCTTTTAACTCACTTTGTAGCCCAGGTTGCCCTATAGCTCGCACCTAAATTCTAGGGATTCAGGGGGGCAGCACCCCATCTGGCCTACAATTCCTGTTTTACAGATGGTTAAGTGACTGGCCAGAATTTGTATAAACACCTGAAGGGGCGCTCCAGGGTGCCATGTGAAAAGTGCTCCACGTTCCATCGTTACATTTTTGGAAAGTACTCCCAACCTGACTAATTTAGCTCCTCTTTCCCCAGAAAACCGCACCCAACCCTCATCCTCGGGACCCCGGAACATTTTGCAGGTTCAGGTCAACGCCCCGAAACCTTAGCGCTCTCCCCTCAGAAGCGGCGCACAAAGCGGTTCCTCTCTGCTTTCGGGAGCGCGCACGCGGAGCGGCTCGCTGATTGGGTGCGTTCCTGGGCCCAACCCGCCCCGAAGCCCATTCCAGCTCGGCGATTGGTCGAGCGGCGCTGAGGCCGCGCCTTCGGCCCGCCGCGCCCCGCCCCGCTGTCTGGGAACTCGCATGCGGCGCCGGCGGCGGCCGAGGGAGCGCGAGTGCACGGCGCAGGGCGCTAGGAGGCATTGTCGCCGTAAGTGGAGCGGAAAGTGGCCCACACAGTAAACGTGGTCTGCGGCCTGGCGTCGCAGGGCTGGGGGAGAGGCGCAGCGGAGTGTCCCGGTGTTGGCGGCGCTCCTCCCCTCCCCCAGGGGGACAGAGCCGCCGCACTCCAGCGGCTCCGCGGCCCGGGCCGAGCTGCGCGACGCGGTCCCTGGCCCGGGAGCGGGTAGCTGGGCAGCGCTGCGGGCCGGGGCCGCCGTTCCCTGAGGGAGGCGGTGCCAGCGCTGGGAGAGGCTGCTGGTGTATTTCGTCCCGAAACCACACTTGCGGGCTTTGCTTTTGCTCTGGGGAGTTGCAGGCGCCCGCACAGGAAAGGGCCTCTGGGCAGTCCCCGGCCCCGCGGTCCCCCGCGCACCTCCTCTACCGGCTTTATTCTTCTCAGTCTCCGCCTGCCAGGCACGCGGGGACCGGCTACAGGCGCCGCTGGCTGCAGGCGTGGGGGTGAGGGGACCCCTGGGGCCAGGCCCTGGAACGCTGGCCCGCCCGCCTATAGTCCTGGGGGGCGCTCGCCGACAAGTGTATTTAAGGAGCCCTTTCGCTGCTCCCCAACCCCAGGATGAACAAACACGGCGCCGGCCGACCTGCTCATTCCCCAGCCGGCTTTTTCCCTTGGGTGGGAAAGTGGGTCAGCCCTGCCCTGGGTCTGTTGGCCTAATTGGAGGTGCTGGGGTCGGAGGAAGCCCACCGCCCCACACCTTCCTGCCCGTTCCTGGCCTAGCATGGTCGAGAGGCCTGGCCAGCCGCAGCCTTGGGGGCAGCACGCACTGCCCAGAGGCTCGGGTTGCTGCACTGAGCCGCTGCCAGGATCTAAAGTTCCTGACCGACCACACCGGTAACTAAATATAGGAGCATCTGGTGCGGACTGGGTGTCGCAGCAGCTCCTTTGCAGAGATCTGCGGACTGCAGATAAGGCAGTGTTCTTGCTGGTAAGGGCCAGAGGGCCATGGTCAGGGCTTAACCCCCGACCCAACTTTGAATCCAGGTCTTGATTTGGCTGAGCAGGAGCGAGGATTGCCAGCTCCCGCCAAGCAGAACAACTTTTTGGACCTTCAGTTATATCCAGACTTCTGTCTGTGCTTGTTTGTTCATGTATTTATTGGTAGCCCCTTCATGTGGGAAGCCATAATGATCTGCAGTCTTCCCTCAGAAGTGACATATCAGCTACTTTTGATAGTCATGCAGCTGAGGAAGGTGGTATTTCCATTTTATGAATGAGGCTGTTTCACGGCACATAACTTTCCAAAACTGCCCCTGTCGAAGAACAACAGCCTGATAGGGAGGTGCCCCCATCACCTGCTGCCATGGCCTTGTAGGCCTGGTGTCATCACACTGACAGCGTCTGGCTCATTCTGCCTCCTAGTAGGAAGCTTGTTCCGGCCCATAGCCCATCTCTGCCCCTTTCCTCTGCAGTGGGGGTGCTTTAGCAGATGCCCAGGAGATGATAGAATTAAACATTTCCTGGGTCATTGTGCACACTGGGAATAGTGGAAGTGGGGTACATGGGAAGCAGCAATGAATATGGGGCCTGGACCCCATGTTGAAGGATCTCTGAGATTTGGAGTTCCTTCCTTGCCCTAAGCCCCTGCCCTCTACCACATGGGACCCAAGGTGCCGTCTAGCGGAGTGTCCAAGCCCAGATACAACCCCCTGTCTCTCCCCTTTACGATGTTCTCGACTCTTGGCCACCACTACTCAGCATATGGGGTTGACCAGATACCTCAAGGAGCCCAGCAGGATTGACCTGGGTGTGTGTGGTTGATCTGGTTCCTGGAGGTTCCGGAGGACTCACTGTTCAGATGGTATTGACTTACCATTAGTAGACCATACACCTACTCTAATACACAGGAGCCTTTACCCCAGGGCAACCCTCAGTCCTAGGTGGGACCACAACTCCGACTGTCACTTGTTTGATTTGGACAGGTTTTCTGCAAAACAATTATAACAGAAAAAGGTTTTCTTTACCTCCCCCTAGCTTCTCTCTCTCTCTCTCTCTCTCTCTCTCTCTCTCAAAATATATATATTTGAGACAGGGTCTTGCTATGTGGTTCAAGCTGGCTGTCCTTTTGCTTGTTTTAGTCTTTCCTTTATGCTAGCCTTGAACACATGGTAATCCTCTTGCCTCAGCCTCCTGAGTGCTGGAATTACAGAGTGTACCACCATGCTTGGCCTTAATTAAATAATTTTTTTTTTTTTTGTCAAATAGGCTTGAGGGTGAAAGGAGAAATGAATCTAGTTGGGTGACCTTTTCTTAATTTCCTTCCTTCCTTCTTTCTTTTTCTTTTTTCCTTCACTTCCATCCCCCTTTTCGTCCTTCTTTCCTTCTCTTGGAGATTGAACCCAAGGTCTTGTGCTAGGCTAGGGCTCTTTCACTGAGTGACACCCTCAGCCCTTTTTATTTTATTTTGAGACAGGGTTTCACTGAGTTGCCAGGGTTGGCCTAGAACTTACTACCCTTCAGTCTCCTTCACCACACCCAGCTGAAGTTCGACGATCTTTTTGATGCATTTTTGGGGTCCCATAAGCCCACTTCAGCCCCCTGATGTCCCACATTTGTTTTTCCCTCAGCCTGGACCCCTACATGTGTGGAAGAGGCCAGGCTTTTGTCATCTGATCTAGAGGGACTTCCAGCTGAACTTGGTGGAACAATTCTCTCTTTTGTGGGAAGAGGTCGTTTTAGGTGAAGACATTATGAGTTCTTATCCATGGATGGTAATTTTAGGTAGCTGTCAGTAATATTTTAGGTGATGGCTTGGATCCCCTTTTGGGGATCTAGGGCACCTCTGTGTTGTAACCAAAGGGTCCTTTGGAAGGTACGGAGTCCTTTTTCCTAGGGAACTCTTCTGATGTCTTAGACTCACATGCTGTTCCTGTTTGTGGGTCTGTGTCCATTCCAATGCACATGGTGAGGTGTTTTTCTTTTCTTTTTTTTTTTTTTAGTGGACTCTTCTTTTAATCAATGGCTGAAGGTACCACCCCACCTGGTGGTGGCTAGTGGAATTGCAGGCATAGTGTCTGATCGCCTGTCCCACCAAGGTAGCACAGACTGGGGGCACTTTGGTGATTTCTTTTCCCTCCTCTTGCTGTGAGGCCACGATGGATTCAGCGCTGTTCTTCGGAAAGGTCTTCATCTGGATCACAATCAAGCTATGTCATGTATTTTCTCCTTCATTCTTATAACCTAGTAGATGCCCAATAAATGCTTCTGACTTTTGATGATGAATGTTACAGGTGAGGAAAGGAGGGGCCACTGTGGTGGGAAGAGTCCTGTGTGGAGAGTTAGGAGACCTGTGTTCTTTGTTTCTGTCTAACCCATTCACTTCCCCTCTCGGGCCCTCGATTTCTCTAGTCATACATGGGTTAGCTCAGTTACCAAGATGCTAGCAACATTGCTGTGACGGGGTCTTAAGGGATCTCTTAAAGGCAGTGTGAAGAAGCCATTGACTCATTTTGCCACTGGCTCTCCTGTTCCCTACTGTTCTCCCCTTCCCATCTTACACACTTGGTACATTTGGCACTTGAAGGCATTTGAATTGATGGTCCTTTCCCACTTAGACTGTTTCTTGGATTTGTTAGAAGGGGCCTTTGTCTTGTACTCGGGTTGAAACCCAGGTGATGTCTGTTGACCATCATTATTGGGCAAAGTGTGGTGTATCTCTGCTCACAGCCCCGTGGGGAGGTGTGTGTGCATGAGTGTGTGTGAGTGAGTGAGTACATTAAAGGTCATGAACTACCCAGGTGACTTATGCTAAGTCACTGAGTGCTTCTGACCCTCAGAGGGAGGAGAGAGCCTGGGACGGGCCAGGGCATCAGGGAAGACTTTCTGAAGGTGGAGAGATGGGAATTCTACTCATTCCTTAAGGATGAGTCCACTGAGTTGTTTGTTCCAAGTCACACAGAGATTGCACGTATGCTGCTGTGTTCTCTCAGTTCAGTGTCCTGGACTCTGAGCTAGGCGGGTCTTTGTGTTTTGATGGGTCACATGAACTCAGCAAGGTGTCACTAGATCTCCAGCTCAGATCATGGAACAGGGCTCAGAGCAGTTAGGAAACTCTGTCAAGGCTTCTGAGCTGCTGAGTGGGGAGCTGGGCATCAGGCCCATCTCCTGATACAGTCTTCTCCCACTGCATCGTGGTCTCAGACCCGCAGGGCCAGCCTCCTTGGTGCAACACGTAGATGTGGTGCACTGCTGCCCTGCCTCTGAACCTGAGCCCTCAGCACTCTTTCTTGGTGTCCGCAGCAGCCCAGAGTACTGTGCCTGGGCCCCTCCTCTCTGCCTTTCTTGTTCTGTCCTCAGCTCTTGAAGTGGATTCCCTGGAGCAACTTGAGCTGCCTGGGGAGCAGGGCTTGGGCCCAGGGCACATTTGGAAGGCATCGGCCTTAGTCACTTCTTTCCTTTCTCCTGGGGTGCTGCTTCAATAAGCAGGGAACAGGGAGTCTGGGACATTTCTGTGTCTTTATGTCTTACTACTTGTAATTCTGACACCTCAGACTTTCGTCTTCCTTGCTCTTCTTCAAGCCTTTTCTCCCTAGTGATCCAGTTTCCTTCTCTCATTTCTAACCCCGCCCCATTCCTTTCAATAGCCCCAGTATTGGGCTGAGAACCAGGTCTGCAGGCCAGTGCTGTAACTGTCCCTTGCTCTTGGCACATGGGAAGGGAATTCCTAGAGACTTCTTACCTGCCAGGCTGCCGGCTCCAGTTTGCCAGGGTGCCCCTCCTTCCTGCTGTGGAAGATGCAGGTGGGGAGGACGGGGGAGCTGGAGGAGGTGTGTGATAGGCCCCTGCTCAGAGGCCTTGGGATGTGCCTTTCCCTGCAGCTCACTGTGTCTCACTGCCTCCTCAACACCCCGCCTGCTGAGTCAAGGCCAGCGCACACCTGAGACCTCACACCTGCCTGGCCACTGGTTCAAGCTAGGGGCCCTGTGTCTGGTGAGGTCATACACGTTGATCCTAGAAAAGCAGCTGCCCAGCTGTCCTTACCCAGTGACAGGCAGATCAGTCCTACCAAGGCCAAGCTGGATGTGGCCTGGGCTCTGGGTCTCCCAGAAGGAGGTGAATGGCTGGGCCCCTGCCTGTGGGCTTCCTGGCAGCCTGGGTGTCTGGAGATGAGGGTGCTGGGGGTGGACTCTGGCTGGCAGGTGGGTGTTTGATGGCCCTGTGTTTTCGCCAGGCACAGGCCCCTTTGTGAACAGCAGACCAGCCGGGGAGCTGGCAGAAGGACACCTGAGTCTGCATGCTGAAGAAGATGGGTGAGGCTGTGGCCAGAGTCGCGAGGAAGGTCAACGAGACAGTGGAGAGTGGCTCCGACACACTGGGTGAGTGCAGGCAGGCCTTTTACAGCCAGCCTGTGGTGGTTTGTGGCCTAGTATGGTGTGACTTAAAAAGAGGTGAAAGAGACATCACTGCACATCCTTGTCGTGAGGACGAGTGCTGCATGGGATTTTCATTGCAGCGGTGGCTACTGTGTATGCTGTTTGTATTCTGGACTCCAGTGTAAGGATTACTTTTTGCTCTAGCTCATGGCCAAAGAGTTATGGGAAACACCAAGTGATGGAGCCTGCCTGCCCGCCTTTGAACAGGGGTGACAGTGTGTGTGCCCTTGGAGCAGCTGCAGTGCCAGGTGGGCCCTGGCTGTGTCGGTACCTCTTGTTGAATCATTCCAGTTTCCCCATGATGAGTGGTGTCTGCCAGGTGTGGTTGGCCTTGGTCTGTGGATGAGGGGATGGAAGGGTGACCATGACTAAGAAGCCCCTTTACATTGCACTGTATCACCTGAATGTCATATGTGTCTTTTGAATCAGTCGTAACATCTTAGCTCAGTGGTTATGCTGAGACTCTAAGCATTTAAGTAAAGCGTCTTGCTTGATGAGCTCAGCAGCTGTTTATGACGAAGTGCGGCAGGGAGACAGTGCAGCTTTCTGTGTGCACCAGCATGCATGGATGATGCATGTGTGTGTATCTCATTCCTGGAGTGCAGGTACCAACTGGGGGCCACAGACATGGTGAGGGCACACAGAGGACAGGAGCAGTCTCCCTCGGGGATAGTGGTGCGATGGACAGGTGGCCCACAGCAGGCAGAGAGGAATGCCACAGGCAGGTAGGGGTGTGTGTGTCCGCAGGGGAGCATTTCCTGGAGCAGGGGCCCTGAGGCTAGGGAGGCAGAGTGCTTCTGTGCACAGCCAGCTTCCAGGTGCAGCCAGCTTTCCGACTCCTGAGTTGGGCCAGGAAGCTGAGGGACACTTGGCTTCAGGATGGGCTTGGTCACTGCCTCCTCCAGGAAGCCCTCAGCCCTGGCCCATTCGTCTCTTACTCCCTTCCTTCTCCGTAGCACCCACTCAGTGTCCCCAGAGGACAAGGACCCTGTGTTGCCCCTTCTGCCCTGCCCCACTCCAGAGCCCTGGGCAGCATCAGGTACTGTGTTAGCATGCAGAGCTCTTTGCTCTACTTAGCCAAGGTGAGAGAGGTGTCTCTTCTGCCAGCAAATGGGCTTGAAGGTTGTTGCTGGCTTTGAAGGGACGTCTTGGCAGTCCTTAGGCTGTTGAGCTGTTGGCTATAGCCCTCAGTAGAAGATTCTGGATTCCTGCACTGGTCTTGAATATGGCTGTGTTTGCCTCAATGTTCAGCACTCTCTGCTATACTGATACTGTGGTTGACAGGCAACCAGGATCGTAGTGGCCTTGGTGTGAATCTCTACTCCGCCACTTCCTAGCGTAGTACCTAAGCAGACTGCTTAACCTGCCTGACCCTCTGTTTCTTCACCAATGGATGAGGACAGGAATTGCATCTTGCTTCATCAGGATGGTTAGAAGTAATGGTAATGACTAGGGTGCCTGACCTGCAGGGATAATGCCTGGCATTTAGTAACAGCAAGGCAGGGCTGAAAGCCAAGAGGAATTAAAAGACAGGTAGGTGGTGGCCTTGGCAAACCCGGCCCGCTCCTCCAGCTTCCCAGGTGGAGCTGGACAGCAGAGCTTCCTGGTCACAGCCAGAGTGGGAATCGTGCCTTCTGTATCTGTGACCAGAGCTCTACTCTGGGATCTGTCCCCTCAGAGATGGCTCCTTCCCTCTGGCCTTCTGGGAAGTCCCCTAGCTCAGGCAGAAGCAGCTCTTCTCTCAGCCCCTTACCTCCTCCAACGTTGTCTCCTAGACGCTTCCGGAGAGCACTGTGCTGCTCTTCCCGTCCCCTGAGTCAGGCGCTCCTCACTGCTGCCCCTTGGCTTCCCAGGTGGGCTCTTCCTCTTTGAGGCTTTATGCCTATCTGGGCTTCTCCAGTTTCTCGGGCCTTAGCCTAACCTCCCCTTCCTCCAGCCAAAGTCTTGGGGCCGCATGACTCTGTCCCTGTACTGCTTCAGGGCAGAAGCTCTGGGATCTGCTGTGTGCTAAGCGGTCAGCACTGCAGAGGACCTCAGTGTGGGAAGGCCTGGGTGCACAGAAACATGGCTGCCACAGGGGCGCGCTGGCCAGGCAGCAGGGGCCCAGCCCACGTGGGGCTGCAGCATCAGGCTGGCACATTTGGTACCTTTCATTCTTTCCTAGATTCTTTGTACTTCCTGGCTCTTTGGACCCTTGTGTGTTTATTTCTAGGAATTTCCTAGACATTGACTCTTGGTATGTTACTCTTGCCTATCCCTAAAGACTCATTTTTCTGGAATCTCTCACAGGCCCTCTCATTCTGTGCTTCTGGCCTCTGGTGTTTCCTCTCTGCCACATGTGAAGAGATTTCCTCAGATCTACCTTTCATTTCACTGTTTGCATCTTTGGGTCTAATAAGTTGAGGCATCCCTTGAATTGTTAATTTTTATTTATTTTTTGAATTGTTAATTTTTTTATAAGTTTATTATTATTTTTAAATTAATTAATTAATTAATTAATTTGTGTGTGTGTGTGTGTGTGTGTGGCCAGCTCAGCCCACCAGGGGGCTGGGGCTGGCTGGCATGTGGTGCTGGGGGATTGAACCGGCGGTCCCTGTGCTTTGCTAAGCTTGTTCTAAGTAGGTACTTTAGACCACTGAGCCATCTCACCAGCCCTGAATTGTTAATTTTTAGTACTGTATTTTTACTTTTCAAAATTCTATTTGGTTCTTTTAAAAGTCTGATATATACTAGGTTTAGTGGTGCAGACTGGTGCTGCTTGGGAGGCTGAGGCAGGAGTTGGAGTTGGGGTTGGAGACCAGACTGGGCAACACAGTGAGACCCTGTCTTGAATAAACAAATGCATAGGTAGATACATCTGATTACTATACTCTAGATACTCTTCAGATTCAGTAGATCTTTTGCCTCTTAGTAAAAAAAAAAAAAAGAATCTGTGTCTCTCTTTGTCTCTGTGTCTGTCTGTGTGTCTCTGTCTCTGTCTCTCTCTGTCTGTCTGTCTGTCTTTCTCTCTTTCTCTTTCTCTCTTATATGTATTTTTTTGGTGGCCAGAATTCAAACCAGGATCTTGTGCTTGCCAGGCAGTGTTTGCCTCTTTTTTATTCTTTTTTTTTTTTTTGCACAACAGGAACAAGTAACTTTAATGAACACAGAATCTGTGGAAATCCAGGCATTTGCAGAAAAAAAAGAGTGCAGTTGCCATAGTTTAAGGCGGCTCTTAACTTTTTACATAGAAAACTAGAAAAGGCCAACAGTTAACTTTACACTTGTCTGCTCAACACTAAGGATTTCCAGAAATCTTTGCATCCTATTGGATGAAATGTCTGTAAGTTAGGCAAGTATATCTTCTTAGTTTTGTGTTGCACTCAGCAAGACCGACCTCCCAGCCCCTCTGGATGAGGGTGTCCCTCTCTCCCTCCAGTGCCAGGTTTGCATCAGGTCTGTCTATGGACGCTGCAGCCAGGGAAGCCACAGTCTTGTAGTTCTCTGCCATCACTTCTGCGTACAGGGCATTCCCCACAGACGTAAGGCTGGCCCATTTGTTCTCACTAAAGGGCATCTCCACATCATCCAAAATCTCCAAGTCCTTGGGTTTGGACACACCTGCCATCATATGATCTCTTTTATTCTTCAGGGAGAGGCACAGGTCTCAGGAGCATAGTGCTGGGTAGCCTGCAGAACTTTACACAAGAGACAACTTAGACTACAGGTGGCAGTCCTCAGAAAAACTTTTTTTTTTTTTTTTTTTTTTTTTTTTTTTAATTTATTTGGTACACGGTCTCACTATGCAGCTCAGACTTGTAGCGATTCACCTGTTTTCAGCCTCCCCAGTGCTGGGATTACAGGCATGTGCCCCCACACTTGGACTCTGTCACAGTTGCAGGCTCAGTGTGCCCCAGGGTAGGGTTGGCGTGGCATGGGGGCAATGGAGGGTTGTACTGGGGATCCAATCCTTGTCCCTGTGCTTCTGTTCTTTCTTATCTTTTCAACACTGCCTTTTATGTCTCTAATTACTTGGCCACACTCATTCTTGGTCCTAGTTGCTTTTTCTGAGGTGGGACATTTTCTATGCGTGTCTGCTGCCCGATGACTCCTGCTCGCAGCAGGTTCTCTGGGTGAACCTCGTGTGATTGTGGACCCTCACCTGTGTCTAGGTGGCCCTGTGTTTCTGTCCGGCACCCTCATCTGTGTCTAGGCCTGAGGGGCTGTATCATCTGAGGGGGTCACGCTTGCTTCTTGTGACCAACCCTAGAAAGATGCTTCTGTTCATTTCTCAGCCCTCAAGTTTCCTGCGCCATCAAAGAAGGGACGACTGAAGCCCCAAGTAAGAACAGATCTGTGATTTCAGAAGCTGTGGGGGAGATTTTTGTTTTAAATTTGGTTAGCCAAAGACAAAACACAGCTTTCTAACCATGAAAAAGTAAAATTTTCTTGTTGCAGAAAGTAGTCCAAAATCCCAGCTTCCTCTGTAGTCCTGGCTGTAGCTTCCCACCTCGAGCAAGCCTAGTTATGTTCTTATACACCCCTACCTTACCCACCCAGGACTGAGGATTGAACCCAGAACCTTTGTACTAAGCTACATCACAACTCTTTGTTACTTTTTGTTTTGAGGTAAGATCTAAGTTGTCTGGGCTGGGCTTGAATTTAAGTCCTCCTGCTTCCGTCTCCTAGGCTGCTGGCCTTACATGTGCACCATCACCTTGCTCTCCCTCTGGGCCCTTGGGTGGCCTGGACTGTCCTACGAGCTGAGGCTAGCAGAGCATTAGCAGCCATCTACCACCCTGACTTTTAATTCTTCTTGGCTTTTGGCCCCTGACTCACTATTATTAAATGCCAGGTATGAATCCAAATGCCTTGCCAGTTTTGACTCATTTAATTATCATCACAACCTTATGACATAGGTGACGTTACACAAAAGTTGGAGAAACTAACACTCAGTGTGTTTATGCTTGGAGCTGGAGATGGAACCCAGGTGCTCTACCGCTGAGCCACACCCCCAGCCCTTTGTATTTACCTATTCTTACTGTATAAAATCTGAGTAACTTTATTCTTCTAGGTCATCTTTGTTTTATTTTTATTTCACATCTTCTATTTTTATTTTGAGAGAAGGCTCACTAAGTTGCCCAGGCTAGCTTCAAACTTGCAATCCTCCTACGTCTGCCTCCTGAGTAACTGGTATTACAGGTGTATGCCACCTCATGCCTATGAGGGTATTTAGCCCGTCTCTTCTGTTGTGTAAGTGGGAGTTTTCCTCTGTTGTACAGTAGCTGGAGCTGGGCAGAGTGTACAAGTGACTTGTTGGTAACCTGGCTGTTCGGGGATGTGTTCATCTGGGGCTTCCTCACGTGCTCTGTTGCACCCAGTGTGGGATATGAGGTGAATTCAAGGATGCTGATTCAACTAACCAAGGATAGGCAATAAAACAGGCCTGGTATTTTATTCTTTCTTTCTTTCTTTCTTTTTTTTTTTTTTTTGAGTCAGTGTCTCACTGTGTAGTGGTCTTGAATTCACTGTGCAGCCCCAGGCTAGCCTCCAGTTCACCACAATTCTCCTGCCTCAGCCTCCTGAGTACTGAGAATACAGGCATGTGACACCATGCCCAGCAATCACAGGCCTGTTTTTACTTGGGGTTTAAAGGATTACTTCTCTCTAAAGGTCCAGAAGCTCCAAGAGTTGAGAAGTGAATAGAAAACATCTTTGAATTTTAGCCAACCAAGGATAAAAAATATTCAGAAAAAACTGTAAGTAAGATGGCCCCATCTGGGGGTGTTGGGAGACACTGACACATGTCTAGTATACTCTGTCATCTCACTTTGGTTGCTGTCACTGCACAAAACCCTGCTTCACAAAGGTGGAGGGTTGGTCATGGGGCAGGCTTTTCAGTGCTTTTGGGGCAATCTCCGGATGTTCTTCCTGACTTTAATCTAGAATGTCACCTGTGATTCCAAGCCGTTGCTCTTCCTCTAACATAGACAAAGTTGTTTCAACTGACATATTCAGAAATGGGGTTTAGAAGCAGTTCTTCCCAGTTTCAGGATCCTTTGTGGTTAGAAAGTAGTGCTCAGACTCCTTGGCAAGCCGAGATGATCATGAGCCAGCAGGGAGAAAGAAGGCCCTGGCTGAGCTCTTTCAAAATTCTGCTAATATTGGCAACGTGTGAGAAGTCCCAGCGTTCACTTGTGGTGCCCAGCCTTCCAGTTTTGCTTTTAATGCAGCCCCTTTATCTGTTGGCTTGAACACAGTTATCACTGTCCCCTGAGGTGCCAGGTGGGATTTGTGGAGCAGGTTGAATATGTTGCATGAATGAGTCAAGTCTGGCGGCCCATCCTGAAGTCATTAAGATACGTTGCCAGTAGGAATTGTTTTTCCAAAAGAAACGTCTGAGGTGGTTCCTGTAACTCAAAAACTCTTCCCAGTGATTTATCTTTGAAAAGCCGTCTTTTGTGTGGAAGAGAAGATGTGTGTCATGTGTCTGTCTCCTCACAGAGCTGCATGCACAGACATGAGTTAAGGGCGTGCTTTAATGTAGTTGATAATTTAAATAATCATACGAAATGTTGTTAAGTTCAGGTGCAGTTTTTTGGCTAGTTGGCATTTTCCCATGGATGACAGTATGTAGCCTCACATTCATGAGTGACCTCTTTAACTCACAGAGTGAAGCCAGAGTGCCCTGTTCTGTCTGTGCAGAACTGACCAACTCAGTTTTTATGACATATAGTCGAAGACTTGAATAGTTCTGCAGTCTGGTCGGCCGCAAAAATGCACATGCCATATCTTCGCGTGCCTCCTCCTGAAAAGTGCATCACTCAAGACAGGCGACGTGGCCTTGTTGACTTCAGTGGATGCATCACCTTGGATTGTGTACCACTGTGACAAGCACTAACCCTCTCCGACAGTTGTGTCACAGGATCCTCTGCCATGCCGTCAGGTTACCTAGTTAGGGCGCTGGCCATCAGAAGAACAGGGGCCATCTTGTGAACTGCAGCTCCCTAAAAGTGTACAACAAATATTCTTCACAGCAGACAGTAGGCTTCTGAGCTTTAGCAACGTGGTCAGACCTGGAGAGTGATGCTCTCGGTGCTGATGCGCTGATGGAGTGGTGGCCTTCATTGTTGCATCTGTTCCTCGGATTTCTTTCATTCGTTCTTTCTTTCTTTTTCTTTTTCTTTTCTTTCTTTCTTTTTTTTTTTTTTTGTGGTACAGGGAATTGAATACAGGACCCTTATTCTACTGTAGCACCCTGACCCCAGGTTTATTTCTTTTGAAAAACTCCAGTCTTAGGGGCCAGGGAGATGGCTCAGTGGAATAAGCGCTTGCCTGGCAAGCACAAGGGCCTGAGTTCAATCCCCAGTTCCAGGGGAAAAAAAATTGTGAAAGACTCCAGTCTTGTCTTTTAGTACAGGGAGCTTGGTGTCCACATTTTGAAGGCATGAAGGCTCTGCTGGATAATCAGTTGTCACACTATACACAGGGCTTGGAGAATGGGAATCACCTGTTTTTTTTTTTTTTTTTTTTTTTTTTTTTTTTTTTTTTTTTTTTTTTGTGGAACCGGGGATTGAACTCAGGCCCTTGCACTTGCCAGGGAAGTGCTTATTCCACTGAGCCATCTCCCCAGCCCTGGAATCACCTGTTGCAGTGACCCTATAATTTAAATAGAACAGTCGGTCTTTTCTTTCTTTTTTTGGCTGGCTCAGCCTGCTCTGAGGGTGGGGCTGGCATGGCATGTGATGCCAGGGATTGAACCACAGTCCCCTGCGCCTGCCTAAGCTTACCTAAGCAGGCGCTTTAGACCATTGAACTATCTGGCTGACCCAATATTTTCTTTTAAATGTAGGTTTCTTTTGTTGACGATCTTAAGAGTCTTCTGTTGTTTCACCCACTTTTCAGAGTACCTCACCAGTGATGCTTATTTATTTATTTATGTATTTGATGCAGGGTCTTACTACGCAGCTTGGATTCGTAGGGATCCACCTGTTTCAGTCTCCTCAGTGCTGGGCTTACAGGTGTGCACCACCATGCCTGCTCTTAGTGCACAGCTCAGTGTGCCCAGGGGTGGGGTGGGCATAGCATGTAGTGCTGGGGATGCAACCCTGGTCCCTGCACTTGCCTAAGCAGGCACTTAGCTTGCTGAGCTATCTCGCCAGCCCTGTTTTGTACTAATTTTCCTAAGGTTAGTTTAGAGGCTCCTAAACTGTGACTGAGACAAATGTGGTGTGGGAAAGAGGTGTGGGCGAAGTGGTGAGTAACATAATGGGTGGTCACATGCCTACTGAAGTACAGATGGGATTCTGGCTTAATGCCGCCACCAGATGCAGCAGTGCAAATCAGGCATGTCAGCTCACTTAGCACTAGAAGGCCGTTACGAGGTGCAGCTTCATTATCACTTGCCACTCACTGATGGGGTTTTGATGTGAGTATGCAAGCAGCTGATTTATTATGTTCTCTGTGCAGTCCAAAGCTCTCTTCTAATGTGATGGTTGGCAGTAGCTGTACATACAGATGAGGCTTTGCTCCTTTTCGCTCCTGTGTGGCTGCGTTCCTACTGGGGGCTTGGGGACCTAAGCAATACAGTGTAACAGCAATTTTCATAGCATTTGCCTTGTACTAGGTGTTATAGCTAATCTAGAGCTAATTTAAAGTACACAAGAGAAAGCTGAGTGTGAGTGGTGAACACCTGTCATCCCAGCACTCGGGAGGCTGAGGCAGGAGGATTGCCATGAGTTTGAGCCAGCCTGGCCATATAGTGAGTGCAAAGCCAGCCTGAACTGCATAGTGAAACCTCGTCTCATCAAATTGCCCAGGCTGGCCTCAGACTTGCACCCTTGCCTGAGTATCTTGAGTAGCTAGGATTACAGGCAGGCACCGCTGCGCCTGGCTCTCATTATGTTTCTTAATTTCATGTGTTCTTTTAGATGTGCAGTGTTATTATGGTTTAATTTAGTGTTCTGTGATGACAGGTGATGTTGAACATCTTTTCATGTGCTTCTTTGCCATCTGTCTTTGATAAAATGTCTGTTCAAGTATTTGTTCAATAAAAAGAAATGTGTTTTCTCATTTTTTCCCCCTTGTTTGAACTGCGGTTTGAAACCAGAGCACTGTGTTGCTAGGCAAGCGCTCAGCCACGGAGCTTTGTCCTCAGCCCTCTCGGTGGCCTTAGCGCTTCCTTATAGATCCTGGAGGTGAGTTTGTTGTTAGATAAGTGTTTTGCTAGGACTGTTTCCAGTCTCGGCCTCATCTTTCATCCTCCAGGGACTGTCTTTTGAGGACAGACATTTTTAATTTTGATGAAGCCCAGTTTGTCATTTTTTGTTTTATAAATATATAAGCAATCTTTGCTGAACCCAGGGTCACAGACATTTCTTCTTAGCAGAGTTATCTGAGCCCCTACCTCCACTGAATGTGTGTGTGTGTGTGTGTGTGTGTGTGTATGAGAGACAGAAAGAGAGGGAGAGGAGAAGGAGGAAAAGGAGGAGGAGGAGGAAGAGGAGGAGGAGGAGGAGGAAGAGGAGGAGGAGGAAGGGAGGAAGGAAAGAGGGAGGGAGGGAAGTGAGGTGAGGTGAGAGATGGAACAGTGATGAGGTTGGGAGACCTAGAGCCATGAAAGAGGAGATGCCCCCTCCCCGCAGTTCACCTGCAGATGGCGCCCTATCACTGGCCCAGCTCGTCATAGGAACCTTAGCCCTGACCAGGAAGGCAGGGTGTCAGTGACAGGCTGAGATCTAACAGTCCTCCTGCTTCATTCTCCCATGCTGGGATTACAGGTGTGTGGCAACTGCTGTTTTGAACAGGGGTACTCAGGAGGTGTAGATTTCAGGAAGCAGTGAGCTCTGAATCAGAACCTCCTATTTCTGTTTAGAAATTGCCACTCCCTCCTTTTTCAACAAACTGCTGTGTTTGTGTGCCCTGCTTGGAACTCAGTGCCTGCAGAGGGAGAGACCCCTCCCCTCTCGTTCATTCTCTCCTACACACGCGCACACACATGAGTCTCAGTGAGGAAGGGACATAGCAGAAACAGCTGTTCTGTCCTGATGGGGTGGAGGTCTTGGTCTGTTGTCCGTGGAGAGGTCTTTGCTGTGTGTCTCTGGGCCTGGGCAGTCCTCAGGGTCATCTGCACATAGCCCAGCTCTG
Source organism: Octodon degus (assembly GCF_000260255.1). Classification (NCBI taxonomy): domain Eukaryota; kingdom Metazoa; phylum Chordata; class Mammalia; order Rodentia; family Octodontidae; genus Octodon; species Octodon degus. The sequence goes on along the minus strand of NW_004524581.1, from coordinate 9,879,468 downwards.
CGGGTGTGGGGAGAGAGGCTGTCTTTCCTGGAGTAGTGGGCTGTGATCGACCAGGCAGTGTGGGGCACAGAGACAACCCCTAGTAACCCCCCTACCCTGCCCCTGTTCTCTTGGTGGGACCCAAGTTTCCTTGCAAGGAGACTGCCTTCTCCCAACTATGTTTCACATGGTAGAATGTGAGGAATAACTAGAAGCTTCCTGCCTAGAATATGGCCTTTCTTTTGGAGGTCCTTGGAGGCCAAGATGCGCCTTCTACCTCTTCCCGCCTGCAGTTTTTGCAGATAGTGTGTCTCCCTTGACACTCAAGACTTCTCTGAAAGGAAGGCGTCATATTCGTGGGAGGGCATCTCTCAGTCATGGCTCTGTTAGCTTTGGGTCTAGATTGTTTTTTTTGTGCTGGGAATGCCCTGTACATTGTAGGGTTTTAGCAGCCCCTACCTCCAGACCCTGATTGTCTGAGTCCTTTCAGGTTGCTGTAGCAGAGCGTTGCTGCGTCCTCCTGTGGTAGAAAGATCTCTTTGGTGTCTCTTTTGTAAGGGCACTAATCCCCTGTACAAGGGTTCCACCTCATGACCTGATCACCTCCCCGAAGGTCCACCCCATGCCACTCCCTTTGGGAATGGGTTTCAGTGTATGAATTTGGGAGAACACAGATGTTCGGTTCACAGCACCAGTATTGCCCCTTCCCCCCATCCAGCGCCCACGGCGAGCTCTAGATTTGTCTCTAGACAGTGACAAATGCAGGACCGTTGCTCTAGGAGCCACATCCGGCCCGTACTGGGCTGGTGCCTGCTGGTGTAGCCTGCTGTGCAGGGCAGGGGTCTGGCCCAGGTGGAGTTTGGTGAGCTAGAGAGAAAGTACGAGCACTGTTTCTAGCCCAGAAGGAAACTAAGGTTCAGGATCTCTTGCTAACTCCCTCCCAGTTACTGGGCCAAGTTCCTGTCTGTAAAATATGGAGCTCCAGCCTAGAGCTTTTGCAGTGGACCAGGCTGTCCCGATGGCTGACACATTTCATTCCATCCTCATGGCAGCCTGTGTTCTCATCATCACTGAGCTTTCTCAGCTACTCTACAGATGAAGAAAGTGAAGCACCAAGGGGTTAGCAACATCGCAAGGCCACACCTACCAAGAAGGGATGAGGAGGGGACCTGAACCTGTGCCCTGGGAGAAACAGGCCAGCTCACCCCTGGCTTTGATGGTTGGAAGCCAGGTGAAGCTGCTAGTTTGTAGATAACAGACACGTGACATGGAAACGCAAATCTTCAGGCACCAGTCACATGCAGCCTTTGAGTTAAGGAAGCGCGAGGGGCCAGAGTGATAGCTCAGTAGATCCTGAGTTCAAAACCTGGTACCCCTCCTTAAAAAAAAGGAAGTGCAAGCATGAGCTGCCTCCGCTGTCCTCCAGCTGGTGTGAGGGAGCCTGCGTGGCTTCTGAGCAGGAGAGGGATGAGTGAGCCCACATTTAGGAGGATGGATGCTGGCTGCAGCACCTCAGAGGTTGGAATGAGTCAGTAGGTGGGGATTCAGGGGCGGGGAAGAGGGTGGCTGGGAACCTGGTCATGTCTTAACAAAAATAAGGAAATCTGGGCAGTTTGGGCTGGGCAGAGGCATGAGTCCCGGGCCCCTGAGGGTCATGTGTGAAAAAGCTCACAGCAGGAGATGGGATGGATGTCACGCTGGCTAGGATTGGAGATTTTGGCAGAAAAGCCCCTGCCCTGGTACGTAGACGTGGAGCTCCTACCTGACCCTGGTGTCACTGCTCAGAGTGACATTTTTGGAGGGAAAAGATATTGCTTGAAACTACATGGATAATTATACAGCTGTAAAAAGTGTGTGTTGGTAAGATAAAAATACTCGATCCCAGATCCAGAGAGAAAACTAAGTAGATAACTTTGCGGCATCCAAAGCTTGCATTGCTCATGTGTATAAAAGCGTTAGCCTTGGGGAGGTGATTTAACAAGGCTGAGGAGTTTATTGAAACCCAATACTTCCACCAGTGTAAACACAGCTCTGGCTGATGAGGCGTCCCGGGACTGAGGTACATGGCAACTGAGATACACGGCAGAGGGCCCTGGCAAAGTCAGTTGTTCTGGAATTGGCCCCAGCAGACTGAGCTGCAGAGTGGTGACACCTATGCAAGAGCAGTCCCTCTTTTGCATTAGGGGCTAGGAAATTGCAATTGCTTTTGAGGACAGGTGCCAAAAAAGGTTATTATGCTCAGAGATGAGGGGGAATTTAAATCCGTTTAATTGGCATCTGCCTCATCTTGGTTGGCTGTGTTTTGCTAAGATGCATATTTTTGTCATGCTCTAGTTTATTCCCATGATTTCTTATTCTATCGAATTCTTTTTTGCAAACATTTATTCAGTGTGTGCTGGGCCCATCTGCCTCCTGCACTGCAGAGGATGGGATGGGAAGGAGAAAGACCGAGCTGGTTACGAGCAGGCATCCCATTAGGTCTTGCTCTTGCTGTTCTTTCAGCCTGAATCATCCTTCCCTCAGATCATGTGTGCTCGGTGCCTTTTATTCTCCTCTCAGCTCTGCACGTCCTCCAGCAGCACCACTCCCCCTGCACTGGCCTCTGGAGCCTCCCCCAACCCCAATCCAGAGGCCCAGGGTTCAATCCCCGGTACTGGAAGAAAGGAAGAAATGGAGGCTTTATGAGCCCCAAGGGTTTGTGTGGGTCATCGCAGAGAGTCTGTCTTGTGCTAGAATTTGAACATGAGCCTGTTGGTTTCTTCTGGTTTTCTCTTTTTATTCCTCTGGTCCTGGGGATTGAACCCATGGCCTCACACATGCCTGGCAAGTACTTTACCTTTGAGCCCATCTTCTAGCCCTTTTAAATCTTGTTTTGGCATAGGGTCTTCCTCAATTGCCCTCCTGTTTCAGCCTCATTTTTTTTTTTTTTAAATTTAGTACAGGGGGGGCTGGTGAGATGGCTGGGGCTGGTGAGATGGCTCAGTGGTCTAAAGCACCTACATAGAACAAGCTAAGCTAAGCAAAAGGACAGCGACCGCGGTTCAATCCCCAGCACCACATGCCAGCCAGCCCACCCCCTGGTGGGCTGAGCTGGCCACACACACACACACACACACACACACACACACTAAAATAAATAAATAAATTTAAAAAAATTAAAAAAAAATAAATTTAGTACAGGGTCTCAGTACACAGATAGGACTCTAGTGATTCTATTTCAGCCTTTCAAGCTCTGGGATTACAGGCATGCACCACCACGCCCAGCCTTAGTCGCCGTCTTAGTGCACCCCGGGGGTGGGACTGGCATGGCGTTCTGGGGATCGAATCCTGGTCCTTTCAGCTACCTAAGCAGGCGCTTTAGTCTACTGAGCTATCTGGCCGGCCCTTGGATTGAACTCAGGACCTTGCACTTGCCAGGCAGGAATTTATGCCACTGAGCTATATCCCTGGCCCTCAGCCTCTTGAGAAGGTGGGATTGCAGGTGTGCACCTGTAGGCCCGGCCCACTGATGCTGTCTTTAACGTGCTGCCCAGCCATCTCAGTGACCAACCCTGCCTTCATGGAGCTCTCCATCCCAGCAGGAATAGCAAGACAGACATATTAATAACTCTTATGTTTATTTAGGGAGTAAAAACAATTCAACGGGACATGAGCTGTGACACAGCTAACAGAAATGTAACTGGGAACTCCAGGGTGGGCGCATCTGTCTTCACTGAGGACACTGAGCATTTTATAGAGAAGGTACTTGATGATCACCAGCTCCCCATGCCTTACCAAACCCGCCCTCAAGGCAGCCTGAACCAGCCCCCCAAAAAAGAAAAAAATCCTACAGAAGGTGCTTGATTGCCTGGCAAATGTGAGTTCAATCCCCTGTTCTGTCAAAAAAAAAAGAAGGTGCTTGAGGGCCCAGGAATGACCTGGCCAAGGTCACTTGTTGAGTGAAGGGCAACTGCAGATCAGAATCCTGGTTCCCACTCTATAGGGCAGGGCCTGCAAGAGGGAGTCAAGCCCCACCCTTTCCTTACTCTACAGCCTTAATGTTTTAATCAATCTATGCCTTAACTTCCTATCTGCAGACTGAATTTAATAATCCCTTTCTTTGGGAGGTGGTTGTCAGGAACAAGCAGGGTGACCGTGCAATCAGTATTATCTGCTTTTGCTTTTAGAAGACCCCAGGGACTGCCCAGGCCACTCCCAGGCCTGACTTGGCCTTGAGGCTTCAGTTCAGACCAGCTGAGGTCTCCGCAGAGCTGTGATGGCTGAACTGCCAGTGTGGCTGCTGTTTTGATTCCCTTTCATATGTGCGATGAGTCATCGATTAAATTAAAAGGACTGTCAAATTGGCTGGGCAGCATTTGATTGTAGTCTCTGTGTGCAGTTTACTTTTGTTTTTACCTAACCAGTGGCTTGTTTTTTTCTGAATGTGGTTGATTGGCTTGTCAGGAAGAGGCAGGGAGGTTGGTTTATTTGTTTAAATAAAGATCCAGGTCCCAGCTGGGTATAGTGGCACATCCTTTTATTTTATTTTATTTTTTGTGGAACTGGGGATTGAACTCAGGCCATCGTGCTTGCTAGGCAAGGGCTTATTCTACTGAGCTATTGCCCCAGCCCAGCACATCCCTTTAATCCTAGGACAAGGGGTCATGACGGGCAGGAAGATGGCATCTGCCAGTTGGGTTGTCCAGACAGTCAAGCCACACACACCAGGAATAAGGTTCCCCAACAGAAGAGACAATCCTAAGCCTAGTGTATCAGAGGCTTTGAAATCTGCAGGGATCCCATTTCACTTTCTGTAATTTCACAGCATTCTAAAGGCAGTAAATCACTGGACTTGCTGATGCATCTGGGTCCACCAGACACAGCAGAAATAATAAAAATGCTACCTCAGAAGTACAGAGGAAACTGATATCTCAGGAGGAAGTGGAGTTTATGCAACGTGGAGGTCTAGAATGATGACTGTGGCTGCTGTTTGTTATCAGACAGAAGAATTGTCTTTATAATGAAGTACTTCCAAAATGACATATGAAAAGTTGTATATTAAATAATCTTAATATACTACAAAAAGAAAAAAAAGAGGGGCTGGTGAGATGGCTCAGTGGTCTAAAGCACCTACTTAGAACAAGCTTAGCAAAGCCCAGGGACCACGGTTCAATCCCTCAGCACCACATGCCAGCCAGCCCGCCCCCTGGTGAGCTGAGCTGGACACACACACACACACACACACACACACAAATAAATAAAATTAAAAAAAGAAAAAAAAAAAGAAAAAGGAAAAAAAAAGAAATACAGAAAATTTAGATGGATATGTAGATAGTCTAAAAAAAAAAAATCTTAGGACAAGTTCAAGCCCAACATGGACAACTCAGTGACTTTTTAGTACTAGCTCAAAAATAAAAAATAAAGGGATAGGGATGCAGTTCAGTGCAAAGGCCCTGGGTTCAATTCCTAGTAATGCAAAAAACAAAACAAAACAAAAAAACCAAACCAAACCAAACAAAACAAACCCAAAACTAGATCTCATGTTAGTGCACACAGTCGTCGTCCCCTTGACATGAAGTTGTTATAAGTGCACTGTCATGTGTCCTCTTCCTCTGGGGACAGTGGGGCTGAAACACATCTGTGTGATGCATTCTCTGGAAAAACAGCACGTATTCAGTGTATCAGCTGAACGGCGTTGTGTGCATATGCACCCCATTGCATGCCTCCTGTTTGCTGAGCACAGTCCCTGCCAGGCTCTGTGCCAGGTACCTCACAGACCTTTCAGCTCCTGCTTGGAACAATCCTGTCAATTGGATCATTCTGTCCTCAGTTTTTAAGGTTCTACTCACTGGAAGAACTCACATTTAAAGTGTACAATTCAGAGGGTTTTAGTATATTCACAAGATTGTGTACCATCACCACCATCTGATTAAAAAACACTTCCATGACCCCCTACCATGGTGGTCATGCCGCATCTCCCCCAGACCCTAGCACCACTGTTCTTTCTGTCTCTAGGTTTATCTGTTCTGGATATTTATGTAAATTAAATCAGACACTCTTTCTCCTGTTGTGACTGACTTCTTTAAAGTTTAAGCTGTGCATAGTGGCGCGTGTATATAATCCCAGTACTCTGGGAGACTGAGGCAAGAGGGTTATGAGTTTGCACCCAGTTTGGGCAATTTATTTATTTATTTATTTATTTATTTATTTATTTAGTGTGTGTGTGTGTCTGTGTGGCCAGCTTAGCCCACCGGGGGCGGGGCGGGCTGGCATGTGGTGCTGGGGGATTGAACCGTGGTCCCTGTGCTTTGCTAAGCTTGTTCTA
>NW_004524581.1:9865702-9873085 GCF_000260255.1 Octodon degus | reverse complement strand
GTGCTGGGGGATTGAACCGTGGTCCCTGTGCTTTGCTAAGCTTGTTCTAAGTAGGTGCTTTAGACCACTGAGCCATCTCATCAGCCCTAGTTTGGGCAATTTAGAGACTCGTTAAGATTGCTTCAGAATTTAAAAAAAAATATGTTTTCAAGTTCAGCCATGGTATAGCCTATGCTAGAATTACATTCCTTGTTATGGGTGAGTAATGTGTACATACCATATTTTGGGGGGTATACCATATTTTGTTTATTCATTTTTCCTTTTATGGTCATGTGGGTTGTTTCTACTTTCTGGGTGTTCAGAATTTATGCTGTTGCAGACTTTCACATACAGGTTTTAGATGAACTTAGGTCCTCAGTGTATGGAGGCAGCCCTGCAGCTGGCACAACTTACTAGAGGCCTCCCACAACAACAAAGAGCTGGCTTAAGGAAAGCCTCCATGTGGGTCGCAAGGAGGTCTTCCTCCTGGGCCCTTGTCTCTTCTTGTGTGCTTTGAGCATATCCTGCCTGGCTGTGGGGGCCACTGGATGGCAGCCCTAAGCCCGGCTTTGTTCTTTCAGGCAGACACCCATAGTCATCTCATTTCCTAGTGAGGCTGGGGCTTCCACAGTGGTAGGGTGTGTGTGTGTGACTGCAGCCCTCGGGCTGTCCACTGTGCTGCACAGCAGCCTCTCTGAGCTTCACTGCAGTAGCCATCAGCTCCACACTCCATGTCCCCAGGATTACTGCTCCATGGACAGTGGAGGGAATTCATTCCTAGGCTAGCTGGATATCAGGGTTGCCACTTTCTTTAAGCTAAGTATATTTGTGAGAAGCCATAAATGCTTATAAAAACCTCACATAACAAAGAAGTCCTTAAAAGAAGATTGGAAAAAATCCAGGCTTCTAGTACTCCTAGTACATTTAAGTCAAGCGATGTCCCCATCCCAGAAGTCACCCCTTCCAGACATGTGTTTGTCCTTCTCTCTCTAACTCCCCACTGGGCCCAGCCTGTTTGCTGTTGGAATGGAGCCTCTGGACTTCTGCAGTCTTCAGTGCTTCCTCCTGAGCCCTTTCCCTCCTGGCCTCCTGGAGGATGGTAACCTAGGGGACGGGGAAGCACTGCCCTAGAGATCAGGCTCTGAAGGTTCCCCCTGAGGACTCAAAAGCAGCAGTCTCCAAGGAAGGTATGTGTCTGGAGGAGCAGGTCTCCTGCTTACTTTGTCTTCAGCCCTCCCCAGAGAGCAGCTCTGCAAATGCTTTGCATAAATAAGTGTTCAAAGCATGCCTGGCTATGCTTAGTGACACACAATGCAGTCCTACAATGCCTTGATTGGAAGTTTTGTTTGGTCTTTGCATCCTGTGGTGCCCCGCTTTGCGGAGCAGGGGCGTTTCAGGAACTGGAAGCCTGTATTTCGGGAGGCTCAGCCAGGCATATTGGTGTTGTTTAGTTTTGCCCCTTTCCCCAGGATGCCAACCTGGCCTTTGACGGTACCTGGAGGTGCTGCAAGTTGTATCTCCTGGAAAGGGTGCTGGCTCTTCCCATCAGGACCAGGTCTTAGTTTGCATTTTTGTGTTGCAGAAAAGTCTGTTTTATGGGGATCAGTCTCCTGAACCAGACACCCTTTGCCACCCAGCCAGGTCCTCTGCTTTGTGCTCTCGCTGAACTCCACATCCTACCCTGTTGAACTGAGCTCTCAGGGCCTGTCCTCCATTCACCTACTGTGCCTCAGCTTTCACAGTGGTAAATAATGGTCCCTACCTCATGGGGTGGTCTGCAGGAAGTATAAAGTGCTTAGAAACATCTCAGGCATGCAGTAAGTGCCATCTGAGAGTGAGCTGTCATTTTGTTTTGTTTTGTTTTGACAGCGTCTCATTATGTAGCTCAGGCTGCCCTTGAACTCACTATATAGCCCATGCTGGCCTGGAACTCTCAGTGATCCTCTTGATTCCAGGCATGGGCCACCATGTCCAGCTGAGCTGTTGTTATTTGCTTCTCTTTCAAAACTGTCTTCTGGCCTTGGTGGGAAGTCAGCGCAGCATTGGGCAGGCTGGTGTCATGAGCTAGAAGATCCTGAGTTTTGGAGCTGGCTGGCTTTGGGAGCAGCAGGGTGAGGCAGAGGCTGCTGACTTCACTGACCCTCAGGTCTTCATCCCTTGTCTTAGTACAAGATGACTCCAAAATCCTTGGCTGCTGCTTTTGCCCAAAGTGTCTTTTTTTTTTTTTTTAATTTTTTCCCCATAATTTTATTGATAAACAAATAGCAATGAGACAGTTTCAAATCAAATTGGTAGGACAGTTTCAATAATTCACACATTGCATACATTCTTCCTAGTGGTTAATTGCTGTACAAGATGCGGACATGATATCCTATTTACAAACACCATTAGAACAAATTGCTCTATTCGTTAAGAGAATGTAACTATATATCTATCCAAAGTGTCTTTGCTTAGAAGAATCAGGGAGTCAGAGAATACCTTGCCTGCTTGAGACCCCCAAAATCATATAGTCCAGACCCCCACTTTACGGATGATGGGACAGGGTCCACAGAGAAGCTTTTGCTCTGATCCCCCATGGCTGATAGTGGAGGAGCTGGGATGATCTTGACCTTCCAGAGTCCCAGTTCTTGGCTGTGTTCACGCCAGGGGTTACATGTCCCTCTTTGAGAGGCAGAAACATGAACAAAGCAAGAGGAAGGAACGAAGAGACCAACTCTGTCCTCAGATAGCCGGGTTCAGGGGAAACAGACGGCACATGGAAGCAGAAGTCTTTCCATGAGTGACCCTCAAACCTTTCCACAGGCACAGAGCAGCCAGTGCTGAGCTAATTGTGATTGCTGTCATTAGCACCCCATTAGTGTTGTCAAAATAACCACAGCTGGAAGGGCACCTGTTCCTGCTATGCACATGATTCTGAAACCTGCACCCAAGAACCCCTGTGAGCTGGTTAAAACACAGTTGCCTGGACCCCAGCCCTGGAGTTTCTGATTCAGCTCATGGCAGGAAGTGAGTGCAGTGTTGAGTATATTGGTGTCAGGGTGGAGAGGGCCTGGGCTCTGGTCTGGGGAGGGGTCCAGAAATGTGCATTGCTAACAAGTTCTTGGGTGATGCTGATGCTGTGGGTCCATGAACTCTGCTTTGAGAACCCTTGCACTGCTACTCAGCTTGGTCTTTGGACCTCCTGGGCAGAATGCAGGCTCTCAGGGCCCACCCAAGACCCATAGTGTCCCGCAGCATCCAGAGTTGCACATTAGCAGGATTCCCCAGGTGGCTTACATTACAGTTTTATTTTTATTTTTATTTATTTATTTTTTTTTTTTGCGGAACCAAGGATTGAACTCAGACCTTTGCGCTTGCTAGGGAAGCGCTTATTCCACTGAGCCATCTCCCCGGCCCCAATAGTTTTAGAACTATTGGTGTGTGGTGCCCACCCCAGCTGCGTTGGAATCGCCTTGGGGGCACTTTAAGAACCCTTGCTTATCAGGCCCCAGCCCAGCTACTGAGACAGCATTGCTGGGGCCTGTGCAGCACCACCTGGAGGGCAGCAGCCCCTGGGGGTCTACAGACAATGCTGCCTCGGTACTGGGGACTGGACCCTGTGACAACACTACCTCGGTACCAGGGACTGGACCCTGTGATGCTCTGCCACTGAGTTTAAGCCTCAGTGCTTTTCATTTTTATTTTCTAAATTTTGAGACAAAGCCTCAAATTGAACTTATGATCCTCCTGTAGCTGGGATTACAGATATCCACTGCTCCTTTTATTGAGATGCAAGCCAAGGGTCCTGCCCATGGTCCCACAGCTAATAAGTGGCAAAACTAGCTAGGTTTTGATTCCCTGATATTTATTTTAGTCATTCTTCAACTCTTAAGTCTCCCTCTATAACGTTCCATGGTAACTATAATATACCACGATTCCCAGGAATCTGTAGTAAATGACAGAAGGTCTATGCACATTGGAAATTCAAGATCTTCCCTACCCTTTTTCTTTTCAGAGCAGCAGACCATCCCTGGTGAGGCATACATATTACAGGAGGCAGTGTAGCACAGTGATTAGGGCCACGGACTCAAGCTCTGCTAGGCCTCTTACTGACTGTGCCCAGCAGCTCTGTGTTTTAGATTCCTCCTGTGTGCAGAAGGAATGGCACTTATGGAGTCTCTCTCATGGGCGTGGGGAGTGGGTGAGTTAAGCCAGGACAGCTCTAAGCTCTTGACTTATAAGTAGGAAGGACTTTGTAAAGGTTTTTATTTTTATTTTTTAACTGGGTGATCTTGAATAAGTCATATGAGTTTGAGCAAACTGTTTAATGTCTCTGGGACTCAGTTTCCTCATTTGTTAAGTTGGGTGAGTGTGGCAGTGATCTTCCAGGGCATTGTGGGAAGTGAAGGTAATAGCAGGTCTGGAGCCCAGCACGGCATCTGTCCAATGGGTGGTGGCGCAGTTAACGTTGGCCTGAGACCCTCACAGGAGAAAGCTGTCTGCCTGCATGGGAGTTGGAGCGAGGTGGGTCCTGCCTCCAAAGTCCTGAGGTTGAAGGTTCTGGGATGCTTTTTGGCCAGGAGAAAATTTTTTATGTCCTGGGGTCACAGTGGGGCAGGTTGGAGGGAGGGGGAAGGTATTTAATAAGCATGGAGGTTTGGTTTTACAAGATGCCGGGTTCCAAAGATTGACTACCTGATTGTGGCTATGCACAACTCACCTGAGCAAGCAGAATACTCAAAGGTGGCTGAGAAGGTAACATTTTCCTAAAGGTTGTAATTTTTTAGAGCAGTTTTACTTGTTTTGTTTTGTTTTGTTTTGTTTTGTACTTGCCAGGGAGGCACTTGTGCCACTGAGCTTTCTTGCTGGTCCTTTAGCACAGTTTTAAGTTGGAAGCACAGAGGGTTCTCATATACCATCCTCCATGCAAGCCTGTACCATAGTGATCAGCGTCAGCAACCAGAGCTGTCCATCAGTCCTGCTTGGTGAACATACATAAGTGTGTCATTGCTACCCAGAGTCCATGGTGTCCACCAGGGCTCACATTTCGTGCTGTTTGTGCTGTAAGTTTGTCTGAATGTGTCATGCTGTGACCACCTTAATGGTAACATGCAGAGTGTCTCCTCTGTGCTTGCCTGCTCATCGCTGCTTCCCTCAACCCTTGGCAACCCTGATCGATCGTAGACTTTTATTACATGTCTTTTACCATAATTAAAGAGAGAGAGAGAGAGAGAGAGAGAGAGAGAGAGAGAGAGAGAGAGAGAGAGAACTGTGAATAAGAAGCAAGGATAATTCTGCCCCCCCCCCCAAAGCTGCATGCCACTGAATCTCAAGTGTAGCACCTGTGACCTGCCACTGTCACCACCATGTCCAAGAGAAAGGCTGAAGGGGATGCTAAAGGTGATAAAGCCAAGGAGAAGGATGAGCCACAGAGAAGATCTGCAAGGTTGTCTGCTAAACCTGCTCCTCCAAAGCCAGAGCCCAAACCTAAGAAGGCCCCTGCAAAGAAGGGAGAGAAGGTGCCCAAAGGGAAAAAGGGGAAAGCTGATGCCAGCAGGGATGGGAATAACCCTGAAGAAAATGGAGATGCCAAGACAGACCAGGCACAAAAAGCTGAAGGTGCTGGAGAGGCCAAGTGAAATGTATGCATTTTTGATAACTGTGTGCTTCTGGTGACTGTACAGTTATGAAACACTATCAAATTTTATAAAAATGAAGAATTTTGTTTTACCTTTTTTTAAAGCTATATTGTTATCATACAGAACACTTCATTGTTGTTTTGGGGAGAAGCATCATCTGTCAGTGTCTCCAAAGCTGGATTAATGTGGGGAAGGCATCTTTCCCTGCTGGTTTTGAGAGACTTCCTCTTGGCTCCCAGGAGGAGGGAATTCTCTGATGTTGACATGTGTGGCCACTTTGGCATAAATGCCTTGTGGTACGGGACAGCTCCCAGCTCATTTTATGTCCTCCTTTCCTCTGCCATCAGCATAGGCTTAACTCCCTTAAGCCCAGAGACCTATTGGGGTCTGATTCCCAAAAGTGCTGTTACCAGTGTGTCAGGCAAGCTGGACTTGCCAGTAACGTTGAGATGATAGCCCACAAGAGCAATTGATTTCCTTTTCTAGATTGTGGATCTTCAGATTGATAATTCTGCTATTTTCATTTCCTGAAAGTCAGGGTTGGCTTGTGCAAAGTTGTTAAACAGTGTGCTAAATGTGAGATGTCAACCCTCATTCTAAACTTTCCATACTTTGGAGCCTCAAATGAAGACTTCGTTGGATTTTAAGTGGCTTTCTAATTTTTGGTAGTCCACCCAAGAAGGGAGTTTGAAAGTTGTTGTATACTGTTAACAATTGTGTGCCCATGTCCTGCCTGAAATACCATGATTGTTTATGAAAAGTATCTTTAATAAAGCTGGATACAGTTTGGCTTGGAAAAAAAAAAAAAAAAGAGAGAAGTTTAGAGTGTCCTTTAGCCTCCTGTATATGAAGGGGTGTCATGTGTGACCCAGGAACGCAGCAGGAGAAGTGAGTGATGCAGAGGTGTCCACTGGCTCAGTGTGTCTTCCGCAGGCTCGTATGTTGGGGACTTCATCCCCAGCATAGTGGTGCTAGAGGAGGTGGGTCCTAGGGAGAGGTCTCCGGGGCCATGCCTGTGGGAAGAAGGGAGTAAAGAGTGCTTAGGAATAGGGTTTTTTTGAGAGGATTGTTTTGAGAAGAACAAGTCTGGCCCCCTCTGGCTGCTCTGGCTTCCTGTCCCCCACGTGATCGTGTTCCCACATGTGATGCCATCTACCATGAGGACTTTAGGGAGCAGGTGCTGTGATGTTGGAACTATCAGCCTTGTAAGTTGGGAGCTACACCAGTCTATTTTCTTTATAAAGTATTCAGCTTTAGGTAATTCATTATAGTGACAGAAAAATAAACTAATACCGTAACAACTACCAATATGAGATGTGATTAACAAATATAGTAAATGTTTGCATTAAAATTTCTTTTTGCATTTAAAAATTTTTGTTACAGGGCTGGGGAGATGGCTTAGTGGAATAAGCGCTTCCTGGGCAAGTGCAAGGGCCTGAGTTCAATCCCCAATTCTGGGAAGAAAAAAAATTTGTTACAGTAAGAAACACTGTGTCATTAATCCACCAAAATACTCCCCCTTGATTCAGACACAATTATCCTCATCATTCCTATTGCTTTCTGAAGCAGTTCTGGAAGTGCACCTTCTGGCGAGTGTCCCTTTCATGGTCTTTTTGACTTTGGGGAAGATGCAGGAATGATGCCGTGCCATATCTGGTGAATGAGGTGGGTGGGATGCACCATGTTTCTACCAGCCTGCCTTTCCAGTGGGTGGCACTCAGCAGCCATATGTATATATTAGATATATGTTATATATAACATATATGTATATCTAATATATATACAT